>NC_080432.1:25602371-25932657 GCF_028018845.1 Melospiza georgiana | reverse complement strand
GAGAAACCCCCAAAACAACGAGCCACCTAAGAGTTGAGAGACTGGAGTGATGTCTGGACGTGAGGAACCGAGTGCTGAGCCTGCAGGAACACCTTCAGACCCTCTCGCCCTGACCACGGGAGTTGACCCCGGAGGTGAGACCAAGCTGACAGAGAAGGAGGGGCACCATCTTATGGGATCAGGAGACCCTAAAGGCTCCCAAGAGGATCTGATCCCCAGCTCTGCCCCTGATGGACAGAGCTGTGCATATCCTCCTCCTCTGAGTCGCCTTGGGGGAGACAACGGACGCTGCAGACCCATCGAGCCGCCCAATCCTGAGCTGATCACTTTTAATAAATGCATTAAAAAGGAGAAGTCTCCTGGCCCTGTTTATTTCACTGAAAACCTTCGGAGCCCCTCTTGCCCTGACCATAGGAGTCGTCCCCGGAGATGAGGGCCTGCTAAGATAGCCAGCAAAATCAACATCAGACGGGAATACCACACCCCAAAGGCTCCCACGAGGACCTGATTCCCCAGCTCTGCCCCTCGTGGACAGAGCTGTGCTTATCCTCCTGCTCTGAGTCGCCCTGGGAGAGACGACGGGAGACTGCAGCCTCGCAGAGCTGCCCAATCCTGAGCTGATCACTTTTAATAAAGGCATTAAAAAGAAGTCTCCTGGCCCTGTTTATTTCAATTCCTGCTATAACAACACCTCTTTGAGGCAGTGATGTTGGCCCATTTCAGCTACATCCTCAGTGAAACACAAGCCATTAGTACAACAGTAATTCATCACCTCCAGCCTTATCTTGCTCTCTGGACTCTTTTACAAAAAACAAGGCCAGCCTTACTGACAGACTTTAGCTGAACGAACACAAAACCCCAGGGATTTGCCCAGGAAGCTTGACCTCAGGTAGGTGTTGCAGGGATCAGCCCCAGGAAAAGTCTGTGGCCTTCTTTTTGAAGTAGGAGATAAAAAATTAACTATTTTGAATCTCAGATCCTGAGATTAATAACGAATAATCCTCTCAAAAATCAGAAGTCCCCTTTTACTTCAGATACTGAAAATTAGCCTTTGTCAAGCCAACACAAGTTATTTAGATATTATAGAACCAGATTTCCTGTGTTTCGATATTTATATTTGTAAAAGTTCTCCCAGAAGAAAGCTCTCCCACTCAAAGATTTATTTCCAGCCCCTGCCCCAGTTTCCCAGTAAGTTTAGTTTCTGGTGCTTCTGGCCACTTGATCCTTATGAGAGCCATGAATTAGGAAAAAAAGAAACAATTATGGCATGCTTATAGTTTGTCATGAACTTGTTTGTTGGCTTTCTCAAACTCCACAGCCCCTCCAAAGAAAGCTTTTTTGAGTGCTGAAAAACAAGATATGTTTCAGGTTAGGAAGAACTAGGAATCCAACCTGACTGGCTTAGAGACAGCACAAACCCTTGCCAGCAGCATCCCTCACAGGACAATATCAGCTGGATCATGGCACTAACCCTCTCACACCCCAAGGAGGAGGATCCTGCTCTACCTGGGACTCCAATATGGTTCTGGAAGCACACAAGGCTTTGCCACATTCTGGGATCACAGGGAAGGGAAATTACACAGCCCTGGTGCCACAAGGGATCCCTAAAGACAATTCTGAGTTGGTTCTGCTCTTCCACCTGCGGCCATGGCCTTGAGGTCTGTGTGCAGTGCATTCTCCATGTTTTAGAAAATCATTTCAAGCCCAGAACAAGACTGATAAGAATTGCTTCCTGAACAAGTTAAAGGCGAGGGAAGTTAGGAGAATATTGTTTTGTATTTCTACTTTCAGAGAGTTCCTTACCAGTGTCCATTTGCAGCCCATGTCCAGAAGCAGAGCTCCATCTGCATTTCAGGGATCAGCACATTCACACAGCCAGATTCCCATGTCAGAAGCTGCTCCTGTGCAGCTACAGCAGTACAAAGGAGCAAGGTGCTGATAAGCACTAAGCAAATCATTAAAAATTAGTTTCTTCTCAGGTAAATAGCATTGACATTGTAGTGGGGATTAGATATGCCTCTTTTTTCAGCACCTTGGAATCAAAGCAATAAAAAACACTTTACAAAAATGATTTGACAAGTACATGCAGGCAGTGTGACAGTGTTTAAGATCACCATGGTACCTGAATACAATGCTGTTCAATGATGACAGTGACAGCAAGCCAGAATTCTGGAGGTTTTTCAAACAAGACAAGCTCTAAGGCTCCCTTTTAGATTCTGATTTCCTTGGGTGGAAAAATAAAGGGGAGGCAAGTGCACAAGAAGAAAAAGTGATGATGATGATTATTTTGAGTTCCTGGGGGCTGAAACAATTCCAGGGTGATGCAGCTTACCACTAATAAGCAATTCAGAGATGTAAAAGCAGCATGTTCTCCCTCTCTTCCCCTTAAAACATTTTCTTAATATAGGAATCATTAGAAATTAAATGCTAGAGGAGAAGCAATATCTTTGAAAACACAAAAATACAGTACAAAAAAGCATCTTTGTAAGGTTAGGATTGGGCCCATCCATAAGCATCACATATGGAATTAACCCAGAGAATGACAGAATGGATTAGGTTGGGAAAGACCTCTGGGATCACTGAGTCCAACCTGTGACCCAACACCATGGTGTCAGTCAGACCATGGCACCAAGTGCCACCTCCAGTCTTCCCTGGAACACCTCCAGGGACCATGAGTCCACCACCTCCCTGGGCAGCCCATTCTGAGCCTTATCCACCTTTTCTGTGAAGAAATTCCTTCTAAAAATTCCAGAAAATTCCTCAGGAAGAAGTCAACAGCTCCTCCCAATTTAGTTCCATCAACAAACTTCCTTAGTATCCCTGAAGATCTGTGTCCAAGGTGTTTATGGAGATGTGAAGAGCTCTGGGCCTGAGTGAAAGCCCACGGGTGCCAGGTTGCCAGCCTGATGTCACCCATGCAGTGTAACCCACTGAAATAACCAGACCTCTATCCTTGCAGGAACCTCAGAAGAAACAGGCTCAGGGTATCTCCAGGGCCCCCTCCACTCCTCAATTACTGACACCTTCTCTCGTTGTCAGTAATTGATAATTCACTCCTGGCACACCCACACACAGCAAGTTGGCAGGGGTGCAGCCTTGTGGGTTTGAACACAAGTTTCCAAAAAAAGTCCATGGGCATGTATGTTCGTGAGGGGGTGAGCTACACGAGTACCTAACACATTGCAGTGACTCAAATGGGGAAATCAGATAAGAAGGAAGATAAGAAGGAAGAGGAGACAAAGTGAAGAGCACAAAAAGCCAGAACAGCTTGTTTTAGCCAGCTGTTCGTGCAAGTTGAAGGCTGCACATGAAACCAAATACACTGAGAATTTATTAGGGGCATGAAGATGTGCCATTAGCTTTGTAAAGTGTGAGATTTGCAGCCCATGAACACAGCACAGAACTTACAGTGGCAACTGTAAGATGCAACTTCTTTAGTGGTGTAACATACCCATGATCATAAAACCTTTTTTTTTTTCTGTTTAGGTTCTTATGTTATTACTTTAATACTCAAAAGATATCCTGGCAAGACATGAAAATCTCCTCCTGCTTAACCAGAAATCCAGAGTGTACGGGTAAAGCACTTTGCTTCCATAGAATTAAGCCCACATCTTTCCCTCTACATCTGACTCATTGTTTTTCACCTGATTTGTCTCTAATTAGCACCAGCCAAGTCTAAAGACTAAACACAAGCCTGAGAGATAAAGGTTTGCTTGTACAGAGGAGCGTGAAACCATGAACAAAACACATCTTTATAATTTCAAGTGTAAGAGATCTCCATGTTCTCATTTTCAGCACAAAAAGTTATGTTCCATCCACTTTGGTGACCCAACCCCTGCCTTCATCAAAAATACCATTGAGTGTCAAAAGGATGCTGGCATTTGCATTAACAATGCTCATACTGTGAAGCATGTTTACCACTGAGGAGAGGAAAAGAAAAAAAAATACTTATTTCCATGTGCAATGGACCCATTTGTTCATCTTTGTCACATTCATATTTTCTGAAAAATCCCTTCGCCCAGGATTTTTCTCCTGGGAAGCTGAGAAGCCTCAGAGAAAAAGGAAAACAAATTCTTATCTCATTTGCTTCTCCTGTGTTGTGCTCTCATGTGGAATGTGTTTGGAGATTGTTTACCAACAGGTGGTTGTTTCATTGGGTTCATGTGAATTGTTTTGACTCATTGGCCAATCAGGGTCAAGCTGTGCTGGGACTCTGGAAGGAGTCACAAGTTTTCATTATTATCTTTTTAGCCTTCTGTAAGTATCCTTTCTGTATTCTTTAGTATAGTTTAGTTTAGTATCCTTTAATATAATATAGTATCTTAAAATAATAAATTAGCCTTCTGAGAACATGGAGTCAGATTCATTGTTCCTTCCTGCCATGGGGCACCCTGCAAATGCAGAACATATTCAGTTCTCAATAAAGGTCTGAAGAGGGAGATTAGTGCAGGCTACAAACAGATGACAGATGAGGTGAGGGGGGGACAGGGGAAGGGATAATGACCCTTTGGTTTGCTGATGTTCAGTGAGGCATCTGAAGACTTCATCCAGCCTGTGCACAATCGATTCTCTCTGTAAATCCATTAAACCCCTTGACAGCATCCTGTTTGAAGCTGGGCTTGCCACATGATTCAGTGCTCCAAAGGGGAAAAGCCATCAGGAAGAAGGAGCAGTGTCCTCATGCACCCTGCAGCCACGTGTCCTGTCACCAGCGTGAGGTTCTGCTGCTCCAGACTGACGGACAATTCTAACTGACAGGGTGAGCACATCTCCACTGCAACTACAGCTCACTTAAATGCAAACAGGCTGCTTACTTTCAACTGCCCTCTGCCCAATTCTAATCAGCTCTCCAGGGTAATAAGCCTTGCTTGAGTTCACACGCACCTCAGCTAGCAAAGCTGGTTCTCAGCATCATCATCGTTATGAACAAAATTTCACAGCTTAGCTACACAAATGTACCACATAAAGCTCATTACTTCAAACATATTAGAATAGGCAGTGCCAAGTAATTCCTCTGTACTCCACTCTTGTTTTCAAAGCTCTGTTCACTAAATCCACAGAATTTTAGACAAGGAGTTTCACTAAAAATTCCAAGTGAAGATTTCATACACTGCTTTAAAAAAAACCAAACACCAAACCACACATAACCGTAAGAATACAATATGTTCACAGCTTCCCAGAAAAATCAGCTGTGCTGCAGAGCAAGAACCACTCACTGTTTCCATAACAGCACTGGGGCTCAGTGGGATGATGTAAAGCAACAGCACAGGGAGACACCCTGCAAACCTGAACCTTCCCCAGGACAATCTCAGTGTCTTCCTGTGCCCATGGGCAGCTTTAACCTGGGACCCTTCGTGGTCTTTTGCTGTGTTGCACAACTCCAGTAAAAGAAAAAAACAACAACTCTGCTGATACTAAACAAGGAACCAAGTTTGGGAGTGAGGATGAAGCCAAGGGAACAAAAAGATGGAGTAAAGAGGCAGAACAGCAGCCTGAGGGACAGGAGGGAAAAGAGGAGAGGCAGAAGAAATGAAAGCAGAACCAGCAGAGAAAAACAGGAGGGAAAGGAGGAGAGGCAGAAGAAATGAAAGCAGAACCAGCAGAGAAAGACAGGAGGGAAAAAGAAGAGAAGCAGAAGAAATGAAAGCAGAACCCAGCAGAGAAAGACAGGAGGGAAATGGGGCCTCACACACAGCAAGGCAGGCTGTGCTGCTGCCAAGGGGTGACACCTGCAGCTCAGGACCTGCTGGACTCTGAGCCCACTGCATGATTGCTTTCTCCTTTAGCAAAGTCTGAGAGGGACTGACCTGATTGATTAGAGTGCGTGCAATATAACCAAATTACTACATTTTACTATGTAGAAAAAGTTAATGCTTCAGAATTGAAAATCTGGGAAAAGGAAGATGTTCAGAGAAGGACAGAGGATGAATAATACCTGGAACTGGCATGGAGCACAGGTCTCTGGGGAAACCACTTCAGATAAAAGGCAGCATTGGGAAAAGGAAAGAGAAGCACTAAAAGCCATTTCCCAGACTTTGGATGGGGAGGATACTAACAATCTGCTCCAGTATACCTCCATTTCACATATTCTCTGGCTGAAAAAAAAAATCCCACTAATATTTTCTCCAGTAGCTCAGAGATATTGAGTATTCTGCCATTATAATGCATGAAGCCATTAAATAAAGTTCTTTGCCCACAGGTAAATGTTCTTGTATGCATACAGGAGGTCCAAGCCAACATTTGTCTAGGTGATAAGTCACTGTATGTTCCATATTTTTTCCATATTTAGCCAGAGGCTCCTGGGGACTAGATGTCCATCAGTGCCACGGCTGCACTGTCAGAGATGAACCCTGGCAATACCACAAAGGCTTTGCACTCTGGGAACTTGGGTTGAGGGTTTTTCACACCAGCCACCACAATTAATGGAAATCCTTTTTTTTATGTTCTCCACCTTCTGATTGTATCCTTGAAATGGGAATTAAAATACCATCATAACTTATTATAAGTATTCATTTATGAGTTTTTTACAGCGGTAAGAGGGGGTGTGTGGGAGCCTCCACAATAATAAATACAATTGAAATAAACTACAATGAAATTAATAATTTTGTATTCAAAGCACAGCGAAAACAAACATTAAACAAAGAGAGAATGAATGAAGAAGACAAATTACTTAGCAGCACCCTTTCAACAAACCTCTTATTATTCTGGGCAGTGAATGAAACAGAGTCAGTGTGGGAGAGAAAACAAACACACGAGCAGAGCCAAGCAGAGGGCACAGAAGAAAGGAGGGCGCGGAGGAGCCGCCTCGGGCGGGGAAATGCTGCCAAATGGGGAGGGCAGCAAAGGGAGAGGCCTGGTGACAATTCCCTGTCTTCAGCAGAAAGCCCTGCCCTCTGACAGGACACAGGAGGGCTGCTGGACACTGCTGTGGGGCTGCTGGACACTGCTGTCACTTCCTAGGATGGGACATGATGAGCCAGGCTGGCCCGGGGCACAACAAGTATCTGAAGTCAGTGCGAATTCCTGGCTGGCACAAACCTCATGTTCCCTGTTTGCACATGGAAGCTCTGGCCATCCTCAGCCCCCTGGCCATCCTCAGCCCTCTGGCCAGGAGCTCTGCCTGCTGCCCCAGGGAAAGGCAGGAGCTGAAACTCTCCTGGGGGCCAGAAGAGTTCCTGGAGAGCTCTACACGGTGTCATGCAAATGCACTAAAAGGGGTAGAAGGAAGGACCAGGCTTGGAGCACAGCATCTCAGTTCTCTCTCATCTCAGCCCCTTCCAAAAATCCTCTTCCAAAAAGCAATGCCAGAGAACAGCAATATCTCTTTGAAAGAAAGTACTTGCCTGCTCAGAGCAAGAGCCTATGGTTTAGGATAAAATACCAAGATTTGCTGCACACAGTTTTCTAACCAGGTAGCTTCTGCACAAAGACCATGGCAAGCCAAAATCTTTCAGACAGGCCAAAGGCCACTGAGATGTGACAGCACCACCTAACACCCACGTCCCTCAAACTGAGTTCTCCTCCAGCAACTCTGGAGAACAATGAGAACAATCCCCTTCCGAGGTGAGAGTCTTGTTGATCCCCTTTTCCCTTTTCCCCTTTCCTTTCCTTTCCTTTCCTTTCCTTTCCTTTCCTTTCCTTTCCTTTCCTTTCCTTTCCTTTCCTTTCCTTTCCTTTCCTTTCCTTTCCTTTCCTTTCCTTTCCTTTCCTTTCCTTTCCTTTCCTTTCCTTTCCTTTCCTTTCCTTTCCTTTCCTTTCCTTTCCTTTCCTTTCCTTTCCTTTCCTTTCCTTTCCTTTCCTTTCCTGCCTCCTTCCCCAGAGAGCAGCTCCAAGGCCT
Organism: Melospiza georgiana; assembly: GCF_028018845.1. Classification (NCBI taxonomy): domain Eukaryota; kingdom Metazoa; phylum Chordata; class Aves; order Passeriformes; family Passerellidae; genus Melospiza; species Melospiza georgiana. The sequence goes on along the minus strand of NC_080432.1, from coordinate 25,924,820 downwards.
TCAAACCAATCCCTTTGTCCATCATCTTCCAAACCCTTGCTCTCAGCTGCAGGTATTGTCTTTTTTCTTGACTTGGTGTGCTTGCAGAGGAAAGTGTTGGGTAACAAAGTGTCCCACTCACACCTCCTATCCAGCCCATGCCATATCTCAGTGCTGCTGGATCACAGCCTATCCATGCTGTTAATTGTCATGCAAAGCATTTGGTGTGCTTAAACCTGCAAGTGCTTCTGCTCAGTAAACACAGTGCTTGTTCAATATGGCTTTTAAAAAGAAACTCATATTTTAAGAGGTTTTCTTTATAATTTCATTTATAACTTGCATTAATTTTTAGCCCAAGAGTTTTGATTTAATGCAAATACAGGTCTCTCACCCAGCAGCCTGCATTTTGGCTGACAGTTTAATGACATTCACTCAACTACACTTTCCACAGTGTAATGGGAGGTGCTGCATTTCTTTTCTGCTTTTACTTCCTCAAAAATGAAGGCTGAGGCAGTTTGCCTCCACTGCCCTAAGCTGAGCAAAGTGACAAGGTTTTATCCATACCACTCATCTGAGAGGAGTTGTCAAGCTGCATTAATCACCAGGCAGTTCAGAGAGAGCTGAGGCTGGACTCCATCTCACCAAACCTGAGGCTCCTAGAGCTGCCCTAGTAATGCTTGCTTTCCTTTGGAGTCCATGTTCTTTGAGGGAATAGTCCAAGGCAGACAGATTTATCATTCCCTCAAGCAGCCTGGGTTTCTCCAGCTCCTCTCTGGTGAGCTCTGGGGAGCACCAGGGTGCAGACACAGCTCATTGCTCAGCTCAGTCTTCAGTGAGAAGGAGCAGGTGAATCCACACCTCTCTTTCACCTTCTCACAGCAGCAGCTATCACAAAAGCCAACTCTGTCAAGTGGCACGTCTCTTTGTATAATCAAGATGTTTGTAGGCAGGAACAGGTTCCAGTCTAATTAAATTTGATCAGACTTGAGCTTTCTCCCAGACAGCTGCACTTCATAGCTGTCTCAGAGCATCATGGTGATATTTACTGGGAAACATAAGAGTTCCCTTTCTGTAAAAGCAGGTGGTTTACAATTAGCTGCAGACAATTCAAAAGGACTGCTTAGAGCAGAAATGTAATTTTCTGAAAGGGGTTATTGGTCCTGACCATGATGCACTGCACTCCTGATCTGTCACACCTCATTACTTCAGCCCAAGGAGGTCAGGCCAGTGTAAGTGGCTCTAACTGGCTCCGTTAGAGACTCTCCTCAATGCTGAGCCCTTTTAAGATGCTGCCTTCCAGGCTGAAGTCTTCCAAAAAAAAAAGCAATTATCAAACTCATTTTCTCAAGTCCTGTGGCATATTTACAGGTTAAATGGAATGATTTTTTTTAATAGTCCTTAAAGCACAGCTTCATTTTTGAGGGTGATTCAACAGAAATGGAATCAATTGACTGAAAAGTTTATTGCCTGTAAGCATTCAAATACCACTTCAGGGCTTTAAAAAAATCTAGATATTATAGCAGCTTTGCATGTTCAACCAAGATTCAGAAGCTGTCTAATTCTAATTCCAGTAGTAATTTGTATCTCATTTAGTTAGGCCACTGCAAATTAAATACAGGGCAAGAACATCCCTGATTTGCATTGGTGGAGCTTGGCCATATTTGAACACGAGGAAACTTTTCTCTTTTCATCTTCTATCTCCTGTCTAACTCTACCTAATGCAGTCTGGGAACTCAAATTACAATACCACAATCCTCACTAGGTCTCCACTGATGCAATTTATTACAATTCAATCACTAGGAATGTGACAATGTGTACAAGGAACACTGATTCCTAGCCTAAAGGTCCTTTGGTTGTGCATAGTCAGGGTAAAAAACACCACAAAGTTATTTCTGTACATAAAACAAGAGGTTTTGTACTCTCCTTGTGATTTAGAAGGGGAAAAAAGTTCTGAAAAATTGGTATCAAGTATGGCTACTTCTAAAATTGGGACTGTATTTCAAGCATTTATTAACCAAATTAGGCATATGCAATTTAAATTATGCTTTCCTTGTCATATTAACATATTAATGAATCTACATCAGTGAGTTGAACTAAAAATATACTGAAGATTTGCATGTCTGATTATCTCTGTGGAGTTTTGCAACTGATAATTTGAAAGGAGGACAGGAAAAAACCCCCTTGTGTCAAGGTCTATGCAAAATTACAGCTGCAAGAGGTTTCTTAATCAAAGGACCGTCTTGTATCTTTTGTAAGTTAGAATCTCTTTTTAAATGAAGAGGATTTGCTCCAGGAATTATGTTCAAAGTAGTAATTTCCTCAAGTAGTATATAGGACAATGATGTCTTAACCAAAAGCACTTGCCAGTGATCTCCTCCCAACCATCTCCTTTCAGAGAAAAGCAGGGAAACTTATGCTTCACCCCAGTACCTCTGAAAGTATTTTCAAAACAAGCAAAAAGAAAAAAAAACTGGACCAGATGCATGCAAGGAAACAGAGAAAGTTGTTTTGAGGATGAAACTGTCAACACCAACCAACTTCCTGTAACTACTGAATAAAAAAAAGAAAAATACCAACCCTGAACAATACATGAGTTTATTTGTTGAAGATGTGAGTAAGTCAGGACTGTACAACTGTTGCTGTTCCCAGACTTACAGGATCACTTCAGGCAACTCAGCCAAGCTGTGGCTCAGCTCACCACATTTCCCACTAACTCTAGACAAAATAAGCAGGCAAGAACAGGACCAGTATTTCAATCATGCTTCTCATTGCTGCTGTCACAAAACCATGTAGCTGAGAAACTTTCTAGAAACAAAAATTACCAACGCTGTTAAAGCATCAAGATTCCCCCATTCCTGCAATCTACACAGATTGCCACCTCCAGATCCCCTTTTAGATCATCTCCATACCAGATACCTTTCCCACCCTTCTCCAGATGAACTCCACAATACAAAACTCATCCAACAGCCGTGCCTCTCATTTTCTATTCCTCCTCCATTCTTGGAAGAAAAATTGGCACTTCAGAGAAGTTATCTTCAGCATTCAAGGAGAGCTGCTTCATTTCTGTTCCAGAGATCACTAGCTAGAATTTTAAATGGTGGCTCTTTCAACATGTATGCTTAAATGAGCATTTTTTTCAAGGCAAGACAGAGCTCTCAATTTCTTTTGCTCAATTTTGCCCTCAACCTGTCCCTTCAACAAATTGATCCACACTAAAAATAATGTGGGTGAAAAAAAATAAAAGGGTGGGGAGGGAACAAAAAAAATTTCATTTGGACTCACTCAGCCACTTTCAGCTCCATGAACACATCACTGCTGGGGCAGCACAAGGCTGCAGCAAAAGTCAGCAAGTTTTCAAGTCCACCTGGCAGCAAGGAAAAGACCTGACACCAAAACCACCCTCTCAAACCCATGTGTGATCTTCTGTGGCAGCTCCATTTATTGCCTTTCTTTCAGTCCACACTTTGACAAGATGACACCAACAGATTCCAGCCAGCTACCTATGGAATCACTGTGTCAGAGGTTTTGTAAACAGAATGGTAAGAAGAAAAGAAAAGGAAAAAAAATTACGCTTATCTTTTTTAATTTTTAACTAGGATGATTAGAGGGATGGAAAGCCCTAGTTTGCAGAAACTAGAATGGAAATACCTGATCCATGAAAAGATTACACTGAGAATTAGCCATGAACTGAAGGGATTTTGCTTTGTCACTGTGGGCTGTGTTGTTTCTTCTGCTGCATCAATTCTTGCACAGCAAAAACTGGAGTCCATCTTTTATGAAAAGCATACAAATATATATAGATACACATATATATTTAAGATAAAGAGAATACAAAGGATTAAGCAGCAAAAGGACTTTCATGCTCTACAAGTGTTTCTCCCCAGTTATGTGGTAGCTTTCTCCTTTGTATCTTCTAATACCTTCTCCTGCAGTAGCTCTTCCTCATTAAAATAAATTAAGAACCTGTTTGCTCTTACTTGCACTCTGAATGCCAATGCTCAGAGATCTCAAAAGTGATCATGACACACCTGAAAGGATCTCCAAAGCATTTCTCAGCAGCAACATGGCATTGTGTCAAGAGGGGCAAGGCTGGCTAACTGGCAAAACAACAATTTTAAATGTATTTGGCCAGGCTAGGCCTGTAAAAACAAGATGCATTGTTAGCCAATGCAGTGGCTATTTCTGTTCATAATAACTCCTTTTTTTCCTGAGTTTCCTAAGAACAAATTACTTGCTTATGTTGATATCCAAGTCCTCTGAAGAACAGATTGACACCACCACCGGAGCTAAGTTCCAAAGAGGCTTTGATTTGCTGTATGCAGGCTCTCCTGCAAAGAAATTTCCACCTTTTTAAAATGCTTTTCAAGAATCATGCAAAACTTTTGACTTCTGTTAAAAAGATGCTAGTGGAGATTACAGTTTTTGATCCTTCAACTACATTTGACCTCAGTTATAGACTGGCTTTGCTGCAAGGTCATGCAGGCAAATGGTGCCAGCCTGGCACTCTGCAAATGCAGTGCTTTGATTTGCATGTTTGCAGACACTCTCCACACAGCCCCAAGTCCGTGGTGGTGGGAACTGCACAGTGGGACTGCCTGTGATTATTTACACAACAAAGCAAGTGTCACATAGAAACTGCTCTGCCAACCTGCCCCAAACAGAACAATTCCTCTGGAGAGGGGGGAGATGCAATTTAGGGTCTCTGGTTCTGCAGAGCCAACCCGAAGAAAAGGTATGTGCTGAAACACTTTTGCTGGGACAATTTTCAACAGCCAGGTCTGTTGACCCCAGCTGCCCCTGTCCCAGGTTTGTTGCACTCTGTTTCTCAAGGCTGCAAGAGATGCTCTGGAGGACATTTCATCAAAGCTATCCCACACTTTATTGCTCTGTGTGAACTGATTGATGTTAGATTGCAAAATATTTGTTGATATCACTGATATTACATATTTAACAGACTGCAAGTCCTCTGTCATAATGTGCAAGACCTGAGAAGGTAAAAATTTCAAGGGTCCAGGACTGAATCTGAATTTAGGCAGATGAAAGGCAGTAAGCAGGCATCACTGCTGGCTTCATACAGCTTACCTTCAATTAATGCAGAATTTCCTCTGTAATACCCTGAGCTCAGCTACAATCAATACTTCTGTCTGAGTTAACTCATTCTACTTAATTACTTCAGCAAATCCAGTCCCAGAGTAAAGACAGGGGATATATGAGTATGTGGACACTTGCACATCCACATATAAACAAGCATGGAAACTGTCAGTGCTACTGATTACAGAATATCCTTGCTTTGTATACCTGAGGTAAAAAAATACTGTCAAATATACCCAGTGGAAAAGTGACACTTTGAGTCAGACAGTTATTTAATACCTCCATTTAATGCTCTTATCTCCTTAACATACTTATTACACTTCCACATCCCAAGAACCACAAATAACAAATTTCCCTTCTTATTCCCCAAGTTTCTCTCCACTCCAAGAAGGTGAGAAAAACTGACCTGTCAAAGCAAAGGGCTACAGAGAGTGCCATGCAGAGGATTAAGTAAATAACTGAGTTAAGTCAGTCAACTGTGTTCGTTTCCTCTCTGTGGAGTGACCTGCTGCCCTCTCCATTTTTTATTTGCTTTTGCACTGTACAGACCTTATGTAACTGTTCCCTCCAGCTCATAAATTTCCAAGGTGAACAAAAGCTCAAATTATTACATTCAGCTTGGCCACAAAGGTGATTTTTTTTTCCAACTGACTTCTACTTACCAGATTCCATCATTTTAATCAAATAAAAATATTAAGCCCATTGGACTTAAGTTGATTAATTTGGCTTATAAATGCTCATGCTTTTCCCATTTTTGATAGGAACATCATTTCTGATGATGTTAATAGCTACAAGGACTAAGACAGATTATAGCTGGAAAGGAAAAATGGTTTGGTGGTTGCTTTTCCTTCCTCTTTGCAGGCCTGGCTGGAGTTATTTTGGTTTGGGTACCTGGAGCTGCTTTTCATCTCCCCATGCATCACTTTGCCCACACCATACCCTACAAAAAGCAATCTGGCTTTTCAAACAGTTCCTACATAAAAAAGCCTGGAGATCCATTATCTGGGGCTATTTTCAGCCCTATTTCTGAAGCAGCCTGGCCTGGAGTCACACAGAGGCAAAAGCAGGCACAGCCATAATCCCTCCTCCCTGTGGCATGAGTGTACTCCTGATGTTCTCTTGGTCTGACCTCTCTGCAGCAGTGACAGCTATGGCTGGGGAGAACTGCTGCTGACAAAAGCCAAGAGAAAAGTGGCTCAGAAAAATGCACAAAACACCACCAAATCCTCAGCAGTGTTCAGTGTGTACTCCCAGCAAGGGATAGAGTTTTATAGAAGATAAATTCTAGGATTTTTTTATTACATCATGAAAGCGTGCTCATGTGTGAATGCTAAAAATAAATATAATTTGTTTATAGCACAGATGATAGAAAATTCAGCCTAGATTCATGTAGCATGGACATAATTAACAAATCAGAAAAAAAATTAATCTCCCACAAGTTTACTTTGAGACCTACTTTACTCCTCCTCAAAACATTAATTAAACCTTTATAATCATTGCAACTAAAACTTGACAAGCTCCAGACCTTCAAAATACTGGAAGCATTTTATCTCCAACATACAGCACATGACAATTGTCTATACTCCTTATGAACTCTTTCCACACATGAACTAATAGAATTATTACCTGAATTATTATTAGTAGTATTAATTTCTCTGAATTACCATGGTCTGGGCCCAGCCACTAGCAGACAGTAGGTAAACTGCCAGCTGACAGTTCCTACTTTTTCAGCATCAAGTATGCTGTTGCACTGGCAAAGGTGCACTTCACCTAGCAAGTCCTTTTCATCAGAAAGTATTTTATCTCACTGGGGAGAGTTTAAGGTGACAATCAAAATATAATCTTAAGTATTGAATATTAGACTTTCACTGAAAAGGTTGTTACTAATGCTTGCCTGTTCTTTAAAGAAAACCATTTGTTTTTTGTGAAGATACACATCCCTGGTGATTTCAGACCAGAGAAAATATATGGAATGAAAGGCTGCTGTTTGCCCTTACTTTTAAAGAAACTATCCTAATTCCTTACCTAGTATGTAGCTTCTAGTATTTGCTACATTGTGGCATTTACTTACTGTATATCATTAACTGTTTGATCCCTCTGGCAGGTAGAGGCTTTTAGAAAAGGAAAGAGAAGAGAGATACAATATTTTGGGAAAAAAACCCTTTAATCCATAATCTTGATGTGATTATCTCAGGTCTTTCCAGGAAGAATCCTGCAGGAGAATCCCAGCTTCATGTTAAACCAGGGCAAAAAATACTCTTTGATCATAAAACACGCTTTAAGATCCAACAAAACCCCAAGAGAAGTGATATTACATGGATTACTGGTAACTTAAACACTGAAAAGAAATGTATGTGGAAATACCCATTCTGTAAATAAGCCAAAGCAGAAAAGCCAACAACAAATTCTCAGCTAATCCGTAATATCTGATCAGTCTCAGACTGATTAAACTGCAAAATATATAATGCATAATATATAATTTTACTTTCTTTATATAAAGAAAGTAAAACTTATTAGCAAATCAGCCCACAGGAAGAACAGCCCCAGGGGAGAGGCAGATCTCACAAGGAAAATAACATGACAAAATCCAGAAAACAAGTTTAAATATAATATTTGTGCCAAGCCACGGCACAAAACCAATGCAGTAACTTTCTGTCAGTGGCAAGGACAGGTATAAATCTGGGACTGAAATGTGCAGGTAAGCCAACACTGCACAGCAGTGGCTCCCACCATGTGGAGCAGGGCTGCTGCAGAGGGGCAGCAAGGGCAGGAGAGGGAGGATGCTCCAGCTCACTCTTCATCCCTCTGAAAAGATGTCTGAAATTTCATGCCAAAAGAGCTTTGCAGACATGCTCAGAGAGAGAGAACAAGATAAAAAAGGACATAAAGAAGGGGACAGGTAGCTACAGATGTTTTAAGAGAAAGCCAGCAAGGTAGAGAAAAAACCCAAGAGGAGAAAACCATTGTGCCAAAGAAAAGATGGAAAAAATGGACCAGCAGTGATGAGCACTGAATATCACAAGATGAAGGCAAATGCAGGCTAAAGTGCAACTGCTTTATAATTTTATTTTTAGTCATACTGTTAAAGAAAATGGGCTTTCAAAGGTGATGGCTGGCATGTTCATCTGCCTTTAATCTTAATATAGACCTGCTAGGATCTATAAAGACTACAACACCAGCATAAAGGGAACTTTTAATGTTGCTGTAAAATCTTTACTGAAGAAGAGTTCAAACTCCAATTTACAGATCTTGAATCAAATTTTTCAGAGTTCAGAGTGTGGTATTTTCAAATGTTCCTCATCAGAAGTGTTTTCAAGAGCACTTAGGGAAAAGGGTTCATTTTTTTCTCTTATCAGTAATGGCAAGGCTAGCAAGAATTAATGCATGCAAGTTGTGATGGATTCTCAAACCCAAAAACATCTCTCTCCAGCCAGAAAACATTTAAAATTTGACAAAATTCAAGTAAACTCAGGCTAGTGGCATTTATGAACCAGTCACTTCCAATTAATTCCCCATTCCCAATAACATCAGGTTTCACACACAGAGTCTTCCCCTCATGAAAGAGCTGACTAAAATTCAGAGAAGGCAAGCAGGAAGCAAAGTTATTTATTGAAGTAGAAGCAGCAGATGCTCTACCAAGCAGCCTCCTCTTCTGCAGGGCAGAGACCTAACTCTAACCCAGAGGCACTGAGAAGAATCAGAGTGACTTCTGGAAAGGTACATTTTCTACAGAGCATTTCTTTGCTTCTGCTGAACCATGAAATATTCATGTCAATTCATTACATATCAATGCATTTGTACATTCCCCTGTTATCATGTGTCCAAATGAAAACAGTCTGTTGTGAATAATTTACTCCTGAATCATCAGCCAGCTTTCTTCTTCAAAGCCAGATCTTCATTATTCATCAAATCCCATCTATGGCTGACAACTGTTTAGAAAATATGTTCTCTTCTAAACTTAGGGAAGGTACCAGTATGTGTGTATTTGATGTGCTACAAAACTTGATATTTAGAAGAGATATGCTAACAATAAAGTAAAAATACTTATAAAGACTATAAAACATGACAGTTTCAAGTTAGTGGGCTGGATCCAGTGTGTAACAAGGAGTTGTTCAACCTCCAGTAGGAGTCTCTGTGACCAATCTTTCCAGGAGGTCCCCAAACCCCAAACCTCATCCCATCACAGGAGCATAGAGCCTGATGCAGAGTGCCTCAACCCAAAGATTTACAGCAGAGAACTTATTTAATGCACAGCCAAAGGCTATGTGAAAGCAGAGTTCCTTAGAACAAACGTACATTGACTCAAGAGGTGACAATGCTAATTACTCCATGGCTGTTTCAGTAAGGACCAGTTTAACTCACAGCTCACTGGTACCCTCAGGGAAGGAGGCAAAATTGTGTTTGATGGCAGCTCCAAAAATGCATTTGCACAACCATTTCCCTTTGCAGCATGAAGGGGCATTGCTAAAATAACTCATTTTGATTTTGTTGTGGGGCTCTTTGGTAAGAGACAGTACAGTGTCTCAGAAATGTGTATTCCTCCTCCATCCCCTGACTCTCTCTGCAGAGGGTGAAAGGAATATTGCTTGATGTTACTGTAAAATCCATCACTGGGGGAAAAACAGTTTCAAAACAGGAGTCACTAACTACATAATCCCCTTGTGAAACACAACTGCGATTCTGAGTTAAGGATGCACTTTTTAATGAATGTAGGTATTTCTGCCATTTGCTCACTAATGTACTCAGTGTACTCATTATAATGTGCTCCCTTGTAACCTTTTTATTCAAAGCAACCTTTTTTCCATTTGCTGCTAATAGAACACAATGGTTTTCAATCTCAAGATACTGAGTAGAAAACTCCACTTCTCTGAGGTTAGGAAAAAACCTGAAGAAGGCACACACCATTACTGTATTGGTCACTGCAGAGAACCACAAGTGGAAAGCTCAGGGAGGATCAACTTCCACTGACTGCAAAGGAAAGTGAACCAACAGAGTGATTCCAACAATACCTTCTGCCTCTGTAGGATCTCAGACATTATGTACCTTCATTCTTGCCCTGGCTTAGCCAAGCTGGAATTCAATCATTCCTATGCACATGTATATTCCAGGTGTATGGAATGAGGTATTCCTAATTCAGGCACTCTTGCTATTACAATACTATGAAATACAAGAAACCTTGCAAAACATTAACTATTAACATCAAAATTTCCAAATCAGCTCATGGCATGATTTGCAGTAGCTACTGCTAAGAAATGAGGTTTTGAAATTTACTAAAACATCACAGAGAGAAAAGATACCAAACTGAAACACATTTCCTGTTAGAAAAGAACAGCAAATGTGAAGATGGGAATCTGTGCCTTCAGCTGTACAATCCTATGGACTATAAAGATAAAAAAAGGAAGGCAATGTTCAGCACTGATAGAGCCATATATATATAGACAGATATCTTTCAGGTAGATAAGGCCAGATTGCATAATGTGACAGGTAATAAGTAACATAAGAATGGGTGTTATGTAAAATAAAAAGGAATCTTTCCCTTCATTTGTTCTAAAATGTAATATGTGAACTTTACTCTTTTTCAGCTCCTACTTTGTGTATTTTAACTAATTTTAGTGTTGAATTAAAAGAAAAGAAGACTAATTGAATTTGCAGTGCATGGTATACAAACAGAATTATAAGATCATGTTAGATTTCTACATCCTCTGAGTTTACAAGCTTAATGTAAAGAGAGCTGTCAATATATATGTCATATATATATATATATATATGTCAGTATATGTGTTATATCTTCTTTATATGAAGAAAAAAAAAAAAAGCAAAAATTGCATTCACCACCCAGAATGTTTCTTTGTATCCAAAGATGGACCCCAATTTCAAGTCCATTAAAGGGCCAGTGGTGATGAATCAACCACTGCATTGATTTGGATGCAGTGAATTCAGCAATAGGCAATATCCCTCAGTGCATGTGCAGCTACATCAGGTGTATATATTTTGCAAAAGGAAGCTTACCTGCCCATTTTTTCCCAGTTCCATTTCAACTATTGCAACAGGAGTGTTTATCTGATCAACGTGCCTCAACTGTGCCTTCAGGTCCACTCTCCAGTTCATGTTTTTCAGGACATTATCCCAGCGGCTCTGATTGATCAGGCTCTCGTGGATTTGAGTCCGGTGGTTCTTCCAAAATTTTGCAATGACTGCAGCCTGATCTGATGTGATGCCACCTTGTTTTTTGGTTTGGGCAGTGAGGAAAGCTTCCAGCTGATTCAAATCCATGTCTGCTGAAGCAATTGACTGTAGGAAAATAAAGGGAGTAAAAGGGAAAAGCTTGCTTAACTGAGGACTTAAAAGACACATCTTTAGGGTTTGACAAATACGGGATTTTAAAATGGTTGCACAAACAAACCAGGTTATGCAAATAACCTGACACCTTTCATTAAAACTCAATTTGCAAGTGCCTACTGCTAATCCCAGATTCTGCACCATAGCAGCTGGAGGGGAGTGGGTTGGCTCCAGCAATGAGCTGGGAGCACCTCTGGGAATTCAGCACTGGTATGGGGTAGCAAGGAGGCTTCTCCCTGTCTCCTGGCCCTTTCCTCACTGTGCCACAGGCATTCCCAAATGGACAGTGCCACAAACACTGTGTCAGGTGTGGCACTGCACTGCTGCCCTGCTGGGCCCGGAAACAGGAAGGCTGGGACACAGAAGGTAGGCTCATGGGCTGGAACAATGAAGGGACAGCCCAGCTCACGGCAACACCCACAGTTTCATCTGCCACCTCCACAGCACAAACAAGGAACAAAACTGGTAAGTGCTGCACCAGCAAAGCAGGGCCTGCAGCAGCAAGAGCCTTTCAAGGGAGAGTCAAAATGCAAAATGCAATTGCATTTTTTCATCTGTATTATTCAATCCATAAGGCCCAAAAAGCCTTAACAATGCACCTGCAGCTTCTTTTAGACCATTGGTGGATTTTGTCAGGCGTTATTTGTATTTTGCAACAGAGTGCAAGGGGTCATTTACTCCTTGTCCCTGTGCAGCAACAGTAGTAGTAGTAGTAGTAGTAGTAGTAGTAGTAGTAATAACAACAATAATAATAAACAACGATAATAACCCTTTTTATATAGATATCCAGTTTTTTCCATCTATTTTTTCAAAACCAATAAACCCCCAGCCTTGTATTTGCATTGCCTCAGTGGGACTAGCCACTGCTATACATGGCCACAAAGGGAGAATGGGAGGTAGAAAAAGGAAGCTGTGGTTAAACTTCCTCATTGTCATTTCAAGCAGATGCTTTTGCTTCATTTTCACACAAAATGGATGCAATTTCTCCAAAATGAGCACACCACCTCCAAGCACATGCTGGCACGGAGCACAGCAAGGTGAAGTGCAGCCAGTCCTTGGATTTGCCTCTGTTTAACCTGCCCTGATGTGGTACAGCTACAGCTGCATTCCAGGCACTGGGGAACCACAGCCTCGTTCCTTTAGCCAGGGCTGTGACATTGTCTGGCTTTGGGCTGAACACACACACTGTGCACCTCACACTGTCTGTCTGCACACTGGGCAGTGCTGATCTAAAAATGGAGGTGTTTGCAGTGTTTTTTTTACAAGGGATGAGCTGCCTTGCCTTGCTTTCACAATAGATCAGCTGCCATCTGTTATGTGATTGAGAAAAGAAATGGCAATCAACACTAGGAGTAAACCCTCGGCTGTATTAAGGCTCCAGCTTAACAGGAGCATCTGTGATTTTATTCCAAAATCTGAGCTGCCTAGTGCACCATTCTGGCTTTTCTATAGGGCATTTGACATATTGGTACATACTGCTTGCTTTAGATCAGAAATATTTAACTTAAGAGGTAATTATCCTGTACTAACTCATTATGCTGGAAGTGAAAACAGCAATTCTTTTTATTTCCAGAAGAAAAGCTATTCAGACTTACAGTCCTTTCCTACAGCCACATCTTACACTGTCTACTAACAGCAGTGTGGAGTATTTTCTGCTTCAATATTTTTCACATCACTGCATCTGTGTTTGTGTGCTGTGTGACACTGCTTCTGCTCGTGTACTCCTCCTGGGCTGGCTGATGTGAACGGGGGAGGAGGGCAGGTGAATCAACAAGCACAGACCCCAGCACAGACCCAGCACCTGCAGCAAGCCCTGGCAAGATCCGCTTCAGGTGCAGACTTTCTTCCCAGTTCAGCTGTGCAGAAAATTGCCTTCTGTTTTATTCCTGTGCAGAAACCAAGAACACAAACCGTGTCCTCTGCACTGAGTGAAGCAAAGGTGTCATGGCTAAACACCTCATTTATGTTAAATGTTAACCTAATGCAGGTTCATGGTGATACCAGGCACCCCTTTTCTAGGCTTGATTTCATAATCTTCGACCATTTCACATTTGCAATCCTCTGGATTTTTTTTTTAACCTCACTCCCTTCACAACAACCCTTTTTGCAAGATGCAGCAAGATTTCTGGCAGTGCCCTTCTAAGCTGATAAAAAACTGCAGACACAAAGTTCTTATTGTGCTTGACATGTGATATAAATCTGACTTTGAAGTGTATCCAGACAAGGAAGCTTATGACCAAACTGGAACTTTTAAGCATAAGGAACACAAAACAATATTACTAGAGCATATACAGGACAGTTCAACCTGACTATTTGGTAAAGAACATCAAGAGATTGATTAATTAAGGTGTGGCGTGAGCTACATTTAAAAACTCTGCACCTTTATGTATAATAAGCACCCTGATACAGTTTGCTACCAAAAGAGTGCCACATAAAGCCAGAGGGAGGAAACCATGTGTGATAATTAGCCATCATTTATACCTCCCTCATATACACATGTGCACAGGTGCACACAACAGGGACAGTTTAATACTCTACACATAAAAGAAACTGACTGCACACAGGCAAGAACCCAAAAGGTAGCAACCATACTGTATTTTGGTGCAGTATTTATCAGATAATGCATACCTTAAATAACACAGCCTTGTAATCCAGCATTCAGACTAGAATTCATTCTCTCCCTTCTTGGAAATATGACTACTACTTAAAAATTCCTTAAAAAAATTATCTGGAAGTGGATACAGACAAAGAGTATATTTTGGTACAGCTGCATGAAGATTTTAATTAATGAAGACATATTTTCTTTGAAATTTCTAAACAAATCCCACTGGCTATAATGGTTTTCAAGTCACATAAGAGCAGTAACTCATTTTAGTATTCTTTTTCATCTTAACTTGGAAACATTTCACTGTGGACAAAAAAAAAGACTATTTAAAGTCTTTGCTGATCTTTCTGGTCTCTTGTTGCATGAACATTTACACAATCTATTCTTCAAACAAATGTAGTTCTACTTCATTGCTTATATGAAGGGCCTCACTTCAGAATTTTTTTAAGCTTGGGAAATGTTTTATTTTAACTTGGCAAAAAATTATATTTCAAATCACATTCTGCATTGCATTACAAACAGTTCTTTCTATTACTTTTAACAATGCTCATTTATTACATAGAATATCCAATTATAGAGGATACATCTGATTGGTATTTCTAAGGATTGATTTAAGTTAGAACATGAGTGGTTCTTCTGTGCTTATATCTGGAGACAGATGAAATATATCTGATTATAAGTCTCCCTCTCATGCTTTTATTAAACCCCAGGAGCCTCAGATGAGCATTTATCAGCCCCAGGACAATGACAATTATCAGCTGTTGTTCAACTCCAACTGCCATGGTGAGGACTGTTTCACTGCTGGAATAAACAACACATGCACAGTTTAGCATCCTAACTGGAAAATTCTCAGAACTTAAAGGTATTGAAACCTGTTTTATCCATCTGCTGCTACAGCTGAATCACTGTCAGCATTGGTTCTAAGAGTGAAACATCTTATTAATGCCAATTTCTTGGCCCAGACAGACCTTAAAGTGCAGAATAATTGCCATATCTTCAGTCACTGTACTGTTAGTGACACATCATTATGTTATAGAGACTTTATACTCTCAGCTAATTTCAGTTTTTGTTGGTAATCACAAGTAATTTACCATTTCAACATATAAATCTTCAACTAACAAAAACCAGAAAAGCTCTCTTAAGAATGTATAGAATCACAGCTGTTCTATGCCAGTACCAAATGTAAATTAACTTTACTGTGACTATTCACTTAAATATCTAAGTAAGAAAAGTAAGAAATGTCTATTTCAAAACTAGAGTCTGTAAAACAACACCATTAGATATTAAAAATTTCCTCACATTATGTATTTTGTGATTTGATAAAGCACTTTTTCTTTTCCCCCCAAGAAAGCACAGCTTATGGACAGTATGTCATTACAAGCACACAAATGCTTTCCTTTCCAGAAGCTTTTGAACAGCAAGAAACAGTTTTAGTCATACTGAATTCTCCTTGTGTTCTCCTTCAACACAAACCCACTGTGTCTTCAAATACAATTCAGCCAATAAAAATAAGACTTCAAATACCATTTCCTTAATGAAACAATATTTGGTAATCTGGAGAGTTTTGTATTAGCCTAATTAGATCCATCAGACATGTGCCCTGGTACACAGAACAGGAAAACAGACTTAAATTCATTATCTCTTCTGAGAAATAAAGCCTGACAAGCATGCAGTACTAGTGAGAAACAACAACTGGTAAAACCCACTGGGAAAAAAAAGAACACATTTCATTTTCAGAAGAAAAACATGACTTGTCAACCATCACAGAAGAACTCTAAGAGCTGGGCACAGCAGCGTGTGGAGGCATTTCCTCCAGCTGACCCCCAGAAGTGCCAGCCTGCAGCACAAAGCAATCCCAAGCTCAAGGAAACAAACAACTCAGTGCCCTGGGCTGTGCTGCTGAACTCGCCTCCTCAGGCTTTTGGCAGGTGGGGTAAGAGGTTATTCCTGCACCACAGCCCCTCTCATTCCTGTGCTTTTAGAAACAGAGCCCTGCAAGCCATTTCTGAGCCCCCAGGAATGCATGCAGGGAGCGGTGGAAGCAGCTGCAGACAGGAGGAACGTGCCAGGGAACCTTGCTCAGCTGAACATCTTCAGCACACAAAGCCCACTCTGGGTAACACCAACGTGCATCTCTCACTTCTCAGCCTCAGGATGAAACATTTCCTGGATTTGGGGGCAAACAGCAGCTGCCTGCAGGGAAGAGAAGCAGCTCAGAGCAGCACATGAGTGCTGCTGACACTGTGCTATCAGTCAGAGTCAGCTCAGCGTGTTCCTCTGCAGAGAGCAGCTTGTGACAGGAGGAATCCAACATCTTCCCAACCCTGTGGTTTCTGGGCCTTCCTTGGTATGCAGGAGCCTGGCTCCCCCAAGGGCTGCTGAGATGTCCAGCCCTGTAATAAACGAGCTGTTCCCACAGATGGGCCCTGGATATAAGTCCAGAAGACTTTCCCACGTTTCTGGAGATAGTGGAGGTTTGCAACTAGTTGGTAGGTTGTGCCTCACAAACACTGTTTATTACAGCCCAAGAGCTCTCCTGAGAATCAGAATTAAGATAAAATTAGATACAACAGCCTGCAGCCTGTCTGCACATGAAAATGGTGATCCATCTTTTGGGAAAAAAACCCCAAAACTATAGGCTTCTACACCCCCAGAAATTTCTAAGTCAGAAATCACAAGTGACCCTAATACATTCAGTATTTCTACCACAAAGTAGAAAGATTTTAACTCATCTTAAATCTTCATCAAATCCATGGGGGATCACACAAATTCTTTTATTTACATTCCATACAATGTCCCAGTATTACTTTTATTTACCTCTTATGGGGCTGTAGTGAAAGCAGCAAAACCAGTTTGCTAAGAGAAAAGAACCACTGAACCTGTGAACCATTAAGAGGTTAATAAATACATTTATTTAAACCCTGTAGCTTACTTTTTTTCCAGTATGTAACAGGTCTTCAGCAACAACTATTTTTTTATTCCAATCTTTTGGTTCCTTGCCAAGGAGGCACTCACCAGGTCAACAGAGGTTCAGCAGACTTGTAAATATTTTTAAATTTGACTTCTGATTTTCATCAAGCTTTCTTCTTGGATGGGAGAACTCGCAACACACACCAACACAAAAATTATGGAACTGCTACTGCAGATGGGAAAAACGTGTGTGTGGATGATCAAGTTTCAGGCAAATTGAAAATTACATCCTTCCTGTTTTCCTGATCTTATGAAGCTTGATTCCACACAGACTTGTCAACTGTGCACATGAGAGGAAAAAACTCCTCTCAATGGGTCACTTCCATGCTTCTTCTCTCACTCCTCCATCTTCACCCCCACAATTCCCAGGCTCCCACCAAGCAGAAATCCCCTAAACACCAACCTATTTTTTTTGCATACAAGCTCACCAAACTATGTTCTTTGTTAATTTTTTTTTTTTTTTGCTTTAAAGTTCCATCACAGGGGAGTAAATACTCAGCTATTTTTGATCTAGCTTACAACTGAACACAAAAGAGACCTCAGCATTAGTTTTTGAAAGCATGTGAAGTGACCACAATATTTTTTCTCCAGCCTGCCCCTGCCAGGAGTCTGTGCAGCTGCTAGAAATGCCCGGTCTGAACCCACAACACCATAAAACACCACTTCCTAAATTTATTTGCAGAAGGTGTCGTTTTACTGTGGTGTGAAGATGCATTTGATGACAAAAGAGGATGAAGGGCTGATGCAAACAGGCAACCACCAGAGGATCCGCAACCTGAGCTGTGTCCCTGCAGTCACACCGCACTTCCTGGAAGCCTCAAGTGGCTCCCCCAGCCCAGAAAACATCTTCAGCTGAAGGAAAACTGAGAGCCACCAGGATTACTCAGTCTGCACCTACTCTGTCTACAGAGGAGACACTTAGACACTTACAGCACTTATAAGACAAACTAATAACAGAAACAGAACAAGCCCACCCACGGATAACATCACTCATAGGTGGATATCCAAACGATGCCTGCAGACTCAGATTATGAGGAGATACTAAAAGCTTGGATTTTAAGCAATAAACATTAAAAAAAGCACCAGCCCTTCCTTCCTGTGTAAGTTCTCAAAACATTTGTATTATTTAAAATAGAAAGAGGAAGAGTTATACAAGACAAAAGGCAATGGAGAGTGCTCCTCAGAGAGCACAGATAGGCTGGACCGGCTGGAGGGAGATAAAACATGGAACAAAACAAAAGTTCTGTTAAGAGCAGATGTACTTAACAACAATAAAGGTGATATAGCAGGATTAAAAATATAAACATACTGAAATTAAAGATACAACTATATATTGTGTAACCTGACCTGTACTCTACTGAATTACAGCAAAGAAAAAAAAATCCCAGACTTTGTCAATAGTTTTTTCCCCACTCAAGTTCAATTTTTTGTTGTGGTTTAGGAAACATTTTGCCTCTTGGGGTGGAGGGAAAGAAATGTCATATTCCCAGTATTCTTAAAGATGCAGCTGTATTACAGAGAAGTTTGAGAGGTTCAACCTCTTTCAAAATGAATGTGCCCACACATGTGCTCCCTGAACTCAGTTTCAGCAGAAGGGAGCTGTTTTCTTGGAGAACATACAGATCTTTAGAGGTTACATTACTCAGTCTAAAATGGTTTCTTCTCCAGCCCTGAAGGAGCTGGATTCAGAAGCAAGAACACTCACCAGATGAAAGCTGTTTAATGGACTGTTGCCAAAGACAGAGAGGTAAATAAAAGGCAGAAGAAATCCAGATAGGACAGAAAATAGCAGATGGTAAATAAATAAAAAAAAAAATCACGAGATGGAGTAAAAGCAGGAAAAGAGAGACAGACAGTGACAGTCCTGGAACTGGTGACACGATCTGTCATTCCCTTGGGAGACCACGTGCTCAGCCCTTTCTTCTTCCCCTCTACTCTCTTACAATAAAAGAGATCTCTGTTTATCAGGTTTCTACAATCATTCTGGGAAAATTACTTGCTGCCGCAGACTACTGCTTCATGTCTAATCTCATTTCACTTAGGGGAGTTAAAAATAGAAGTTGGAGCACTTCTTCATTTGGAAGACACGGAAAAAAAAAAGTTGTAGCCCTACCCTGAGTGCAGTAATGGTGCAGACATTAGCAGAGCTTGTTGGAGCTTTGCAAGCAGTGATCCTGTCAGTGAAATCAGCACAAACTTGCTTTATTATGAACCAAGCACAGAAACAGACTCAGTATCGTGAATTAAATTTCCACTTTTACTCAGAGTGCCTTGATTGTCTGCATCTTACAAGTTAATGGTTACCTCAGCTAATCTGTCCCTTGGCTTGCATTTGGACATAAAGCAGAGATGCTCTAGCAGTGAAAAACATGACCTCTATGAGTCTCATCCCTCCACTGCTGCCATATACTCCCTTTTAGTGGCAAATTCTGACTCCAATCTCTCCAATTGCCAGCACTATTGTGCATTACCTGTTATTGCCACTCTAAGCAGCAGCTGGAGTTCCATTTCCTACCTGCAAGAAGAAGGATTTCTGCACTCCCAGCCCAGGCTGGGAACACACCCCTGCCTTGGCCATAACCCTGTGTTCAGAGCAGCACACAGATCAGCCAGGAAAGGAGACAAGCTTACAGACTACAGTGCTTCACAGGAAGCAAGCAACACTGCTCTGCCAGCTGCTCCTTCAGCACCTACTTTGACAACTCATGTTACATGCTGACAGAGCTGACAGGTGAGAGGGAAGCTTCCATTCTCAGGATCCCAGCCACCAGGGCTTCCTTTCAGCACAGGGAAAATTGTTTTCCCTCCTGGCAGCTCAGTGAAACATAAAACATGTTCCCCAAACCAGCAGCAGCCTGGTGGCTGCAAACAGCCAAACCTTTATGAGGAGAAAGGAGCAACAGGTCAAACTCCTCAGCATGGGATTCCCAAGTGTAAATCCTCCTCTCCATCCCTGTTGCTGGAAAACATCCCCTGATAGGAGCAAAGGCCAAAGCAGGGAGCTTGGAAGAAATCATCTCTCACTTTCCCATAAAGATCTAGTTGCCATTTCCTGTATCAAACATTATCTCTGCACTAAATACAATTAACATTTGGGGAGAAGAAAAGCTAATGATGTGATGAAACTGCTAAGACATCAACCAAAGCCCTCTCCAAGAGAATCCCATCAAACACTAACGGGATTACCCCAGAGAGGGTGGTTCTCTGTCTCCATCAGGTTGGGCTGCTGGAATCATCCATCAGTAGAGCTGGCCAAGCCATCAGGTTCCCAAAGCTTGTAGGAACCCCTTCCCAGCCCTGTCCCTGCCCAGCCCTGTCCCTGCCCAGCCCTGTTCACTGCTGTGGCTGGCAGAGTTTGCAGGTACCCCACCAGTGGAAACTGCTTGCTGCTGAAAATCTGCTTTTAGATTTCACATTTTAAGGCCTCAGCTGTTAGAAACTTCAGCAATCAATTGCTGCAAGACACTACAACCCTTGGCATCAAACTAATTAAATTAATTTTTCCTGTGGCTTTTGTCTTTTTGTCTTTTAGTCAATTGGGGGCTACTCCTATTCACTAAACTCCCTGTCATTTGTCCACATGAACTGGACAACTTCATTAGAGCTTTCTGTTCATTATGAGACTTTTTATAGATTTCCTGACATGTCATAAAATGAACAAACCCACTTTCCTTGCCAAGCAAATGTAAATCATAAATGTACCATTTTTTTCTTTGACAGAAAAAGGGAGTTACAAGCATTTTTTCACACTTCAAAAATGTTAAAAGTTTGAGCTAAATGAAAAAATAAAAAAGGAATCACAACTAATCCAAATACACAAAACATTTCTGCCATGTGTGACTGTGTAAAACTAAAAGGTACTTATACAGCTTGTCAGAAGAGAATAAAAACCACTTTTGAACCAGAAAAGGCAAAAAGAGTCTGAGAGAACAGCACATCTGATGTGACAGTCTGAAGAGAGACAACAAAGCCATGTGTAAATGTCAGACAAGGAGTAAAAATGTCTGTTGATTACTTGCCTTTCACACAGATACTACTTCAGTGTCTGCCTGTATCTTCAAAACATATTTCATAATCCTGGCATCACAGTTCAGAGAGACTGCAAGGAAAGGAAAGGAAAAACTACCCACCAAGCTGAGGTAGAAATGTTTTGGCAAAGATCCCAAAACATCTCAACCAGAAAAAAATCTAACCTTATTTGGAAAAAAACCCACAGATTTTGCTCAAACTATATTTGTATTGCCACTTTTTACTGTTAGGGAAGAGAGAGAGATGTGAAAAAACATGCTTTCAGAAATGTATTAACATGCACAATGGACTGACACAATGACAAAAATATTTTTTAAATAGTTAGAAAAACACTTAAGGCTATAAACTGTTTGGACAAGTTGAATGTTAGGTCACATTTTCTTTGAATTGAATATTTTATGTCTTGTTTTCATGAGATTGTTGCAGTCTATTTTTACTTACATGAAACCACATATAAACCAGCATTGTAAAGAGGTAAATACAGAATATGCCAGAGAATTAGAGGGATCAAGAATTGCATTCCAAGATCACTGTCACCTTTAAAAATTCAACTTGCAGTCCTCAAACACAGAAAAACAGATACTGAACTCCTTTGGGAACTGAGAATGAGGAGGGAGTCCCAGGCTTGCTGTACAATTCTAAAACTACCAACTTTATAAAAGACAGAATACTCTGAATTAGATCTTGCCTATCAACCAGAACCAGGTGCTCATGCACTGTAAACAAAGGAAAAGGCAAGTCCAACTTACTTTGTTCAAACAGTGCAATTTTTAAATAGCTGGGTGGCTAAAATAAGTAAAGGAAGATTTGGTTTCCTTGTTTATGACTGGTAAATCCAATGGTAAAAATATATGGAAAACTACTGTGCTTAAGCTTCAGGTGTTAAGAATACAAACCAAAAATGCCTTCCCCTCAAAACAAACAAACAAACAGCCAAAACAAAACAAAACAAACAAAAACAACCACACAAAACCAACCAAAGCTCACAAACCAACCAAGCCAGTTTGGTTTTCCCAATAATGAACCCTTAAACTTCACAATGCAGGCCATCAATGTTCCACTCATTCTTACTTACTCCATAAATGAATCTTTCCCTTAAAATTCACTGTGTAAAAGCATACATTTATAATGATAATTATAGAATTAAAAACGAGGTATTTTAGGCCCTGCCTTTAAATAAAGTGACTCAATTCACCTTGTTATAAAATAAATCATCCCCCAGGGATGACCTTGGAGCCCTCCAGGAAGCTGCAGCTAATCCTGACTGCCCAGGGAGCTCCTGGGGAAACACAGGAGTCACTCAGCAGCTCAAGCTGTCAGATGTTCTCACCTGACAACTTCTGTCCCATTGGGTTTGAGGACTAAAACATCAATGGAAAAGGACTTCATGTAACATTTGCAGTATTCATGTAACATTGCCTGGTATTTTGTGCCACTAAAGCTTTTCCTTTTTTTTTTTTTTTTTTTTTTTTTTAATTAAATAAACTATTGAAAAAACAAATGTCATCCAAATGTTGAAGAAGTCAGGCTCCATCATATTTGGTCACCAGACTGGAAGAAATCCAGAGTACAAGCTTCAAACTACAATAATTCCAGCCATACTAGCAGATTCTAGCCATACCATACAAAATTTTTAGTCTTGTCTTCACTTTTTTCTTTCTAGTAAGTTGTTGGATATACTGCACCCAGTTGCTACACACTAGCACAGTCAAAAATCTAAATTACATCATGCCAAGATTGTAGCTAAGTGTTAATAGGAATTAAAAATTTCAGAAGTTCAGCTTGTAAAAAGGTTGAGTTGTGTCATCCAAGTTTCCTTTTCATGCACTAGCTGTGAACTTCACCCAAGTGCACACCACACTCCTACATCTCTGACAGAGTGCTAGTCAATGTGTTAACCACACTCTCTGAAGAAAGAGAGCAAGAAAGAAGAAAGAAAGGTTTATTTTCTGCTCAGCTGTGTGGCAGCCTCACATGAGAGCAGGGAGGTTGAAATGAATATTTTTACTTCCTTGACACCATCAGTAGAGCAAGCAAGAACTCATCTTCCCTCACACCAGTTGTAAGAGACACCATTTTTAGAGTAGCATTTAATAAAGAATAAAATTTCAGCACTGAGCCTTTCCTTTCTTCTAGTCTTTCTTTATGCATCAAATTGAAGACAGGACAGCTCAAGTTCTCCCCTTTTCAGAGTCCCACATTTAAAATAGGAAAGACCACTCAAAAGTAGTCCAGAAAATCACCAGTGCAGTGAGATGATGGCACTGAGCCTCATTACCCTCTCCATCATTTCCCACACACTTTGGGGAGCAGGGAATGGAGCCTTAGTGGTACTGAAATAAAGGCACAAAACTACATGTGAAGCTTAAGGGAGTCCTTCTCCCTTTTCAAATACATTCCATACAGCCTGTGTTTGATGAATACTAATTAAGCATAGTAAAAGCATTTAATTTGCAATAATGATCTTCAAAGGCAAGATCTGACTCCCTGTTCTTCAATCAGAGTAGACTCTTGTTCAGCTCAAGAGAAACACTGTAGGGATCAGGTTGGAATAATGAATTTCAGCATAACCAATATATTTCCCTTTCTGTGCATGGGAGTGTCTGTGTGCACAGACCCCTCTATATACACAAAATAAGCTGCTCACAGACACACATATGTGTGTGTAACTTATGAAATCTCACCTGTAGAGTTTAGGTTTTTTTGGGGTTTTTTTTTGAGAAATGAGGTCATTAATGATGAAAGTGCTACGTACTTGCAGAAGTCCTACAAATGCAACAAACTAAACCATATATTTGGATGGGAAAGTGGGAATCAGCAGGACATGAAGAACTGCCACCACCAGGGAGTCCAACCTCCTCAGCAGCATGCTGTTCTGCAAGTCCATAACCTGGTAATTAGCAGATTTAAGTTCCAGTAGGATATTCTTAAATTCAGAGGTAGTGCAGAGGCATTAGACACAAGAAGAGCCAGTGCTGACCTGCCTGCTCTAGAAGCACACAGGGAGCACCAACCTCCTCAAGTGGGGCACAGCAACCAGATCTCTGCTTGCAGAGATGTAATCACCACTGTAATTGGGAGAGAGAGAGAGAGAGAGAGAGATTTGCTTCTTGTTTGGGCAATAGAGAGTCCACCACACCTGTTACAGACCAGTGACGCAGATCTGATGACGTTTCTTTAATCTGCCACTTTTCTGTAGCTAAGCTTAAAAAAAGAAAAAAAAAAAAAAGCACTGCAAAAGGTCAGGTAAACCATTAAACTTCAGGTGAGCCATTTTCACTGAGGTGGCACAGTCACAGAGTATCAGCATGTCACAATCCCAGACGAAAGGAGCCTTTCTGTCTCAGTTATAGGAAATACCACTCATTAAATGGACGGTGTAATTGTGGGAGTCCTTTTGTTTCTGTCTGCCTGGAGGATTTGCAGGTGTAGTTAGCTGAGGTTTGTAATGTACAGGCTCCTTGTTCACAGCCTGTTGTTTAAAACAATGCTCGTGGTGCAGAACAGCATCACCTCCAAACCCCAGAGCCACCAGCATTAACACCACCTCCCACACATCTCCTCAGGAATCACAGTACCGTGAAAGCAACACTGCAAATGTGAGAGGCTCTGACAACACAAATCCCAACTTTTGCAACTTGAGAATTCACAAAAAAGTCATGAAAAAATCCCTAATGATGCAGGCACGCTGTTCTTTCTAGGTGAAATACCTAAGCAACAAATTGCTGCTGCAGGCAGTGGAGCACTGATCTTATCACTCCTGGCAATGTTCTTCAGCCCTGTCACATTCTGCACCCAGCCTTCCTCTCCACTTCACTGTTTTCAAGCATTTTTCCCCTCCAGTTTATGTGGCCTGCCACCTGTGCCAGCTCCCTTGTGAAGTGAGCACACGTACACCAACCTAAAAGCCAAAATAACTCACATTAAAAGCAGTGAGAGAGCTTTGGGAGAGTGCCCATGCACATTTTCATCACTGCAATTCAACAGGTGCTACTTCCAGAAAACATGACATTTTCTACCCTCCTAAGACAATGCTGGAAAAGGGAAAAAAAAGAAATAATAACTGTGGGACTAGAGTTTATACAAGAAAATGTATGCTGTAACACCAGACACTGGTGAGCTGGCAACTGAGCTGTGCTCAGATTAGTGAGCTACATAATAGTGGTGTTTAGCTAAATTTAAAAAAAATAGCTGTGATTTTATTTAGTTGTTCCAGGCAAACATTAATTCAGAAAATAATGATTTTCTCATGTATGTCCTATTATAACACTACAGACATTCCCCCCCTCACAAAATTCTGTGCAAAGTTATTAATACATTTTCACTTGGCCCAACAACAAATAGAATGATCCATTATAAGCCCAGTCATTCATTGGAATGAAAAGTATAACGCTACATGGGACACATTTTTGGGCAGAAAATAGCAGGACAAGTACTTTTTTCCTTTTTCCTGAATCAAGAAGAATGAGGTTTTAAAAAAGGTTTTATTTTCAGTTAGTAGATGCAGGCACAACTGCAAATCTAAGTGGCTGAAAGCAAGCAGTCTCTCCTATCAGCTCTTCCAAAATTATTTTATCTCAGACTGAAGCTGCTCTCCATCTCAGCCTTCCAGAAATTTGGACAACTGCAAAGTGCTCTGGAGTTCATGACCCAGCTCACACATTTGAGGAATCACAAGGTATCTGAGGAGAGGGAAGATTGGCAACTCTTTCCCCTTATTAAAAAATGCAAGAAGTTATTTATTTTCCCCCAGTTAGCAGAAATTGTTAGCAGAAATGTTTCTGTTAGCAGAAATCCTTGTTGCAGAAGCAAGGGCCTTTATCCTCCACAGTGAGGGAACCTTCCAAGTGTTTTTCTGCTCTTTTCCCATGAGGGCAGGTCCCTGTTATGGAGTTGTCTTTTCCTTGTCAAACAGGAGTAAAATGCTTTGGAAACCCTTCTTGAGGTCACAACAGCAACTTCATAGGGAAAGGGCTGCAGTCCCCAGCAGGAGGGAGACAATCTTTAGGGACAACACATTTATATGCTGGATTTCAAGTTCTTATTATTATATATATATATAATATTATTTAGAAATATAAATATATTTAACAATTAATATAATATAATATAATATAATATAATATAATATAATATAATATAATATAATATAATATAATATAATATAATATAATATAATATAATATAATATAATATAATGTCTATATACCATTCACACATCAGGATATTTATTACAGATGGTAACTTCCTCAGTATTTGTCAAAAAAAAAAAAAAAGAAACAAACAGAAAACCAAACAAAACAACTTATAAATAAAATATAAGTTCTACTCCTCATGCTGAAACGTTTATTATTATTTAGCCTATGTAAAGTTTGTTCCAAAGTAGAAGACTTTAAACCCAGCAGCCAAGGATGCCGTTCAATAAACGCGAGAGGTTACTGCCACCAAAAGGAGAACAGCGGGATTGCTCCACATGGAAAGGAACTATGACCGGTGGACTAACACCGTAAACTAAACTTATCTAAGAAGCAGACAAATTTAGTGTTTTAATCAGGATGAAATAACCTTTGAAAAACCCAAAAAAGCTGGGGGTGAGAATTCACAAAAGCTGCTCTCCCCCAGTTTCTCAGTGCTTTGCAGCCTTAAGGGACAGGAGGCTGGGAAGGATGAAGGCAGAGGGCAAAAAACAATTAACAGAACATTAAAATCATATGTTCTCCAGGGCCAGCCTTCCTAGGGCTTTGTCCTGCCTTCCACGAATCTCCACACCAGAAATTAGATTTTTTTTAAAGTCAATTTAATAAAGAAACATGATTTCACTGCAAAATAAATGTGACATTTTAGAAAGAGGTCGGATGACTCATGCATATTCAGCAGATGGATGGGCAGCAAAGGAAACAGGTGGAAGAAGTAGATCATAATGACATCTTTTATAAACATAAATCCAGCACTACTCTCTGTATAATCCAGGGGGAGAAAATTTTAAATTTTTTATTGCTACAGTAAAAATGACAGACTTTTTATTAATCCACATGCTTTGCACAGGTGGAATGCAGAGAGGTACTGGGAAGTCCTTCACGTTGTTTAAGCTCAGATCAGTGAAAGCAAGAGGTGATTTATGGCCCAGATCCATGTTCACTGCCTAGAAGACACCAACACCAATTAAGTCACAGGGGCAATGAATCTCTCTGTTTCCAGACTTTGTCATCCTACTGTTTGTTACCCTTCCTCCACCACCCAGAGGAAGGACAAAATAAAACCACAAAAAGGTAACAAAGACATATTTTCCCCTGGTTTTTGTAATTATAGAGGTTTTTCACAATCAAGTATCAAAACTGGAATAAATAAGCTCAGAAATTCACATGGCAATTGACAAGGAAGGGAAAAGGCAGATCTTGCAGTAAGTTTTGCTTCTTCAGGAGCTGAGGAGACACCAGCACCCAAGAGGGGCATCCAAAGATGCACCAAGATGTTGTAAGCACAGAGGATCACTTTTGAAGTTTGCTGCTATCAGCAAATACAGCGTAACACAAAAACCCTCCAGGTTTCAAGTCAGGGAGATACTAAAAGGGGAAGATCAGTTTAAGCCTCCCTACCTCCAAAGCACAGTCCCAGTATCAACCTTCCCCCCCAAAACTGGCAGGTGTGAAGGAAAGAGGGCCCTCAGAGTGACCAGAAGGCCGAGGGGCTCCTTTAAGATGCTCTAGAGCACGGATCCTATGAGGATCCATAGAACTTAGCTGTCACTTCTGTTAAGTTACCCACTAGAAAAAAGTCCAGAGAGCTCTGAAGGAATCAGTTTTTAGGATTCCACTGCAGGCTTCTCGGGGCACCACATGAATGTGATCATTAAATGAACGACAGAACCTTCATAAAGGCACAAAGTGAGTGACATCATCCTCATCAAACTCCGAATCTCTCAATTCTGTTTAAAACTACGGACCACGTTTATAAATGTGGCCAATCCAAGCGTGCATTTACCCACAAGGTGGCAGCGGCCATCCAAGGATTCAGCACCTGGAGGCTCCCTGAGCCCATGCAGCTCTCGGGAACTACACAACGCTTTGAACGGAGACCAAAAGGCTCCATTATGGGGAAAAAGACTTTTTCCCTTGCACAAAAAGCAAAATCTGTCGACTAAGTACACTGGCTTGCCTCATGATTGGTGGTGCCTTTTGTTTTACTTACAAGAAAGCTGCAGTTCTCCTCAGAGAGGAAAGGTTCGCGTTCCCGGGAGCACAGACCCGAGTGCCGCCGCTCCCTGCACAGCGCGGGCCTGAGGGGCTGCGGCTCCCGAGGGGCTCCCAGGGAGCCGAGGCACAGGACGGCGGAAGGAGCGGAGCTTTATGGGATCCAGCATAGGGAACCAAGGAGCCCCGCACAGCCCCATCCCCAGCAGCCACACACCGTGCCTGAGAGCAGTGTCCAAGCGCGGTCCATAAAGGAACCATGGAGCCCCGCTCCCGGCCCCGCACAGCCCCATCCCCAGCAGCCACACCCTGTGCCTGAGAGCAGTGTCCAAACGCGGTCCATAAAGGAACCACGGACGCCTGCACAGCCCCATCCCCAGCAGCCACACCCTGTGCCTGAGAGCAGTGTCCGAACGCTCCTTGAGCCCTGCCAGGCTGTGCTGTGCCCGCTGCCCGGGGAGCCCGTTCAGCGCCCAGCCCTCTCCAGGCGCAGAACCTTTCGCTGAGATCCAACCAACCCTCCCCGACACAGCTCCAGGCCGCTCGGGGATGGAGCCGAAGCTGTCACCGCGGGCAGGGCAGGGCAGAGCTCCGAGCCCTGCACCCCGACCCCCCGGAGGAGGAGATGCCGGACACCGGCGGGAGTGCGGCTTCCCCCGCACCGCAGCCCCTTTCCCCCCGCCGCCGGTACCTGCAGCAGGCCGCCCATCTTGGCGCGCAGGGCGCGGAACTCGTCCGGCGTTGCCTCGGGGTAGAGCTGGGCGCGCAGCAGCTCCTCGGTGATGCCGGTGGTGCCGTGGAAGGCGGCCTGGGCGATGCCGCTCAGCAGCGCGCTCAGCGGCCTGCAGCCCTCGGGCGGCGGCGGCGGCGGCTCGGGCGCCGCCATCGCGGGCAGGGCGCGTCCCCGGTACGGCGGCCGCGAGGGGCCAGAAATGCTCCCCGAGCCAGCTCCAGTTCCATTAACCAGAACCTGACAGCAACCAGCTGGGTGCGTACAATAAATATTCGCTTTTTGAGCTGGTTTGGGCACGGAAAATACTCCACTACTCATGTAGTTTAAGGAAACGTCCACCCTCTATTCTTTGCTGAAAGATGCAGGGCTAACCATTAAAGACGGGGTGAAAACAAAGGTACTAACAAAGACCAAGTGTTTTCTCTGTGAACCATTTTATACAAGTTTCAATATAAAGAAATCATTAAAATACTTCATCTATACAAACACACTGTCACAAAAGAGACGGTGTGCTCTTCTACAGAAAGTTTTCTTTGCTAATACAACAATAATACAGTGGTATTATTTACCTCCTGATTTTCAGTCATTGAAACCCTTCATAGTTGTACTTTTTATGACATAAAAGAAAAATCACGTTGTTCACAAAGAGAAAATATGAGTTTATGATCAACTTGACCTGTTCTGCCTTGCTCTTTCTTCGGTAGAGAACAGGCAAAGAACAAGTTGTCCTTGCATGAGGGGGAGCACAGAGTACATCTTGAAGCTGGAAGCACAGGAAGAAATAACAGCAAACACATCTAAAATTTCTTCCACTCTCTCCATTCATTTGGACAGTATTTTAAATGTCCTCTTCAGCCAGTGGTATTGGGATTAAACAACATCTTTAGGAGCTTTAAAGCATCTGGAGATACAGGAACTTCTTTCAATCACTAGCAATGAATACATAGGATGAGAAACTGAACTCCATTTGGGTACAGGCTCCTCACAGCACCGCTGACCTTTCTCAAAAACCCTCAGTACAGTTCATCATTGTTTATCTTTAAAAAGAAAAGGGAGCAGGGTAGGAACTCTTCATGGTTTATCAGTATCACTCATGGAACATAAAGCAAAATTTCTCTCTGCTTTGAATTTCTGCAGACACTGTCCCTCGATGACGTGCTTCCTTCTGCTGCAGCCTGAGGTGAGTCATTAGGTCCTAATGGGCAGTGCTGGTTTACTGACAGGCTGAGGTACAAACTTGTTCTTGTGATTGCTTTTTCTTCTCAGATCCCAGTGTACTCAGTGCCTTGCATGAATATGGCAAAACAAACATGGTGCCAAGTGTGTGTCTTGACTTCAAAACCAGCATAAAATTACTGAGAATGCACATGGCAGCAGCAAGTAACCTGTGTTTTTACTAATTATTTATTTGGTTTTGTAAACAACCTCGTTTTTTCAGGAAATTAAAAATACATCAAAAAGTCTGTCTCTACATATATACACAGTACATGTTCAAATTTCACTTCATTGTGATGCCATGGTTTAAGCAGATAAACAAAGAGTGCTTTGATCCAAAACTCAGCTGCAATACCACCACCTCTGGGGGCACAGCACCTTCTTCCTGCCTTTCCAGGAACACTTCACCTTTGATCACCTGGACCACTCCACTTGTTCTTGATCACCTGGACAGTTTTCCTGCCATAGTGGTAATAGCTGTAGCCAGATGTCACCGTTGTGAAAGCTGTGATGCACCTTTGGGGAAAAGAGTTCCTCTAAGTCATGGGGGTCTATGGACAATAGAAAAAGTGCCTTTTTCTTTCCTTTTTCTTCTTTTTTTTTTTTTTTTTTTTTTTTTTTTTTTTTTTTTTTAGCATCTGTTTATAACTACACAGTCAGGAACTATGCTCCACACAAATGCAGCTTACAGTTTATAAGCTGAAATTCAGGGCTATGGGGAGGATTAGATACACAAAGGCTCTGCCATCCAGGGGTAAGCAGCGTGCTTCACTGTAACTGCATACCAGGGCAAATTGTCACCACACCAGCACTTGCTTTAGAGAAGGGAAAACAAAAGATTCAGCATTTGCAGCCTACATAACTTTTACCAGCTTGAGAACTGACAAATGTGAGAAACTATTCCTTGGCAGTGTGAGCAGGGAGCATTCAAACCCCTCAAGACTCAAACTTACCATTTTCACCAAGTCCCAAAGCTAAAGAACAAATTCCTGCTTCAGCCTCTCGTTTCCCTCCCAGACCACAGGTACCCCTAAATGAGCAGTGCTCCTCTGTGAAAGGCTGACACCACCTTGAGGTCACTGCCACAGCCCTGCCTGCCCCTCTGCTCCTGCTGCCCTCCCTGAGCACTGCCAGGGAGTTTCTGAGAGCATTCACAGAACAACCGGCCAAATTACACCCAGAGGCAACTCTAGATTTTGTCTTACCACCACGATAAAAAACCACAGACTGTTAAGATCAAGGTTCATTCACAGTTCCTTAAACACTTCTTGGTTTGGATTGGTGGTTTTGGTTTCTTTGGTTTGGTTGGTTTTTTTTAATTTATTTCCCTAGAAGACAAGTAACACTGGATTTTGTACTACTTTAAGTTACTAAGTAATTCTGATATCTGCTGTTCAGAACTCTTTGTTCTGAAATTTTGCCAAACAGCTCAGGAAAAATAACTGCACTCTAACAGATGCAGCCAGCTGCAGTTCAGAACTCAATGAGAGCAGAGGGAACAGCATTTTTTAAGGAGGAAAGTTCCTTTATGCCTGTTCTCATCCCATCCCTCTCCTTCCTTCCTAAGGTCTAGGAGGAATCACCATTTCTCCATGTGCTTTTCAAACAGGCTGCAGAAACCTGGATTTCAAGATTTCAATCCATGCAGCCTTTCTTCCTGCTCCTTTTTTCTCCACTGATCTGAATTTGTGTTCTGCCTGTGTTCACCATGCCTACCCCAAAGACTTGTTTCTAAGCTAATATTCCTGGATCTTACTAGTTTCATTAAATACAAATAAATATCTATCTCTGGTGTCATTTAAGACTAAAGGTGTAAAAATTCAAGCATATGGGCCTATTGCATCTTCTGAGCACAGAAGATTTTTTTGTTCCACACAAATTAATCTTGATTACCAGTTTCCTTAGGAGCACATTAAATTATCTGGGGAAAAAGATGTAAGATATCAGTTACCATAATGTCTGCAGATATACGCTGTCCACATAATTGAAAACAGGTGCTGCTAGAGAAGCCGCCACCAAAATCAGCTGAACTGCTGTGTTCATCTGAGAAAAGCAAAACAGGAACTGTGAGCAACTTGAAGGAGTACAAGGAATACCAACACACACTTGTATTACTGCTTTAAGGATTAGTTTACATATAGAAAATTTATTTTGAGACCTTCTTAAAATAAAGCATCTTACTCTCTCCAAATTAGCACGTGCTCTGACAGAGCATAGCTGAAAACCTTTCAGGATCCAGGTATAGTTGGCACTATTTTGAAACTGTACTCAGCAGTAGTGGTAAATCATCCCCACCCTCCAAGCCACACAATGCTCCAAGCACCCAGGAGTTATCTTTTGTAACAAGTTATTGCTCTTACCTTGCTGATAAATGTTGGTTTTAATTGTGCAGTAGCATAACAGGGGTTAAAATACCTACTCAGGGTTCTCTGTTGGGGGAGAAAAAGAGGGAAAAAATGCAGCTCTTGTACGTTCAATCTAATATACCTGTCCACATGATAAAGAAAAGGCAACTGTAGCACTGAATTACACTGCTCTTTTGTAAGATTTATTATTACAGCACACACAGGAAAAAAGCTATCAGTAGCTCTGACTTATCTTTACAAACCATACTTTATTAAAACACTGCTCTGCTCAGAAATCTATTTGGCAAAAGGACAGGCATTGCATCTTGTGACCATCAAGCCTCAAGATGACAAATCTCTTGGTCACAACTCAGCTATTAATTAAGCTTATTCATGTATTTTTTGTTATGATTAGACACTTTTAATGCTGTGCACTCACCGGTGGAGAAAGAGTTTTGTATCGCACGTAAAAGACGGCGGCAATGAGCGCCGCGTCCCGCAGGATGATCATGGAAGTCAGGGGAACTGCAAGGCAACACCAGCCAGTGAAAAACTGCCCATGATTAAAGGTAAAACACAAACAAAAGAGCTGGAAATTGGATGCAAGATGAAATAACCGCACCCAAATTCTCTTGAGCGAGTTCTGTGCATTAGTGAGGATGTTTAACACAACTCTTGAAAGGGTTTAAACTGAAGACTTGAAACAATCCAGTCCATGAAAAACAACTTTACAGAACTACTATTAGTGCTTTAAAGAAAGAGCACCTAGAAATGGCAGTACATGCCACTTTGTATGTGGCAGCACTTGCTTTCTGTGGGGTCCCTGGGGAAGTGCTTAATGGGAACAAAGGGCATAGCAAGAGTTCCAAGAGATACACAGTTTTCCTTTTAGAAACACCAGAAGTGTTGCTACACACAAACCGACCTTCCTTTCCTCATCTAGAGCACACAAATGACATTTCCTCACCTGGGATAAGGTTTGCACAAGTTAGGCTCACATAGAGCACACTGATGAGGATTTTATCTGCCAGGGGATCGAGAGCACTTCCCAGTGCTGATTTCTGATTAGCCCAGTTCCGTGCAATAAATCCGTCCAACTAGGAAAACCAAAATTCAATAGCTGTTAGAAGAGTATGAACCACAACAGCTCCTGCACGCTACTTTAGAGAGATATTTAATGAATGACATCAGGTAAAACAGCGAGTTTAACTAGGATAAAATGTGATACCTCTTAGCTGATACTTGTATCATTTAACAGACCAGCAGGTGCACAAGCACGGAGTGGCCAATGCCCACCCGGGGCTGGTCATTCCCCTTTCCTCCATTAGCATTAATGCCTTCAGGCACCTGCAAATTCCCTTTGCAGCACCACAAAGGATATATACAGCATTCCTAGAAACTAACAAATCTAAAAACAAATCCTAGAAAACAAAACAAATCTGTTTTGCCCGTTTCCATTCTACACAGGAGTCTGTTCCAACGCTCCCAAAGCCCTTCCAAGCCGACATACCAGGTCTGTCACGCCAGCCAGGACAAACACACCGAGGGCAACGTTGAAATTCTCTTCAACAATCAAATAGCCCAAAACTGGCGCCAGACCCATTCTCGCCATGGACAGGATATTTGGGATGGTCCAGGGGTTTTCATACTGTAAAGCAAGAAACGAAAAAACTTCAGGGCAGGAACTCGAACCCCGCCTTGGCACATAACAGAGTTTTAATCGCTACAAATACTTTTTCCGCTTAACTAGCCAGAAAGCCGGCAAAGTTCTTGGAAGCGGCGCGCTGCTCTGGCGAGGCGCACGGCCTCGACCTGCTAAACATTAACTTTGCCTCAGCAGGAGAGCGCCGGGGCAGGGTCCGTGCCTCGGAGCGCCGTGTGTGACATGGCTCAGCCCGCCCGGCTTCCCCCGCCCGTCCCCGCCGTCCCGCACGTACCAGCTCGGCGTAGGGCCCCGCCGCGCCGCGCTCCGGCCGGGGCTCGGGCGGGGCGGCCCCGCCGCTCAGGAGGCGCCAGGCGGCGGCGGGCGCGCGCAGCAGCCGCGGGAGCCCCGCGCAGGCGGGCACGCACGAGACGCCCCCGCCGCGCCGCGCCTCATTTCCCGCCGCCGCCGCCGCCGAGCCGGGCCGGCCACCCAGAGGCCTCGCTCCGCCGCCCGGCCGCCTCGGCGCCGCGCCGCGGAGCAGCCCCCAGGAGCCCCTGCCCAGCCAGGCGGCGGCCAGCATGGCGCGGCAGGAGCGGCGCGGGAGAAGCGCTGCGGGAGAGGCGCTGCCCGCGGCCCCTACGCGCGCGGCCGCGCTGCCCGCGGGAGCGCGCGGCCTCGCGCCATCCGCGCCGCGGGACTGAGCACGGCGCGCCAGCCGCGCGCGGCGCGTGTACCGCGAGCGCTGCCGGGGACGCGCGACCTTTTGCGGCGCTTTGCGTCAGCCCCGCCCCCCCTCAGGCCGCGCGCTTTACGGCTGGCAGCCGAGTGGAAGGGCCGGTGCCGGGAAAGCCTCCCCGGTGCTTTTCCACCGCTTTCCCGGTGCTTTCCCGCCTCAGGCTCTCCCCCGGCGGCCCCCGGGCGCGAACGGCGATGCCCATGGCGGCCCGGTGGGCGGCTGCCCGGGCTCGTCCCGCTCCCCCCCACGGCGGGGCCGCGCCGTTCTGGGAAAGCCCTTGAGGGAGGAAGGGGGAGGTTCGCTTTGCCTTGAGAAACTGCTCCGAGAGCGCGAGTGGTGTCTGGAGCTCAGCCCTTGCTCCTGGCTCTGGCCTGCCCGCGTTTGCTGTCTCAGGGAGGAACGGCAATGAGTTCGCTTTCCCAGCTGCAGTTGTTTGTTGGCTCCTGGGGCACGCTCCTGTCCCAGCCCTGCACTAAGCCAAAATCAGCCTCCAACACCTACTGCCCTTTAGCTGATAGAGCAGACCTTGCCCCTTCAGAGCTCCCATGTAGAACCTACGGTTTTGTACGTAAAGCATTTCATCTGGCTGACCAGTTCTCAGTTTCAAGTTTATTTGGTCCCTGCTGTCCCTTAAATAACAGGGTGAGGCACTAAGTTTCAGTATTTCTGCTTTTTGTCATCTATCATATCTTACCTGGGAAATGAAAGAGGGCAAACAAGTCCTGATTTTTTAAAGTATATTTTTCTTTAGGGAGGGTGTATTGGTGTTTGTAGGTTTTTAATTCTTACACTGAAAGCTTCCCAGCTGCTGCTTCATTGCACCAGACCATGGTTCTGATTTCATCAAAGTCAGGAGGCATTCAGCACTTCACCCCTGCTGAACACACATGGTTCTGTGTCAGGAACAGTTACACAGAAACAAACAGAACCTGTTGGTGTTACAGATCCTGTAAAGGCCATTAAACAGCCTTGAACAAGTCATATTTCTCATATATAAAGTTTAATGGAAGTCAAAATCCAATCCCTGCTTTACAAATTAAATATTGTAATAAGGATATTTTCTTAAATCAGACTTTTAAATAAAACCTTGGCTTCAAAGACCATGTTTCAAAGCAGAAAATCAAGTCAGATTCAGTAAAGTGTCATTTGGTAACAGCTATCAAACAGTGTTGTCAGAACCTACTGGAAACATTTCTAGACTTTAAATGAACCACAATGCTGAAAGTACAGCTCATACCATCCTCTCATGGAAGATTCCTGGGCTGGAATTTGTGGGTGCAGCATCTCTTTCATAAGTGAAGTCCCTTATGGCACTGTAACAGAATAACCTTCCACTCCTGGGGGATGATGAGGTCCCATTTGGAACAGAGAGCTGCAGGATGAGCCAGGCAGCAGTACCATGTGCCAGTTTGTCCTGTTGCAGCTCTCCAGTTTCATTTTCTGCAGGGGAATCTCCAGCCCAGCAAACCCCAGCGCTGTGGCAGGCGCAGCTCAGCTCAGGGTGTGCCTCCCTGCTCCAGGTCAGCAGTGCAAGGGGACAATCATCCCAAGGAAGTCCATCACAGTGACTCCTCTCACATGGTCTGGAGCTGATAAACTCTTGAACCTTTCTTCAAAAGATAACCCTGATCATTCAGGGATCCAATAAAGCTTTCAAAATCAGATACCTGGGAAAAAAAAAGACAAAAATACCAAATTGGAGAATGACATCTTACCTGATGTAAAGCAACATAGATCATTTGAAAGAACTCAGTGAAATGAAGTGGGCTAAAAATAGGTGAATTTCCTTGGCAAACTGTTCACCTACCAGAGATCTCACACCATCAGCCCCCCTGTCTGCTGCTTTAGTTACACACTGGTTTTACTGCAGTGTTACACAGAAGCAGCAGTCTCTCCTCTATGACATGAAGAAAGGGTGCAGCTACATATGTGTAAATTCCAGTTCTGAAACAGAAGTATCTACCACAAATGCATGATTTCTACAAGTCTCCCTGATTTCCAGGTATAGAACTTTGAATGGGCAAAAGTAGTTTATATAAGAAGGGAGAATTAGAGTTAATTAAATTAACTTCAATAAGTAGTCTTAGTGAAGTTAATTAAATAAGTGCACTTATAAGTACTTCTTGAAGTTAAATTAACTTCAATAAGTAGTCAATGGAGCAAAAAGTACAGTTAGCTATCAATAGTTCTGTTTGGCTGAAGCCCTCAGGAGTACAGAATGCAAATCAATTACATTTGTGGCCACGTGTCCTAGATGATGTTCCTTTCAACATGCAACTTCAGGATGTCTGAAGCAGGAATGAAAACCTGAAAGGCATAAATAACCCAGAGGAGGTGATGTGTGGTGTTACATTTTAGTTAAATGGTATGCTCTGTCTCACCCCTCAAAAACGTACAGTTTATTCCAAGCCTGGGATTCTCTCCTGAAGTTTCATGTATGTGTAATCCCATTGGCCCAAGTCTTATTCTGCACCCACTTTGAATCTCCCTGTAAAGTTCTGCAAGAGATGAGAAGCTCTTGGCCCCTTTTCTCCCTAGGCTCTCCCTCTCTCCCCCTTTCCCCCTTTCTCCCTCAGAAACTGTGCTGCTCCCAGGGCTGGGACCCCCAATAAATCCTCATCTAATCAGCACCCTCAGAAGCTGTGTGGAGTCTCCTTGCCTGCCTGCTGCTGCCAGCCAACACACAGCTTAGGGGGCCCCTGGGGACTCCCCATGGATCCCCCAAACAAACAGCAAGAAATGGTATCCCTGGGTGGGCAAAAATATTCTATATATGAAGGGAGAATTAGAGTTAGTTAAAATAACTTCAATAAGTGGAGCAAATATACAGTTAGCTATCAATAGTTCTGTTTGGCTGAAGCCCCCACAAGTACAGAATGCAAATCAATTACAGGGCAGAATACATTTGTGGCCACATGTCCTAGATGATCCTTTCAACATACAACTTCAGGATGTCTGAGCAGGAATGAAAATCTAAAGGCATATTTCGTCCAGAGGAGGTGATGCAGAAACATCATTGCACTGCTGAAATAGAGCACAGACACCACAAGTCTAAACTAAACAGGCGTGTCCTCTGGGGAGGCAGAAGGAGTGCAGCATTGAAAGCACCACTGCCTTTCACAGATCAAACCAGGATCTTGCTCAGAGCCAGCCTCATCAGTGGGATCAGCCCTTACCAGTGCAAGGAGCTGCTGTTGCAAACAGCTGTGGGGTCAGTGGAGCTCACAGACACTTGAGGAGCTCTGCTCAGCCCAACAGCAGCACACTGGTTATGTCTGCCATTGCAAAGAGGCAGCAGAGGTGCCTCTGCCCCTGTGCCTTTGGCAGCACTACCGAGGGTGGCCTGGCAGTGTGTGGCTGCTGCAGGGGGCGCTCACCCGCAGCTGCAGCTGGCCGGCGATGTGGCGCAGCTGCTGCAGGTCGAAGAGGTTGTTGTAGGTTCTCTCTGCCACGCTGCTCAGGGCAGACACGAATCTCTTGGCCTGCGAGCGATTGCTCATCCCAGAGCCGTGCTGGGAGCGCTCGAAGTCCAGCTTCCCAAACTCGTCCGAGTAAGTGCCCAGCATGCTACAAACAGGTTACAAAAAGAGATCAAACTCTCAGCAAGACAGAAAAGCAAACATATGTCGATTTGATTCCCAAAATGTGATGCTTGAGAAATTTCAGAAGCCACACAGAAAACTACCCCCTGTCAGGTCACTCTCTAGGGAACTTAGACTAAGCATTCATCCAAATCACTCTTGAACTTTTAATTGTTCACCTGTACCAGAGAGAACTCACAGGGGACAAAAACTCTTCAGCAGAGCCTCACGTGTGCATTACTGTGCCCAGACAGGCAGAACCACTGTGACCCCACAACTCACAAGCCTAAGCAATTGTATTTGACTTAGAGCTGCTGGCAGCTTTTAAGGAGCAGCTAACAAATCCAAATAGTAGTATCACAGAATCACAAAATAATGTAGTATCACATAATCATGAGGTTGGGAGAGACCTCTAAGGTCACTGAGTCCAACCTGTGCCCTAGCATCTCAAGTGCCATATCCAGTCTTTTTTTAAACACATCCAGAGATGGTGATTCTACCACCTCCCTGGGAAGAGCACTCCAGTACTTTATTGTTCTTTTGGTGAAAAACTTTTTCCTAATATCCAACCTATACCTTCCCTGACACAGCTTGAGATTGTGTCCTCTTGATCTGGGAAAATAAAGACAAAAATACCAAACTGGAGAATGACATCTTACCTGATGTAAAGCAACATAAACCATTTGAAAGAACTCAGTGAAATGAAGTGGGCTAAGAACAGGTGAATTTCCTTGCCAAACTCTTCACCTACCAGAGATCACACCATCAGCCCCCCTGTGGAAGAGACCGACCCCCATCTGTCTACAACCTCCCTTCAGGAAGTATCATGGTTCTAAGCCTGATAAAGTGATTTCTTCATTGTGTTTGAATATGTAAAGGAATTAAGTTTCAAATGAATAGCACTGTGATGCCTTATTTATCTTTAAAACAGTATTTTCTACTACCTGTATTTCATTATCTCTATTACATCCTCAGCATCTTCCTTGGTAGACTTCTCTCTTAATTCCAGCCTTGATCGTGCCTTAAAACAGAAAAAAATATCCCACAAAGGTTTAAGATATATCATAACTGATATGAAAAAGGGCTACAATCACTCTACAAGGGCTACAAGCACAAATTTTAGGAGCAGAGATAGAACCTAAGCAGAGACAGAACCTAAGCATATGGGATTAGAGGAAGATTTTTCTATTTTTTGTTAGTGTGCCACTGTGTCCTCCTGCATACTTGAACTTTTAGGCTGTGGCTTGGAGTTTATTTGCTTTTCATCAGAGTAGCCTTGTGAAGCAGCAGATCACAGATAGTGCTGTTAAGGCAGTGTTAGGGAAAAGAGAAGCAGTCTAGGTTCAAGGTGAGCAGCAGTTGCTCCTGCCTGCACCTGCTTTTTTCTCCTTTTGGGGAATGTGATAGACTCTCTTCCCACCTCCTCAAGGGTGTTTTGCTTTATAAGAAGTTTTAAGGAACAGCAGCTCTTAAGCCCTTCTTTTGCAGTGTTTGCAATTTCCTGTTTTAAACTTCCCAGCCCCTTCCCAGGTGTGGCAATACCTCTCTTCCCCTTCCCCCTCGCCCCCTGCTGGGCTGTCAATCAGTTTCAACATTCCAGCAAGGGCATCGTGTGGTTGGTCAAGTTCAAAGGATGCCCCTCAGGCCTGGGGGTCATTGGCCTGTCTATGTGTCCCTTGTCCCCTGAGACCCTCCTCCTCCCACCTGGTTGGTGCTCACCTGTCCCTTCCCCTCCCCCTGTCCCTGGGCTTAAATTGAGCCAGAACCATGTGCTCAGGATTCTGTTGGAGCTGTTACCTAAGATTCAGACGTCTGTGACCATGGAATAAAACTCTGGATATCAACCCTCCGACAGAATCTGTCTCCTTTCTCTTCACCATCGCCTGAAGCCTCTTCCCCTGAGGTAAACTGAGTTTCTACAAGCCTGGACTTGTGTCAGGGCCCAGCTGCAACACTGCAGCTGCAACTGAAACACCACAGTTGCCGCCTTTGGCCCAGCAGCAAGGGTCAGACTAGCCCAGGCACAATCTACCTGTTAATATTGGGATCTTATTCTAATACCCTTCTAAATCTGATGCATTCTCACTTTTTTTTTTTTTTTTAACCAAACAGAGAAAGCATAGTGGTGAATAAGCTGTAAAAAATGGTAGGATTTGGGTAGTACCTCAGGAATAATCTCTTTGCTCTCAATCCCTCAAGCATTCCAGCTTGCATTTACCTCTGTCAGGCGAATCAGGGACTCCAGCTGCCTCGTGGTGATGGGGGTGCTGTCTGCCCCTTGGTTCTGTTTCCGGAGCTCCAGGTAGAATTCCTGGAGGACTTGTGCAGCCTCTGGAGACAAGCTGGGGTGCACGTACTGCCGAGCGTACCCCACGTACTTCCTCAGCAGCTGATGGGGAATGGCATCAAAGTTTTCTCCTGTTGAGATCTAACACCATTACAAAGAGTTAGATTTCTGTCTGTCAGAATTCTATACAATAAAAATTTTAATATCAAATCATCATCTTTATGCTTTATCTGGTGAAGTCATCACTATAAGGGCTTTGGTGCTGTGTATATGAATGGTGTACTTCAAGTCCCCATGCTACACTCGGACATGTAAACACACACACTTGGCCATTTCAGGAAAAGCAGCCAAGGGTTCTCATCTGCAATTGTAGGAAGTGCCAAATAGAATTTGTTATAAAGTTAAATCTCTTCTCAAAAAGAGAAAATCCCAATTCCCACGGCTCCAGAGAAGACTAAACCATCACTGCTGATATCCTGTTTCCAAAAGCGCATGGGTTTACCTCCAGTAGGAGTATTGTCCCAAGACCTGGCATTTGACAATATCAGTTCTCAAAGCCATCATTGAAGTCTAATGAGAAACATGCTTCCTCTCCTATACTTCCTAAATCCATGGTGTTGCAGAAGCCCAAGGATTTGCTTCAACACTCCATCACAGATCATGTTGCACCAAATTATTACACCCAGCCCACTTCTGTAGCTCCTTACTGAAACCCAACACAGCAAATTGGCCTTAGAGCAGCAGCCCCAGGCCAGGTCTCACCTTGAGCCTCTCGAGCAGGGGTCGGTCCGAGGTGGCCTGGAGGACAGAGTGCTCCTGGGAGCTGGCCCGTGTCACCAGGGCGCTGGCGGCGGCGGCGCGCCGGCCGGCCCGCATGGCCATCACGTGCTCCGACAGCAGGTGGTCGTGGTCCTCGTTGGGTGTGTCCAGCAGGATGAACACCAGATCAAACCTTGACAGCAGAGCACTCCCCATCCTGGAGGAAACACAAGGAACTTGGAGTAGTGGAAAAATTATAGCAACTCTGTTCCACTTCAAACACAGGTAAAAGATCCTGTCCTGCTCATTCAGGATAAAGTACAACAGGAATTTCTCTCTCAAAAGCCACTAAAGATTATTAAAGTTTGTGTGCACACTCCAAAATTCTAGAAAGCAATTGTACACAAGCTACAAGACCATCAGAAGCTTCTACTCCTGAATGTGAATTACAAAAGCAGCATTTCAGAAAGGGCTCACTTTAGGTTCTCAGACACTGTTTTGGCCTTGTTATAATGTCCTCCAACGGGGTTTGCTGCAGCAACAATGGATGTCCGAGCTGGCAGACTGCAAACAATGCCAGCCTTGGCCAGGCTGATGCTCTGCTGCTCCATGGCTTCCAACAAAGCCTGGTGCTGGTTTCCCATCTTATCAAATTCATCTATTCCACAAATGCCTGGAAGCAATTAAAACAGGACAAAGACTTATCAGACAACACATTAACTGAAGGACAAGCGTGTCCTACAATCTAGTGACACATCAGAAATCCAACTTAGAACCCCAGGGACTGCAGGAGACATTGGAAAATCTCCATTTCTGCCAGCTTTTTTTTCATTCCATGGTAATGCAACCAAACACAATGAACTCAGCCTGACTTGGGGATGCAGCATTTTGGTGATTCACTAAGATGATGAAACAAGCTTTTTAAAATAGACACCATATCTCCTAAGTGAGTCCTTTTTCAAAACCAGTAAAAGTCCAGCAGCTGATATCAAGACGGAGCCCTGAACAAAAAAAATCCTAGTTCTTTGACACAGTAAGAAGTCTGGTATATGAACTGGAGAACTGAAGATTCCCTACACTCTAGGAAAGCAGGAATTGCCCCCAGAGAAGCCACTGGAGAAGCTCAGAACTTCCCATGGTATCATACTTCAAACAGACATTTCTAGCCCACAGTTAAGTGAGCACTTTGGCTCAGCTGAGACTCAGCAGCACACACTCTCCTGCCCCTTACACATGGCCACACAGAATCTGTGCATTCCATGCATTACCTTGATCTCCAAGCACTAGGGCACCAGCTTCCAAGGCAAAATCTCCCGAAGTGCCATCTCTGGAGAGTGTAACAGTCAGGCCAGAGCTGGTGGAAGTATTACCACAAACATACACACCTCGAGGAGCAATGTTACACACAGCCTAGAAGAGAAACAAATACTTTTTCATTCTCCAAAGTGAAGAATTTCATAAGCCTCATTTTAGAAAAACAATTAAAAGTAACCCCAAATTTGTTTCTTTTCACTGAATATGACCCAACAGTAAAGCTCTAACTCCTTGCAACTCCAAGCCACATAATTCTGCAAAGCAGTAGGAGTAACTTTTCTTGGATGGTATTCTTTTTTAACTAACAATGTGAAAAAACAAATCAGTTACTCTATGCTGGAGAGTCCTCATTGAACAAAAGAATAATTTCAAAATTTTGTTTGTTAAGATGCTTGCATGTAAATCCATCACCTTGGCTAAGTGCAAATCATATCCTAATGCAACAGGTCCATGTTAGAAGGACTTTTTAAAGAAGTTCTAGGTGAATTCTGTCCCTCTTGCACTTCACAGTAACCATGGAAATAGACATGGAATTTAAAAATCACTCAGTTTAAGGAAAAAAAATCTATTACTAATTGTCATAGTCATGCAGAAATACCTGAAATCAAAACCCAAACACAGCATCAGGTCCCTTTCCCACAAAGATCTGTGCTAGCAACATGGAAATAAGGTAAGGAATGGAAGTAAACATCTCAGGAGGAGAGTCACAGAGTATCTGAAGTTGCATTTGTTCAAAGATGAATTACTTCATTTCACAATGGACCAGCTACATGAAGACAGGAAGGAGTGAAGCTCCTCACTGGGGAAAAGGGTTGGTGACAAGAACTGTGTAAGGGCAGGACAGCAAGCCTGTAAGCCTGTCCTTGAAAGCCCATGGGCCTGACAAGTGTGGGATCTCAGCACCTCAGGATGAAGGTGCAGAGTGACCGAGACCACCCTTGGGGGGCTCGGGAGTCCTGGAATGTTGCCAGAAGTGTCTGGTGGCAGGACTTTGATCCTACACAGGAGATGACACCTGTATGAGGACTGGGAGGATTTCACTGGGGTGAATGGTGAAGGGATAAGTTAATTAGAGTGTAAAACACAGGGTTTAGGATTTCTGTACAGGGGGGTCTAGAGAAGTAAGATGGAGGAATTGGGGCGTGTCCTGTCCTTCTTCTTCTTCTTC
Organism: Melospiza georgiana; assembly: GCF_028018845.1. Classification (NCBI taxonomy): domain Eukaryota; kingdom Metazoa; phylum Chordata; class Aves; order Passeriformes; family Passerellidae; genus Melospiza; species Melospiza georgiana. The sequence continues at coordinate 25,880,834 of NC_080432.1, read as the reverse complement.
TTGGCCTCCATCTTCTGTGGTGATGGTGGCACTTTGGGATTGGTCTTTACTAGAAGTGCACCGATTAATAAGGGTAGAAGGTATTGGGGAAAAATTATAAATATTGTACACGTAACTTCGGGTATAAAGATAAGTGACCGCCCCGGAGGCTGTGGAGTGTGCCCATGGCTGACTTGCTGTGCAGACCTCTGTCGGGCTGAAAGAAAATCTTTTAGATAAACAATTAATAAACACCAAGACCGAAACAAGATCAGAAGTCTCTCCTCGTCCTTTGAAGCGCGGGCTGTCCAAGGCCACTCTGAGAATTCCAGGTCTTTGAAACGGCCGAGAAACCGAGCAAGTGGCATCCCTGAGCTATGTCCAGGCATAAATCAGCATAAATCAGCATAAATCAGAAAAGAGAAAAACATGAAAATCTACAGACAAGGACACCTGCTTTGGTGTCCTTGTCCTTGTCCTCCTGGATAGGAGAGCCCTTTGGTAGTCTCCTGTACTTGAGGCATCCCACATGAAAAGACAGCTCCAGCCAGGCTCAGTCAACCCTTTGGTCTCAGCACAGTTATCCTCCCATGGCTGCAAGTCAAGATAACAAGGAAATAGAGGAAAACAGAACACAGTAATAAAGGAAACCATACTTGCAACATCTGACTTTTTCCTAATCCTGGATCTCCAACAACCAGAACATGTGGATCTCCTCGCACTGGGATTCTGTTCTTGTCATCCACAAACTTCTGACATCCTCCAAACAAGGCCAGGGCCAACCCTGCCTTCACAATCTGTTGTGGTAGAGGCCAACACTGGTAAGCATTCCATTCCATTCCATTCCATTCCATTCCATTCCATTCCATTCCATTCCATTCCATTCCATTCCATTCCATTCCATTCCATTCCATTCCATTCCATTCCATTCCATTCCATTCCATTCCATTCCATTCCATTCTGTTCCTTCCTGGTGACCAGCACTTACAGCTCCCCAGAACTGCCTGCAATGACCTTGCCTTCTGGAGCTCTGAACTTAGGGGTGTAAGGCTGCCACTCCCTGACACCAAAAGAGACTGTGAGCCACAGTCTGTCACCATTATACTTTCTGAAAAATCCTCTCTGCCCAGGACTTTCTCCTGGGAAGCTGAGAAGCCTCAGAGAGGAAAGAAAACAATAATTATCTGATTGCTGCTCCTGTGTTTGCTGCTTTGGAATGAGACTTGGACAATTTTTACCAACAGGTGAATGTTTGAGTGGTTCCATGGAAATTGTTTTTTAATAATGGCCAATCACAGCCAGCTGTGTCAGACTCTGAGTCAGTCACAGGTTTTTATTAATCATTTTTGTTAAGCCTTCTGATGTATCTTTTCTCTTTCTTTATTATAGTTTTAGTATAGCATAATATAATATAGCACAATATAATATAGCATATAATATAAAATATCATAAAATAATAAATCTGCCTTCTAAGAACTTGGAGTCAAATTCTCATCTCTCACCTCGTCCTGGGGACCCTCACAAACATCACAACAGTCACCTGTAAAAACAGCCCCTGCCACCTCCCCCTGTCCCAGATAAGCTGTGTGAATCCTTTAGGAGTTGGATGGGACATAAACTCTTCAAACTGGAATTAAAAGTAGAGTTTTTAGATTATTTACCTCATGGCCATAGATTGCAGGACAAAGAGAGCTGGAAAGCAAAGCACAGGGTAACATAAGTGCAAGATAAATCATGTATTGCTATAAATAAACACTTGTCCTCTCTCTCATCACAGAACACCTTAATAAACATCAAACTTTTTTGGGCAGCTGTTGTAAATTTCCAACAGAAATCAGCAGCATGAAATTTCTTGAAATTTTTGCATAACCAGAGATGACTGAAACAAGAAAAGCTTTTCACTTAAGTCCCCACAAAGACAAAGGAGAACCAGCTTCCTAGGGCTATCTGCACCTGCTCTTGTCTTAATCAAGTGACTGCCTGTAACCCTCCTTTTAAAGTGCTGGGTTTGTGTTCTTTGACTCCACTGGGAGGGCCTGAGGTCCATCCCAGCTAGAAGAGTACTTTTCAGTCTGAACCGAGGGTCTTTCACACCCTCTGCTCAGTTCTTGCACCTCTTTCCTCTACTGTAGAAAACTGGAGGACAAAATGGTACTTGTAAGTTGAATTTACATGGTGAGGAACAAAATTAACTAATTGTTTTTCTACCCAGAGCTTTCTGTCTAAGGTTAAACTAGAACACAGGCAACTTCTTCAATCTCTAAACCACTCCCAAAGTCCCAACATTCTCACTGCAGTACCTCCCTCCCAAGTCCCTTGCCCACTGCAGTTCCTTAGATCTCTGTGGTTTCTATTACATGAGGCTCAGACATTTCACAGCTTTAGGATGAGCTGTCACATTTCTATGAAGGTGTCACACTGATTCATGTCTATCCCTAGACCCAGTCTAGATATGATACAACTTACTTCACAATCAGCTTGAACAGATTTTCCTCAGCTTGAATTTCTTGGATGGCATAGAGGTCTTTAAGGGAAAATTCCATGAATGATCTCTGAAAGGTCCCATCATCAAAATTCTTCAGTTTTTGTCCTTTACTGTTGCTGACAGAATTTGCCTCAATGTACAGTAAGAATATACACTTGTCATTCTTGCTTTTAGAAGCTCCTGTTAGAAAAATTGAGAAAGGATGATGGAGCATTTTCCCTATCAATTTTTTTATTATAATATGATCTACATATTATCTACAAATGGCATAGAGTAATTCAGAAATATCATGTACAGTTATGTTCATATTTAAGTACATCTGCATTTTGTAAAATTGATGCAAAATAAGTTTCTAGCTACATTTGTTCTTTTAAGTTCCCTCCACTTATGTACATAATAAATATTTTCCTGAAACTGAGGATACATGTCTAGAGAGAATTTTGTCCCAGAATAAATAAATTTTTCCAGGGATTTTAAATTATTATATTATTGTTGTCAAAGCAAAGTTGAATATAAAATGTTTCTATTCAATATTTTGGGGGAAAAAAAAGATGCCTGGTGTGGAAGCATTAAACATGTAGCACAGTAATTACTCAGTAATTATCAATTAATAATTAATCATTTTCTACACAGATTGATTACTGAGCAGAGACTGAAGTCTCAGAGTAAAACAGTCTTGCAGTTATCTGCAATGCATTCTTTCAGAGCAGTGCACAGCTATTTCTTCACTTTGGCAAAGAAAAGGAAAAAAAAGAGTTTAAAAATTTCTCTAGGGAGACTAAGCTAAGCTAACTCTCCTTCACAACAGCATGACAGTTCTCCTAATGTCTGAAGGAGATATTAAAGAGAAAATGCTAAGCAAATAATGCCCTAAAATAACTCTTCATTGCAAAAGTTTGGTAACTTCCAAAGAAATTTACACTTTATCTACTTATGGCATCAATTAAGGGCAGTGACTGTTGTTCTTGTGTAAGCACTACCAAAACTCCACTGTAGGAAGAAGATGCTGCACTCACCTTCCTCAGTGCTTGCCACCTTCACTATGCCTGTGACAGTGACCATGTCCCCTGGGACACAGCTGTCCACGAGATCCTGCACCAGCTCACACTCGATGGTGCGCGGGATCCGTCCTGCCTCCCGCTGGTCATCCTCCATGAGCTCCTGCACCCTGCAACACAGCAGGGCAGCTGCACACCCTGCAGCAGCAGCAGCACACAGCTCCAGGGCAGCTGCACACCCTGCAGCAGCAGCAGCACACAGCTCCAGTGCAGCTGCACACCCTGCAGCAGCAGCAGCACACAGCTCCAGGGCAGCTGCACACCCTGCAGCAGCAGCAGCAGCACACAGCTCCAGTGCAGCTGCACACCCTGCAGCAGCAGCAGCACACAGCTCCAGGGCAGCTGCACACCCTGCAGCAGCACACAGCTCCAGTGCAGCTCTGGGCATTCCTCAGGTCACACTTCACTGAATGGATATAAACCACACATAAAGCCCAGAAATGCAGTAGCTGTGAACTCCGAGTTGAAACGCAGATTTTCTATCACTGATGAGCATGTTCATGTAGAAATACACACAGTACATAAAATAAAAAAGACCCATATGAACAAAAAATTAGGAGCTCACACATTACAGCCCCCATGAATTCTTAATAGGTATTCCAACCCTGCAAAAGCCCAAGGAATTTCTCAGACCATAAGAGAAGAGCAGTTGACTCTCTGGCTGTGACAGTTCCAGCTCTGGCTCTGCACCTGGAGCTCTGAGATTCCCTGGAAGCCCAGCCAGGCTTTACCGAAGAAGCTGTGATGAACAGCGCCCTCTGGAGCTGCTGAAAACAGCACGACTTTTCACATGAATATCACTCTAAACTACGATTTTTAACCCTCCAGTTTACTTCCAGCTTATTCAGGTCAAGTGGCACAGCTGACCAATAGGGTTTTTCTAGCCGACTTGCAGCTCGTTAAAGGGAATCATGAAATCATAGATACAATTAGAAATTATTGAGAAATGCAGCAAAAAGCAAAACTGAGCATCTCTCCAAGAGTTTGGTAAGGACAGAAGGACTTTCCAGGAAACTACGACAGGGTAGGTTACAAAGTATACCAGCACTTGGATAAAACAACTCCTTTGTGATACAAATGTTGGAGAGTGCTTGCTACAAAAGAGTAAGATTATTAAAATCACACACTGTAACACAGGTGGAGCCATCCTGTCACTTCTTGAGTGTCCTGTCACATCACATTTTTGTGCTTACTTGACAGACTGCCAGTCCACTGTGGTGGTCAGAGGAGAGCTCCTGTCAGCTGTGAAGGACCGGCCCCGGCACTCGGGAACAAGGCACTGCAACAACAGGAATTCTGACTTATTCCCAGCCTTTTTTAAAGTCCTGGGGTGAAATTGTCTTATTTGATTAAAAAAAATAAACCCAAAAAAAAACCCCTACAAAGCAACAACATTCAGCATCACTCCAGGAAAAAAGACAATTAAATTAGGGCTACAAATTAGGATGTACATAATTATGACGATCCATCAAGCACAGACACCTGAACTCTGACTCACAGCTGTTAGAGCAAACACAGCAGAACTGTGTGATCTCCCCAGTGAATTGGTTTGAGAATAACCAGGCACTGTCTTATGTCTAATGGCTTCTTAAGTCCAGATAATAAAAATAATAAAATAAATTAAAACAGAAAGTTTTAAACAAAAAAAACAATGTAAGCATAGAAAATCACCACAGCAAGGTGAGTCATTTTAAACACAACTGGTGAAATGGAAATTAGGAGAGATAATATGTTTTTCAGGTTTCAAGGAATTTCTGTTTATTTTTGGTCACATATCCTCTTCCAGCAGCATATATTTTTTTATAAGTAACAAGGGTCTGAAGTAAGAAAAGTTGCAAGGTATAATTAATTATTTCTCAATGTGTCAGTTATTTAACCTAGCTTTAAAGACTTTTTTTTCCCCCTTTTTTTTTTTAACGCCTGCGGTGCTGATTTTTGTGAAAACACACCAAAGTTCCATGGTTTGGGCTTACCTTGGTGGGAAGGGTGTACTTGCCATCAGGGAGAGGAACAGCCTGCACGTCCCCACAGGCAGCACAGACGAAGGCCAGGTTGGTGCACAGGGGTTTGATGTTGCTCACCCTCACCACGGTGCCACGCAGGGCGATGTACTTGCCGTAGCAGTTGGCCCTCACGTTTTTCAGCTGGGTCAGAGGCTCATAGTTGTACACCCTGCATTAGCACACAGAAAATGAGGACAAAAATAACCCCCAAACCCATCCAAACACAGACAAAAACATCCTACTCCCAATTAAATAGGGTAAAATCCAGAAAAAACCACTTAGAAGTATTTTTTTGGTGAATCCACGGTACAGTTTTTGATTCTTGCTCTAGAAAGCAGCAGAATATTCAATATTCTCACATGAATTGACCTCAACAGCCTCAAACAGTACAGTTTGTTTATCCAGTGACACCTCTGGCCTAGCAATACATTTAAGATCATCCATAAGGGTCTCTTTCCATAGTTTCAGATAAAGCCTGGAACTTAGATTTGTGACACAGAAGGATCAAAGTTTTATTATGGCTCTGCCACCACCAGCAGGGAATTAAAAACAATAATAAAAAAGAAAATAATTTTTAAAAGGTAATTTGAACGCTAATAGAACACACCCAGTTCCCTCAGACCCTTGAAGTGTGAGATGCCATTACTTCTGATAAAGAAAAAACGTTCTAAGGACTTGTTTCATTAAAAACTTCTCCAGTCAACAGAAATTTTAAATAATTTAAATAATAATTAAATAATTTAAATAATAATTATTTAAAATTTTAAATTTTAAATAATTCTGCTTTTATCAATACAATTCTATTTATAGAATAATTGTTCTGCTTATAAGCCACTTCTCTACTTACAAGCTTTTCTAGTTCAAGCTGTTTGTTCAGTTTAAAAGGAGGTTTCACTTCACTTTTTTTTTTCACAAGGACATGAGGTGACAGTGAAGAGAAAAAGCAGAATGTAGAATGTTCTCCTGGAAAAAGCTTCACAGAGCCCAGTTTTCCCTTAAACATGCAAGCCATGCATGGACACTGGCAAGGATTAGCCAGGAAGGAAACAGCTTTTCCCTGGAAAAGAAGTACCAGCCCCTCTTACCTGGCATGGATGAGAGGCACGTTTATGACAGGCTCCCCCTGCAGGGGCAATCCCTCCTGCACCTGCAGCTCTGCTGCGTGCCTCTCCAGGTCCTTGGTGAGCACCTGCAGGGGACAGGAGGGGACACAGACACCCACAGGAATCAGAACTCCCAACAGGGAGAGACACAGGTGATAGAACTACATTCAGTTTTAGTCAACTGCTCCAATGATGAATAAGAAAAATGCACCAAGACCAAGGCAACTTCAAAATGTGATTTTGTGGGTCATACAGGAAGAGGAGAGATGGAAACACTTGAGTTTTAAACAAAGAGTAATTTGCCCTAAGAAAGAGAAACACAGGGATGTGGGGTTTATAACATAATGGCCTCTAAGTGTCACTGGTTCTTTTTTGTTGTGAGGGTTCTGCTTCCATGTATCAGTGTTTACCTGATGAATTGCCAGACCCATACACTGCAGTATTTTCTGAGGCATGTCCCTGAGTTCAGCAGATATATTTGGTATTGATTTAGTCAGCTCTCTGTCCTGGATCAGCTCCTTATAATCCACGAGAATGCTTCCTTTTCTTTCTATTTCATCCTGGGAAACACCATAAATGACAAAATACACTTCAAATTAGAAGTGAAACACCCAAATTATGTCCTAAATGTTTCAGGTCTCTGATGGAGGTTACTTTTGATGGGGAAAAACCACTAAAAACCTGTAATGTTCTTGTATCAACAACAGGTTGTTGGAGTGGGATATGTTTGGCTTTGTTTTTTACCTTGTCATAAAGCTCAATGCGCTGCATGAAAAACTTTTCAAAGGCTTGAGTCTTCTGGACAAAAGGAGACTTGTCATTGTAAACTAGTTAGAAACACACCACGTTAGTCACAGAAATAATTCTTTCCACTTCACAAAATACATAAACAGGTAATTTTTCTTCCATTGTTTTTCTGCACCGCAAAACTACAGAAGGTGATAGATCTTCACAAGATCCCAGTAATGATCACAAAGGTTACAGCATATCACAAGAGTGAAGTCTTTATGGCATTTATGTTTTCATAGATGAAATTTTAGTTGTTCTTTTTTGAACTCGTAACTCTACTAACGCTATGTGTAATAAATTCTAGAAAAATAGGTTTTAAAATACCTTCAGAGAAATAAAGTTTCCAGCCCTTATAGGGAATAAATTGGTCCATCGTTGATTGGACTAGGCGAGATTTTGCTGAGGGAAGAAGAAAAATAAAAAATGTGGATTGAAAGAATACGGATAGTGAAATTTTGCAAGTTTTATTCTCAGTGATTCTTTTGACCCCGGAGACAAGGAGCTGTAATTGCCTAGCACAGTGCGTTAGGAGAATAAGAACATTATGGCTTCAGAAAGCAGAAGCACAGGGGCTGGCTCACCAGGTTCGGGCATCCTTTTGGGCTCTCCCTTCTGTGCTCTGCCTCGCCATCCTCCTCCTCCTCCTCGCCATCCTCCTCGCCATCCCTGGAAGCCTCTGCCCCGGGCGCATCCCCTGCCCCTGAGCTCCCTGCTCATCTCCCGCTGCCAGACGCGACAGCAAGCCGAACTGAGGAAACAAATTGCACCAAAAGACACTTAATTGAAACCGGTGCTGTTTCCAGAGGGCACCGGGCGGCAGGCAGGCCCTTTCTCCCCGAGCACACCGCGGGGAAGGCTCGGACAGCGCCGGGCCCGGGCGGGCGCTCACTGCCCTCAGCGCCGGCTCCCGCCTCCCGCGCTGCCGCACTGCGCAGGCGCGTCCGCCGCGGCCCCTCCCGCGCGGGTCCGGCGCGTGCGCGGGGGCCCGGCGCGAGCGGCGGCCATGGAGGGCGGCCCGAGCGCGCGCATCCGTGAGGGCGACTGCGCCGTGCTCAAGCGGGACGAGGTCTTCAAGGCGGTGTCGGTGCTGCGCCGCAGGTGAGCGCCGCGCCCGCGGCTCCCGGTGCCGCTCCGCGCCTCGGCTGCGGTTTGCGCCTTTCGCCCCCGCCACCCTCGGTGCGGCTGTGGCGGGCCCCGCCGGAGGGAAGGGGGTCCCGGTGCCCGTGCCGGTCGCTGTCCCGGTCCCGCCGCGCCAGGCAGGAATGGCGGCCCCACGAGAGTCGTATGACAGGCGGTGGGAAAGGTTTTAATGTTGTCTCTGTCCCTGTGGCAAAAAAACCCTTAAACCCGGAAGATGTGCTGGCCGCATTGCTGATAGGACTTTGGAGGAGATTCCGGAGGTTTGGCGGTGCCGGTGGGAGCGGAGCCGAGCAGGGCGCCCGCCGCGGCCCTCGGTGTCTGTGAGGTGCTAATGGGGATCGGTAATCGCCGGTGTGTGTGAGGTGCTATTGGGGATCGGTAATTGCCGGTGTGTGTGAGGTGCTATCGGGGATCGGTAATTGCCGGTGTTTGTGAGGTGCTGTTGGGGATCGGTAATTGCCGGTGTCTGTGAGGTGCTAATGGGGATCGGTAATTGCTCCGCTCCAGCTGCTGCTGCTTTGGTGCCAGCAAAGCGCTCCCGTTTGTTCTCCCGGGCCAGCTGGCACAGTAGGAGAGTGTAGTGAGAGTCCCTGTAGAATCTATGTGTTGGATAAGTGGGTCCCAGCTATTCTAAACGAGCTACAGCTGCGAAGTCCTAAGTTGGGCAGCAGCTGTGGCTCATGAAGGTAGCAGGGACAAAAGGGGGGGTGGGTTGAGAGCCTTGGAGGAGCCTCTTTGAGGCAATGAGGAACTGCACAGCAGAGAAGAGCGGCATGGTAGAAAACCAGCTAGAAGGTATGGACTTTAGATATGATTGCAACAGTATGGGACTCTAGAAATATGAAATACAACAAGATAACAACAATTTGTGACCTCGACGTGATGGAGGTATGCAGCCTGAGAACTGTAGCAGCCTGAAGAGCTGTGGAAGATAGGTGTAGTAGCCTGAGAGCTGTAGGACTGTGGGAAAGGCAGCCAAGAGCTGCAGAAGAACATAGCTATTGAATCAAGGAGCTGTGGCAGCCAGGAGCTGCAAGAAATGGCCTTTGAGCAAGAAGATGTGTGTGTCGTACGAGGCCTTTGAGTCTTGGGATAAAACATGTATTGTAAAGGAAATGTATATATTGTACTTGAATATCTATATTGTATTTAAATACATCTGTTAGTAATAGAAAAAAGGGGGAAATGTAGTGAGAGTCCCTGTAGAATCTATGTATTGGATAAGTGGGTCCCAGCTATTCTAAACGAGCTACAGCTGCGAAGTCCTTAGTTGGGCAGCAGCTGTGGCTCATGAAGGTAGCAGGGATAAAAGGGGGGTGGGTCGAGAGCCCTGGAGGAGCCCCTGTGAAGCCATGAGGATCTGCACAGCAGAGAAGAGCTGCTTGGGAGAAAACCAGCTAGAAGGTATGGGCTTTGGAAATATGATTGTAACAGTATGGGACTCTAGAGATATGAAATACAACAAGATAACAACAATTTGTGACCTCGACGTGATGAAGGTATGCAGCCTGAGAACTGTAGCAGCCTGAAGAGCTGTGGAAGATAGGTGTAGTAGCCTGAGAGCTGTAGGACTGTGGGAAAGGCAGCCAAGAGCTGCAGAAGAACATAGCTATTGAATCAAGGAGCTGTGGCAGCCAGGAGCTGCGAGAAATGGCCTTTGAGCAAGAAGATGTGTGTGTCGTACGAGGCCTTTGAGTCTTGGGATAAAACATGTATTGTAAAGGAAATGTATATATTGTACTTGAATATCTATATTGTGTTTGAATACATCTGTTAGTAATAGAAAAAAGGGGGAAATGTAGTGAGAGTCCCTGTAGAATCTATGTATTGGATAAGTGGGTCCCAGCTATTCTAAATGAGCTACAGCTGTGAAGTCCTTAGTTGGGCAGCAGCTGTGGCTCGTGAAGGTAGCAGGGATAAAAGGGGGGTGGGCTGAGAGCCCTGGAGGAGCCCCTGTGAAGCTATGAGGAACTGCACGGCAGAGAAGAGCTGCTTGGGAGAAAACCAACTAGAAGGTATGGGCTTTGGAAATATGATTGTAACAGTATGGGACTCTAGAAATATGAAATACAACAAGATAACAACAGGAGGGCGCCTGCAGCTCGGCTGGGAGGGCTGAAACCGCTGGGCACAGCCTGGGCTCTCCCCTGGCACTTGTGTAATGTGGCCAGGTTATTCAGTAGGGTGGAGACTGAAAGATGCTGTGCTTGAACGGCACTGGTTTGAAAATGATGATGTTCAGTATTAGTGCTGAGTATAATTTGCATAATTACAGCTCATATTGGCAAGTTTTGACTTGAACGTGAGCGTGGCATAGCTCTGTTTGATTTGCCAAGACTGGTGTTTCCAGGGATAGCAAGGCAGCATTTGTTGGTCAGCCTGAAAGCTGAAGGCTTTGTGGATCCTGTTTTTGGTGAAGGAAGATAAAATGCACACGTGCCTTGGTGCAATCAAAATGAAAGGGATGGTAAATTAAATTTCTTTTAATGAAACATTTCAAGGATTGCTGCTTGTTTTCTTCATAGTCTTTTGGCAAATGTTATTTCAGAGGAGCTTTGCAAAATACAGGACCATGCTCATCTTTTTGCTACTACTCTGCATGACCCAGCTTGGATTTAATATATTTCTGACTTTCTATAAAATGATGCTGATAGGTGCTATAGCTTGATTTTATCTGTCATTTGAAAATTCTTTTGAACTTGAAAAATAAAAAGTTCTTCCTATATGGTTTATTTAAGTTCTTTGCTCTTTTCCTGACCAGTTTCAGTTCAGTGTGGGCTTTGTGGTTAATTTCACTCTTTGTCTTGTCCTGCTTTTCTTTGGGGATACAGATGAAAATGTCATATATAAAGCTGTAGTTTAGACTCAAGTATAGTGGGTTTTAGATACATTATACATTAAAAATAATGCTTTAAGTATTACTCACTGTTCTGTTATTTCAGAAAAATTATTTTTGAGAAGCAGTGGTTCTACCTGGATAATGCCATCGGACACATCTATGGAACTACATTTGAAGTAACCAGTGGTGGAAACCTCCAGCCAAAGCAAGAGGTGGAAGAGACAAGCACAGGTATCCCAGGGGATTGGCAGTTGGAAAAACTATTTCAAATTCATTTGTTTCTTTGATGATACCAAAGAAATTGGGAAAGCTTTCTAATAATCATTTGTTAACTACATGCTGCTTATATTCTGTCTGTCATAGAAGTGCATGGTTTTGTCTTGTCAGTGGTTGCACTAGTCCTGTAACAAATAATCTTTTTAATGTGGGAGAAGATTTGAGCCTCAGTCTGGGTGATTTTATTGACATTCAGTTCTACCTCACATATTACATTTCCTTGCTTAGGCTGTCCTTTGCAAGGCCATGAAAAATGTGTGTTTAACCACGAGAAATCTGCTTTCTGTGACACTAAAATCATGTGTTTCTCCCACTTCTTTGGAGGTAGATTTTACAAATCTATATCCTTTTCCTTCAGAAACAAAGGAAGCAGGGACAGATAATCGTAACATAGTTGACGATGGGAAGTCTCAAAAACTGACTCATGATGACATAAAGGCTTTGAAGGACAAGGGTATTAAAGGACAGGTAAAGAATAAGGTTTTGGTGTCATTTCTGTGCTACCTTGATGGTTATATTTTAGTTTCTGAAAAAGGATGTTCTTTTTATCTGTGCATAGATTTTGTGCTTTTTCTTGGTTCATCTGGTGAAGTCTTTTTTTTTTTGCTTTTACAAAAATGCTAAAGCTGTTTTCAGAGAAAACTTTATGTAAGGTTGGCAATTTTGTCAGAGGAGAGTAAAGAATAAATTTTTGTGGCATCAGAAGTCATAACAGATAAAAAAATACAGCTCACATAATCACCATTTAGTTTTGCTTGTGTATAAGGTTCAAAGTACTGTTTCTGTATGACAGAGACATTAAAATTGTGCAATAATTAAACTGTCAAAGGTGTAGGAAAAGATTATGGCCAAGCAGTGAAGATTTATCAAATGAGACTGAGTAATAAATGTACCAGCAGTGTGCCTGCAGGCAGTGCCTGCCACACAGGGGTGATGCTGGCTCCTTATCTGCACCTGGGAAACTCAGAGTGTTCCCAAGAGATCAGTTGTGTTCTGTTAGAAAAGGGGTTGGGATTTAAGCCTGCACCTTTCATAAAGTAAGGGATCTGTAAGCCATTTAAAATGGTTCCTAAGGCATTGCAGCCAGTTGTGTTCTGCACATGCTCTCAGGCACAGTCCTCTCTGCTCTTTGCTTTACCCTCTCTAAGCAAAGCAGGAAATTGCTCATGCTTAGCTCAAGTTCAGCTGCTGGTTGCATCTTGCTCTTTGGAGCAGTTTTCTGCTTTTGCCTGCTGGGTCCAAGGAGTTTGGAATGGTTCCTGTGTTTCCATGGTTGTGCTGCTGGTTGTGTGATCTCTTGGAGAAGAATGTGCCCATCAGGCTGACAGCTCTGATGGTTTTTGTTTTCACTGTCCATGGCAGAAGATCCTGTGACTTTGCTGTGTGTCCTCAGCAAGCCTGTGCCATGCATCTCCTGTGCTTTTGTTAACTCTGCTTTCTGGACTGTGACTAATACTCATTCTGAGCTACATTAGCAGCAATAGATATCATTCCTCCCTGTGTGTCTGTTAAAATCTGAATTCCTGTTTGTGAATGGTGTGTCTTGGTGATGCAGGACACTTCCCTCTTTCCTCACTGTAAATTTTACTGCAACATAAAAAAAAACCTACAAAACAACATAACCCAGGCACTGAATTTATTTTTTTCCTAGAATAAAGCAAAAAAGAAAGAGATCCTGTTTCAAATCATTAATCACACATGTTAAGTGTTTGAAGGAATAATGGCCTGAAAAGCACAGTAGGAAGTGAGGAATTCTTGCACCACTCCGTTATTTGAGCAGGTGTTTGAAGCACAGGGGGAGCTGCAGTGTCCAAATTGAAAATACTCCTTTTTTTCATTTGTCCCCTCCATGTTTAATAGAACCCATAATTTTAGCAGTTAAACTACTTGGATCACAGAACCCAAAACAGCAGCACTTTTGTTTTTGTGTTGCTGGCATGGAGATAAAACCCCAGGCAAGGAGAGTCCTGTGGGATTGGTTTGGTTCTGCTGGAGGTCCCAATGATCCCTCCAGCTGGAATCTGAAAGCATGAGGGAGAGTTGGGTTGGCAAAGGGGGGAGATGAGAACAGGGAGACCAAGAAACCAAAACTGGAATTCTGGGAAGATCTGGGAGCTAGAAAAGGGAAAAAATCAGGAGGAATATTGCAGGAAATAATAAAGTAATAAATGCTAAGGAGTTGGACATTGTGCAGGGAGTTGGTACAATAGGGTGGCAAAATTTGTGAGACTGAAAAAATTATTGGAATGAGGGAGATGTCTGGTGATTAACTGCATGGAACAGGGAAAAAAGGTACCCTCAGAGATGCTGGAATCAGAGAGACCCAAAGAGGGAGTTGGATTAAATGAAATATTACTGAATATTCCAGGATAAACATTTTAATTTCTATGATTTTTATGCAAAACTGTGTGATTAAATTCCTGCACATAGCCAGTGTAATGCCTCACTGGTCCTTTGGTTAACAGAGAGTGACTTTGCATCAGTGTCAGGAGAAGTTCATGCTATACATGCCTCTACTGGAAGGAAATATTTTCAGTGCTTGTTTAAAAAAATACTGTCTATGAAATGAATGAGAAATAAATGCTAGCTGTAACAAAAATGAATTGTCTCTTCCAAGGAAATAGTTCAACAGTTAATAGAGAACAGTACAACGTTCAGAGACAAAACAGAATTTGCTCAAGATAAATACATAAAGAAGAAGAAAAAAAAGTAAGTGAATTTTAACTTGTGAAAAGTACTTGGTAATTCCCTAAATTGCTGAGATTAAAGTAAGACCATGACTGTTTTTTACAGATATGAGGCAGTTATTACAATTGTGAAACCATCCACTCGCATCCTTTCAACCATGTACTATGCAAGGGAGCCTGGAAAAATTAAGTGAGTTTGCATTTGGTTTCTTTTTTCAAATGACAACAGAAAGATAGTTTAATAGTTTTTAAATACCTGCACTCTACCAAAGTATACAATACTCACCTTTCTTCTCTTTGCCTTGAACGTGAAGATTGTGATTTAATGGAAGACAATGTGATACTGACAGTTAATTAATATGGCAGAAACAGGAGAGCTCTTCTGCAGGCAGCACCAGAATTCACCATTTCCCTGACAACCACCTTGCTAATGCCCACACACACAGAAGCTCTTTGGTTTTCTAAGGTACCTCTTACCTGCTTTGGTTCTGGCTCAGCAACAAGATAACAGCCACTTACCACGGGCAGGAATTGTTGTCTTTAACCTGTCAGGGATTCAGAATCCTCAAATGTCCAGAGTTTAACAGCCTGTGGGTGACACTGGGGTCAGAGTCAGATGGGGCCATGACTCCAGGGATCTGGCCCCGTTTGATTTTCACCCATCTCTCCTAAGAGATACTTTGTTACAGACAGTAACAGTGGACTGATACATTTTTAATGAAGGAATAGTAGATCTATGATGCTGGGATTTAAAATCTTCAACTACATGTTATTTAAGGCTTCTCAAACCTTCTTCCTTTTCCTTCCAACATCTCTGCCCTTGGCTGCTTTTTACTATTGAAGATTAGTTGTAATTTCTGTAGCTTTCACTGAGTCCCTTCAGTGCACGTGCTGGGTTTTGATCCTGGGTTACAGGTGATGCTGGCTCCTGCAAAACAGGTGAAAACCACAGGGGATTCCTTATTGGATCAGGAGATGCATTCATACCACTTGTTCTTTACAAAGCTGACATGCCAGAGAAAAAACAAACAAAGGTTGGAAAACTGCTTTCTCTGACTGGCACAGCACAAGATGCCCACTTTGCCATGGGCACCCTACTCCACATCCTGCTTTTGCTTTTCCTGGCTGATTTCATGTTGGCTCCAGTTCTAGTTCTTCAGTATCAGATGTGTAATTATGAGTTTTTGTGTGGTGACTCTGAAGGTCACTGATGCTTTTCCCAAACCTACCTGCAATCCAACTGTTTTTGGCAGGCTCCTGGGCTAGTGGGCAGTGTCTGTAAGCAAACTGATGTTTGTGCAATGCCTCTTGTCTTGCAGCCACCTGAGATACGACACCCTGGCTCAGATGCTGACCCTGGGAAACATCCACGCTGGCAACAAGATGATTGTCATGGAAACGTGTGCAGGCCTGGTGCTGGGGGCTGTGATGGAGAGAATGGGGGGTGAGCTACCCCAGGGGGGTGGAAACACACACCTGTGGGACACTGCTGACAGCAGCACTCTAAAATGCTCCCTCAGCTTTTGAAATCTGCTCTTACCACCTCCAGGATTCAAGGAAAAAATTGTTTTTCCACTGGGGAAAGTTTTTGCATCAGTTGGATTTTTTGTTCAGTACTTAAAATAACATAAAAATGAGAATTAGATTTGATATAATTCTTTATATAATTTTTATTAAATTTATAGCCTTGTATGTAGATTTGTTTTAGTTCCTCTCTTACCATTTTGACATTCAGTTCAGAAAAAGCTGTGAAGAGCTTGTATGGAGATTCTTCCCAGACACCTGGAAGTCCAGGAAAGTGAATGGCAGAAAACAGGAATAGTGCCACTGGAATTCTGACAGCACTGGAAGTGTTGCAGTTCCTCTTGTTCCCTGCACCAGATTTAGTGTGTGTTTTGAAAGTATGTGACATTTCCTTCAGCTTATTCTAGGAGAAGTTTGGCTCCTGATTTGTCTTTGGAACTCAGTTATCAGTTTCATTATTTTAAGACACCAGGTAGAGGTGACAGATATATTCCAGGAGCCTGGAAAGGCAGGAGGTGAAGTGCTGTGATGTGTGCACACAGATGTGCTGTGGGAAGCACACAGGCGGTGCTACTGCAGATTGGCTTTTGGCCATAGGGCTACTTCTTGAAGTAAATAAGATACAATTTTAGTTAACTAGTTATTTTTTGTGTCTTTAACATCTCACAGCTCTTTCTTTAGGGCATGGATATTGAAGAAATTCTTTGCCACATAAGGCTCTTTAATTAAACTTTTGGGTTTTATCCAAGCAACTCCGTAAATAAGTAACAAACTTTACAATTTTGCCTTTTAATTATTTATTAAATTAGGTTTTTCTAGCAATTTGTCACTGCTTCTGTGAGCTAACAGCTCATATATTAGAAGAAAGAAGCTAATGTTATCTTCTGAGCTAATCCTTAGTATATGTTTAATACACAAATATGCCATGAGTTACCTTGTCCTTCTGTGTTTCAGTAACTGTTGTCCTTTCAATAAAGGTTTCCTACCTTGAGGCATATTTCCACAGCTTGTTAAATTTGATGGTTTGATTACAAGCAGGCAGCTTACTTCCTTTTTTTAAAATGGACCCTTCATTTAAGCATTTTAGAAAGAATTTTACATTTTTAAGAATTCTGGCTTTCCAATGTGTTTTGATTCTTTCCCTCCCACAGGCTATGGATCCATCATTCAGATGTACCCAGGAGGGGGACCTGTTAGAGCTGCCACCAGTTGTTTTGGATTTCCCAAACCTTTTTTTGATAATCTTCATGAATTTCCTCTCAGCAAAGTGCAGAGTCTCCTGTCTGGGACATTCAGTACCGAGACTCTGCCTGCAGAGCCTGAGGAGAATGCCCTGGTGGAAGAGGAGAGCAATGGCCTGAGTGAGGAGAAACAGAGTTCCCTGCAGGAAGCAGAGGAGGATCCTGCCCCTGAAGCACCAATGGACATCAATCCAACAGAGGAACAAGACACAATGGACATTAGTGCTGAAGATGTAGAGTTTAAAGAGAACAAAGAAAAAGAAAATAAAGAAAATGTAAGAATATGTCTTGTGGCTGTTCAGGTTTCACAACATCTGTGGACATAAATTTCTGCTGTCTGAATCAGCCCTGCTGAAATGCAGCTTAGTCAGGTGTTTAAGTGGAACTCTGGAAATTGTCTTTTGTCTTACATTAAGATTCAAAAACTGAAAATGCAGCCCAGGCAATAATGATTTGATAGGTAATTACCAGTTAAAGTACCAACTGTTGTTTTGTTGTTCAAAGGTTCGGGAAAAGCAAATGAAACAGTGGGAGAGAAGGAAAAAGCTGAAAGAAGCTGCAGCTTTGCTGAGAGAGAAGAATGCTGATGGGTGAGTCTGCTTAGAGCTGTCACACTTTGGGAACGGTGTTCCCAATTGAGTGCTCTGAAACATCCCAGACCATGGGGGCCATGGGATGGAGCAGAGAACTGGGGCACAAAAGGCTCTGGTTGAGATTTTTTTCTTTAATTTAAATGGCTTGAAATGATCTAAAAGTCAACTAAATATGAGCAAATATTAAAAATGCAAAAGATCTATCCAAAGAAAGCCAGAACCCAGGTAGAATCTCATTCAAAATGACTCCCCAAAAAATAACAAGATTCTAATTAGCAAAGTAGAACCTGAGGTTTTCATTTCATTGAAGTGAATCTAAATTTGTTGTTCTGGGTTTTTTTTTTTTTAATTAGATGTCTTTAGAAACTAATTTCATTTTTACAAAGGAAAAAAAAATCCAAGCTTTATTTTACCTGCTTTACCCAGGATCAGTTATTCCCGAGGAACAATTTAGCACAAAGATTTAATATCATAAATGAAAAACAAACACAATCAATGTATTCCTAGAAATTGAGCTCCAAAATAGTGTAAGAGCATTTGGTGGGTGTGACTTTGTCACTGTGCTCTTAGCAAATGCTGGAGTGATTCAAGTTAACCAGGTAACATTAATTCAGTTGATTTAATAACATATTAATTTGTTTTCCTCCAAAGAATATTAGTTCACTGGAAATGAAGCTGTTCTGCTTGAATAAATTTTACTGCACATTTACTGGTTATTTTCAAATGCTTGTGTATAATTTTTGGGTTTCACTACTAGGAAATGTTTTAACTCATGCTCATTGATATACATCATGTAGCACATTTAAGTGGTAGAATTTATAAACATGCAGAACCAGGTAATTCTGTGTTCCCTGAAGCACTGAAGAGCTGAAGGTTTGTAAAAAGCTCTGCAGGTCTGTGTGGCAGGGCCTGTGACCATGGAGCTGCCTGAACAGTGGCAGTGTCTGGCTCTAGTTTCTGCTGTTTGCTGCACCATCTCTGTAATTAATGTCTGTGCCTGACCTGGCAAAGGCAAAATTGATGTTTGACTTCACTTGTCATTTCCTTCCCTGTAAAATAGCACATTCAGTTGTTGACTCAGTTCTAGGAGGCATGTTTAGTATTTGTCTCTTTATTTGTTTTCAATCACTTTTATCCTTCTTTTGTCCTCTGTAATGCATGAAAGCTGTAACAAATGACATTGCTGAAGAGATGAGTGATTCCTGGCTTTAGGGAGGCTCCAGCAGGATGGGGGTAAACAGAATTTATGGTGCCTGAGAGCACTGTCCCAGAGAGCTAATCCCCTTTTTTCAGTCATCTGCCTTTTTTAGGCACTGCTCCTTGAGATCAGGCACCACAGAAAACTTGGCATGGAATAAGAAATGCTTCAAATTAAGGACTAGAAACAGGGAAAATATGGGTTTGGGGGGTTTTTGCAGAAGAGAAACAGGAAAAGGATAGGGGAAAAGGTGCTTAACATTGGAGGTGGGGAGAAAGGTGGCACTTACTGGCAGAGTAAAGAAAAGCTGTTCATGAGGCAAAGGTGGGTACCAGCTTTAGGTACCTGAATTTAACAGTATTTATTACTGAATGTAGAAAATACCATTCCAGTTAAATTTCTACCTTCTGTGCTGTGCTGTGGTAAAACACTGTTTGTCCTGGATCTGTTGGTTCAATTCCTTTGGTGAGAGTTGAGTCTGATGTTGGGCCACTGAGGGGAAAAAGGAAGATGTTCATTGGGTATTTGGTATTCTTTTAAAGAAGGCTCTAGAGATAGATTGTGCCATTTTCCTGACACTGTGGAAGCAGACATTTGTTCATTAGGCCAAATGTTTGGAGTTAGACCATGTCCCTCCCTCTGCCCCTTCCTGTTCCCCTCACCCAGTGCATCCCTTGTGCCTGGCCAGGCTCCCTGCAGGCAGCAATCTGTGCTGCCATATGAAAGAGCAGCACTTGCTTTTCCCAGTGTCACTTCCCTTCCTGGAGTCTGGCAGAGCCCCTGGCAGTGCCAGTGCAGCATTCCCAGGCACAGGATGAGCCTTTCCTTTGTGGCTGCTTGGGTCATGATGGAGCACAACTCCTTTGAGGTTTGCATTGGAAATAAATGGTCTGCAAGGCCATGGCTGGCAAACAACCAAAGTGGGAACAATTGAAAAAGAGTTATCTCACCTCCTTATCTCTGCTGTATTTACAAAATTGAACATCAATTTTTATCTCCCTTCTGCCAGGCAAGTTTAACTCTGCTCCAGTGCTGCACATTCCCCTGGAGAACAAATGTGAATTGGTGGGGCATCTCACTAGTTTCTGTACACTGTGAAGGAGTTTAATTAGCCCCTTCTTTCTGCACAAGCACAACTTAATGGCTAATTAACTAATTATCAACCATTTCTTGCAGTGTAGTTCAGCAGTGACTTTTTTGGATTAAAACTGGAGATGGTGGTAGAGAATCTCAGCCATCTGTAGATCCAAGTTATTGTGTGATGTTAAAATGAAGATGGAGAATAAAATATGAAGGCTTTAGGTTGTCAAGGACATAGTTTCTTTTTAAAAGGTTTTTAGTCATGCCTTTTAAGGATTTGTTCTCTATTTAAATATTCTTTTTAATGAGGACTATTCAGTCTAAAGAGTCACGACTGAGGTTACATTCTAAGCAACATTTGGCAGTCACAAAACTTAAATTGTATTTGCAAAATGGTCTTGGGGCAGAGCAAGGAACGTGAAATTTCTTAGACTGTGAGAATTATTGTGGAGCCTGACACAGCTGAAGTGAGTGCTCCTGCAATGCTTTTAATATTCTGCACTTTGGGGAGCAATGCTTCAGCTTTTTAATTACACCAGCAGGAAGTAATGATTTGTTTTTACATTTGGGGACTTGTCAGAGCAATGAAAACATGCTGATGAGACACTTTTAAGCTGTAATTGATTGCTGTGCTAAGTAGGAGGAAACGTCACTAGGTGAGCAGGTTGCAGAAGCAGAAAACTAACGTGCATGAAACTTTTTTTGCAGCTTAATTGTAGCCAGCAAGTTTCATCCCACACCCTTGTTACTTTCTTTATTGGAATTTGTTGCTCCTTCGAGGCCTTTTGTTGTCTACTGCCAATACAAAGAGGTAAATCAGGATGTTACTGCAGCTGTTACAATTCAAGCTCGGTGCCATTCTGCTGTGTAACCTCCTCTTTGGTTTTCCTAAGCCATTATTGGAATGTTACACCAAGCTGAGAGAAAGAGGTGGAGTCATCAACCTGAAACTGTCTGAAACCTGGCTGAGGAACTACCAGGTAAGGAGGGCAGCAGGGGGCTGCCAGAACCAGGGAATTCTGGGGAGCAAAACCTTCCCTGAAAATAGGGGAGAGGTTGGACTGGCTGAAACCATGTCTGAGCTCAGGCATTTGCTCTGCCCTGGAGTAGGGGCTGTTCTGAAGAGCTTTAATGCTTCACTGACACCAGTTCCAATGGAAAGACTTTACTTGCTTGCATTTCATTAAACATTTGCTGAAATATTTGTAGCAGAGTAACAGGGTTAATAATTCCTAGATGTGCACACAAGGTGGGCCTGGCCAGGGGTCCTGTGTGCAGATGCAACAGTGAGAGCAGCGCTGCAGTGTCCTGGACACAGGTAAAACTCTGGGACCTGCAGGGGCAGTCAGGGCAAGGAGGGGGCACAGCTGGAGGGACAGTCCCTACACAGAGGTGTGCTGTGCCTGCAGAAAGGTGACAGAACTGGAAATCACTGAATCCCTTCAGGCTGCTTTGTGCAGCAGCTGTGCTTTCTTGCAGAGTACCTCACTTCTGAGCACATCATGGCATTTCATGGGTCTCAAACCTTGGCTTTATAATATAAATTTAATTTATTTACATAGATATTTATTATATATATATATATATCTTCCTGCTGGTAATGCCATGAAGAAGTAGCCAGTGAGGCAGCAGCTGTATTATTATGGATTTCTATAATTGGATTCTCCCCTGCAGCTACTTCAAAGATAAATACACTTCCCAAAGGGCTGTTTGTTGTTGTGGCTGGGAAAAAAATTACATCCTATTCTGCAAGCTGAAGTGACTCAACATGATGAGCACACACAGAGTGGATTTTCACAGGTGCTGGCTGTGGGGTGTGTTCTGGGTGTGCTGTGGTGTCGTTGTTTGTTTTAAAGGTGTTACCAGATCGCAGCCATCCCAAGCTGACCATGAGTGGAGGTGGAGGGTACCTCCTGTCTGGCATCACTGTTGTCTTGGAGAAGGGCAAGTCTGATTCCAGTAACTCAGAGGCACTAAAGATGGAAGAGCCATCATCTAAAAGATGCAAACTTCAAGACCTTCCTTGTTAACATTTGGAGAATGACTCATGGCTTAGATCTCAGGAGTTTAGTGAAATAACAAGTCCTTCCTGTGCTGGTGGCAGCACAGGGCTGTGCCTGTCGTGCATCTGTCAGAGACTCAGCAGAGCTGCAGGAGGGAGGACTCACCTGCTCCTTAGCAGTTCCCATCATCTGAATGTCAAGGAAAACCCTTGGGAGCAAACATCCCACTGAACTCATAGGAACTTCAAGAGGGAGAGAAGATCAAGAGCAGGCAAAGCCTCAGCCTCAGTGCAGACATTCTGTTTGTTTGTTGCCAAATCTGAATGTGAGGTAGTTTTTTAAAAGGCTGAGTTGGAATCAACACATCCAGCTCAGCTTTCCATTCTCCCAGAAAGGCAGCAGAGGATTCCCCTCAGGATTGCACGTGGTGATCTGCTCCACATGGGACACAGAACTCAGCTCTGTTCTGTGATTTAAGAAAGTGGAATAAATAGGAAAAATCATACACTTTTTTTTTTTCCAAAGGAACAATAAAAAGAGGAATCTAATAGTAGAGATGACCCCATGCTTACAGCATGACTCCACATTTTTCTGAAATAAAGACAGAGGAGAAAGTGCATGTTCTTAAATTAAAATACTAAATATTTAAACAGTGTCACTATTAATATTGTCTGTCACTTTCCAGGACATTTTCTGAGAGTTGCTGTATGTTTTTAAGATATGACTATTTTGGAAACTGCTGTATGTATATTTATTTATTCTACTGTTAGATCTTTCAGATGTTGGGCTTTTTTTTATTAATTTTTTTTAACTTTGCATTTGCCATTTCAATTAAACTACAGGGTGTTTTTCCCTAAAGAGATTTATGTTTTCTCTTTTCCCTCTTTTTGGGAATAAAAAGGTCCAGCATAGGCTTTAGGAGGACAATATTCTGCTGGCTGCACCCCATTGCACCCAGTGGGAGCTTGTAGGGCCAGGAGGGCTTGGCCTCCATTCTGGAACTCCCTCATCCGTGTCTGGACAGAACCTGGAGCTTTGGGATCTAGTGCTGAGACTCAATAAAGCTGTAAAATTCAGTATTTTGAGTAATGCTCTTTTAGGGCAGCCTTAGCTGAAAACAGGTTCTATTTCATGGAAAGAAGCAGTTTAGGGTTCCCCTTGGGAGAACAGGTACACTACATCTTCAGGTTTTATCTACCTCTGCTTTTTGTAAACTTCCCAGCGTTGTTTTTCTACTTTTTGGGAAGTTTCTCTTCCCTTTTCTTCTCCTCCTCATGTGAACAACTCATAAAAGGAGAGGATGTAGATTTCACCATCTCTTCATTGAAGACAGCTGCTTATCCTAGATACTGTGACAATAAAAAACAATGACATGGGAAAAACATATTTGCATAATAGAGCAGTCTGAGAAATAAACAATGTTGAGGAGTTAATTTGGGTCACAGCCAAACTGGCTCCATTTCACCAGTAGTGACAGAGTGTCAACAGTGAATCCCAGTTTTTAAATGTGACATAATCCTTGTAAAATTCAGTGAAAACGAGGAAGGAAACAAGAAATAAATCACTGTTGAGATTTCAGATTCCTTGTTCCCTCTCATGCTCATGCAAAGTGGCAAACGAAATGCACAGATGGGCTCCTTGTAACTTTTAAAAGAGTGTTGGAGCACCACTGTTCTGTGCACAATCTGCACACCTGACCAGCTCACTGAGATCACCCCAGCAGCCACATGAACAAGGAGAAGGTTTGGTCCAAGATCAATGGTTTTTATTATTGCAAACTCAGACAAATAGATTCCTGAAGAACACTAACACAATTATCTCCAAAAGCATATTAAAAATACCTGCCCACATGAAAGGTTATGTACTAAAATTCATGCCATTCAGGTCTCAGGAGCATAACAGCAAATTAAAGACACTTTCAGCTGTGTAAATCACTACACAAGAGTGGACAGGGAATAGAATTTCCTGGGTTTGGGGCAAACAACAATCCAGTGGCAGTGACTTTACCACAGAACACGGGACACCTTCAGCCTCTCCTGAGGCTGTTGATCTTCTCTGCTATGTTCTGCAGCTCCAGATCCATGGTGGCCAGGTTTTCCAGCTGCTTCTCCTGGGAAAACAGAGCGTTTCACACATCGTTGTTAACGCTGGGAAATGTTTTGTTCCAGGGAAAGGAGAGGAAAGGCCATTTCCAAGGCAGATTCTGTCCTGCCACTTCCCTGTCCCTGAGCAGAGCAGGTGTTAACAGCAGTGCAGCAAAGACTTAGGAGATTGGTGAAATTCCCTTCTTTGGACTGAACATGGGCTGGGGAAAGCATCAAAATTTTAATTGTGAGAGCCGGCTCTAATTACAGCCTCATCTTTGTAGATTTAATTCACCATTACCATCCATAGGTGGCCTCCAGCCATGTCACAGCTGCAGCTGCTGTCCCTGCGGGTCCCACAGCCAGCACAGGGGCAGTGAGGGCACAGCTCCTCAGGCACAGAGAGCAGGAGAAGCTTTGTGCACCGAGCCTTTACCGGGATGACTCGTTAACACCAATTCACACCTGGTTAAATAAATCAGTGTGCAGCTCTGAGCAATGCACAGACACACTGACACACACCAGGAGGATGTGCCTGAGGGGAGCTAACTGATGGCTGGAGGATCAGTTTTCCTGGATGCTGGAGCAGAACAGGAAGTCCAACAAAATAGAGAGAATTCACTACATGTGAACTACACGTAGGAACTGGACTTAGAAGTGCAGTGCAGGTTCTGCTCTGCAATTCCAGCTGGGAAGTCCACGGGCAGCTGATTTCCCTCTGAACACCCAACTCACTCTGCAGCTCGGTGTTTTAAACAACCCGACAGCCCAAGTGGTGCTTGTCAGTTTTCCCTCTGCTCCTGCTGCAATGGCACCTTTGTTTTGTCAGTCTGTGGAGCCTCGAGGGAGAGGCAGGGCCCAAAGGGGAATAAAATCTTTCCCTTCCTGCCTTGCAGCAGACAGGAGCTGTGTCTTTATCCCACAGATTGTGCCCTCGGGTAGTTCAGCAAATTCAAAGTTCCGCTGTTCAAAGCAAGCAGATTTTTAAATTACTGAAGATCTACTCACACCTTAACTGTGACTTAATCTTTGTGTTTTTCTGTGCAGTTTCCCAGCTGCCTTGAGAATGGATTTGGGAGTGTGTTTCCCCCAGCTTTTCAGGGAAACTGCTGCGCACTTACCTCCTCTTCTGTCAGGGGCCTCTGGCTTAGGCTCCTTCTGTCATTGCCAGCCACCCGACGCTTCTTCAGGTCTTCTCCAGAGCTGTACAGCCCTGGGAGTTCAGCTGACTTCTTCCTGTAGTTGAGAAGTTGTGCAAGTTGATCCATCTTGTTGTACTGCCTTTCCACATCGTATCTGTTCGCTTTGCCAGGATTCCTCTTCTCGCTGCGCCTGTGCTTCAGAGCGCTCTGGATTTGCTTTTCTGACCACCACTCGTAGTCATTGTACTCAGGGAAAAGGCTCTTCTCACTCAGGGCAGGCCTGCCTTCCTCCCTGCCCTCCAGAAGCTGCTCCCCTGCACTGTCCCTCTTGTCCAAGTGCTGGCTTTTCCACCACACCAGTGGGTAGAACGGCCTGTAGGATGCTGCAGTTCTCTTCTCTTTCTCTGCGGGGAGATGGCCTCTGTACTCCTCTCTCTCTGCAAACCTTTCCTCCTCTTCATTTTCAACCTGGTCACTGCTGTGATGCTTCTTTTCCACCTCCTCCTCCTCCTCCAGGCTGTCCTCAGTGCTGTAGTGCCTGCTGGCCTGGCCCTTGTGCTCTCGAGCCTTCTGGGCCCCCTCCTGTTGCCTGTTCCCTCCGCGGGCTCTCCCTCCCACACGGCGCTGCCTCTCCTGGCTGAGGTACCTGGCCAGCTCCTCCTGGCTTCCCTCAGCAAGGTGCATCCTGCCCCTAGGATGGTGGGATCCACTGTGCTGCCTCCTCTCCTCGTGCCATTTCTCACTGCTCTCCTCACTGTGGTGGTGCCTCTTGTTTTCCTCGTCCCTGCTCTCCTGGCTCTGCTGCCAGCTGAGCTCCTCACTGCCCTGCTCTGCAGGCCCCTCCTGCTGCAGCCCCTCGGGCCCACGCCTGCCAGGAGAGCCACCCTTCTCCTCAGACTCTTCCTCATGTTTCTGTCGGTGCTTCCACTGCTCCCAGAGATTGGCCTCCCCTGGCTGTGATCCCCCTGCTGGTTCCCCCCTCTCACCACCATGGCCCCTCTTCTCTTCACTGGAGTCACCCCCCCTGTGCTTCCCATGATAACCTTTGCCTTTGAAGGGCTCCTTTCCCTCCTCTCTTTCTTCACTCTCCTCAGATGCTTCACGCTGCTGCTGGTGGGAGAACCCACGTTCCTGAGACTCATGGTGGTATTTCTCACTCCTTCCTTCCTCTCCCTCTTCACCTTCCCGAATTTGTTTGGAAGGACTCTGCATTCCCTCCTCCAGGTGCCAGCGGCCCCTGGGGCTCTGATCACTCCCACCACGGAACTCATCCACGCTCATGCCCTCAGAGTGGGACTTCTTGGTGACAACAGCAGCCTCCACATCCTCACAACACTTCCCCTCTTTGCTTTCCTCCTCACTGTGGTAATTCCTCTCCTCCTCTCTCCCAATTTCCTGGTAGTGCTTTTTTTCTTCCACATGAAGTGTCTCATCCTGAGCAGGTGTGTGGTGTCCAGCCTCCTCCTCCTCGCTTTTACCTTCCTCATGAGCAAGTTTCTCCTCATCACCTCCTTCCATGTACTTTTCAGATTCCTCTTCTGCCTGCCTCTGTTCTTTCTCCATATTCCCAGGAGGATGTTTTTCAGTCTCTGCTGGGTCCTTGGGATGCCTCACTTCAGGCTGTTCATTTTCACTTCTCTCTCTGTCATTTTTATCACCTACAAGAACAAAGGCAGCATCATGGAGTAATCCAACCCTCGACTGAAGTGTTATTTCAAAGATATGACTGGCTTCTCAAAGTACCAAGGAAATTTGGACAGAACTGATTTCTTAATTCTGCTTTCAAAATCATTACTTTGCCACTATTTAGTATGCTGCTTTCAAAATCATTACTTTGCCACTATTTAGTATGCTTGCCTGGAAAAGGATTAACTAACTAATTAAACTCCACTTAATTAGGCATTTTACAAGTTCCTCTGGAATTTCCAGAATAAATTTCCTTCTTTGGCTTTTTTTGTGATCACATTTTTAGTTCTGAGTCAAGCTAGCTCTCATTCCCATTAAAAACAATGGGATCTGGAGTTGTGTTCAGTTCTTTGAATGCCAGACAAGGCCCATCACAGATGCTTACTCACAATAAAAAGACAACTATCCATTCATGCTACCCAAAACCACCAGGGAATCTTTTCAGCAAATTTTAAAAGCTTTTTAAAAATTGACTGAAAAAAAGTCAAAGAAATCTGATGCTTTGCAATAGTTATGCTTCATCTTCTCAGGCTACCTAAAGAGTTTGTCAAGTCCTCTCAGACTCTCCAGGTGGTTCAAGGAGGGAGCCACAAGTGTCAGGCAAGAACCCCTGAGAATTCCCAGGTCAGGCTGCTTGTTCCCCGAGAGAGACAGACAGAAGGACACCAGAATTCTACCACTGAAATTTGGAGGCACCAGTTTCACCAGCTCCATCACCAGAGAGAAACCATGCACCAAACTCCTTTCCTCCGTGCAGATAACGTTGTACTTACTTTTCTTAAGGATTTCTTTGCATTCAGGATTAATGGGGGGTGCATTGGGCTTAGACAGAGCGTTGGACAGAACCTCCACAATGCACCGCGTCACCTGGAGGAGACAAAACAGGAGAGAAATCCTCATGGCAAAAATGGAAACTTTACTACTGACCCAGCTGGTAGAAAAGCCTGTTGGAGATGACAGTTCAGGCTGTTATTATTAATGAGTTTTGAGTAATCCTGTACATATGGGCTCTGCCCCTCACTCCTGTACCAGCAGGAAGAGAACAGAGAGGTCTTTTTATCTCCCCTTTTGTTTGCAGAGCTAAGGGGCTTCTTTTGTACCTTTTAAAATATTAAATACCCTACTCAGTAAAAAGGAAAGTCAAACAACACGTGGTAACACACCCTATAAAATAAACAGGCGCAACACACATTCAAAGGATGAGGATTATCCTGTAGGACCTGCCCATATGAGGATGCTGCACAGGCAGTCTGGACTGCCAATACACTAAAACACCTCCCTGTCCTCTGTCAGGGACACACTCCACACCTTTCCACCTGTGTGTGCTCTGAGTCCTGCCTGGTCTTTAGCACTGAACATTCAACTGGGCTCTCTGGAAGCAGAGAAAATTGATTGATTTAGGAAAGTCACACAATGTGCTCTAATTCTAAGCACTACCAAAGTCTGTCCTCTGTAGAAAATGATTTTCAGGTGCTGAAGTTGATGGTGAGAACAAGTGCTCCTGTTTGTGGGGGTACAATCTGTGGGGATGACTGGGAGGAGACAATGAAACATTTACAGAGCCATTTGTCTTTTAACAATTTCTGGTTATTACCAGGTGTTTGCTGATCTAAATGATCACAGCAACAACCAGTGCAGAGGGTCTGGTGTCAGCTCTGGGAGCAGCTGATGGCATTTATTTAATCACACAGGGGGAGATCTCTTTCCACAGAAGGAGAGGAAGGACTACAGCAGTGAGTCTGTAACACAGCATGTAACTGTAGGTATTTCATCTTTCCCCAAAGCTGTCAGTACAATAACAGGTACTGTGCAACATTTCAGATCACTTTTCAAGCAGCTGTACAATGCAGAGCTTCACAAGTACCACACTGACACAAGAGGCAGCTCCCATTTCCACCAAACACACTGAGGTGCAGGCAGGCATCTCCTGGCAGCTAAAGGCACTTGAGTTCCACACCAGCCATCTGCTTTTTTAAAAATTTACCCTTAGGAAAAAAATGAAGCATTGTCCTGAGAGTTAAAAGAAATGGAGAACACATCACTGGTATTTTCTGGGGTTGGTTTGACAAGCAGCTACTCACCATTTCTTCAGTACGGTCTTTTTCCACTGGAACTGTGCTGGCACCTGGAAGAAAAACCAATTATTAGAGATTCATCAACACAAGCATCACTGACAGGAGTCCTCAGTCAAATGGGTCTGATGGGGAAGCTTGGGTTTTGGGTTGGCAGCCAACTAAACCAGGCACATTCCACATGAAATCTTTCCTTATTTGGATGGAAAAGCCACCTAAAATTGAGACACAGCAGGAGAGAAGAGGCATGGTAACACTTGTAGCACTAAAATATACACCAAGAATAATCCCACTCACAAAAAATGCAACACCAAAGAAAGCCATGTTCAAATTCCAAAATGGAACTTTACTTCAAACCAGGTTCTTATGTAGCTCCACCTGTTAAAAAAAATAAATCAAACCCAACAAGCAAGGCCTGTTTGCACCCCAAGAATCTTTTGGCTTGTTGGAGAAGCTCTAGGTGCACCCCTTGCCAACAGCAGACCATTCTTTAAGACTTTAAAGCAGCTACTGTCCCAGTCCTGCTGGAGAAATGTTGTCTCACTTGGAGGTGTCTCCTGCAAGGATGGAGACAGGCAGAAGAGACAGGAAAATTTCCATTCTCTGAGTGGTCCATTATCATTCCAAGAAATAAGCAAAACCTCCTCAAATCTCAGTGGGAAACCACTCTGGAAGGAAGCAGTACAACCCATCCCTCACTCTCTGTGCCCTGGGGACATGTGGGATAACTCACACCTCCTTTACACCAGTTCTACTGTACCTGGGCCAAGGAATTTGCTTTTGGGAAGAAGCGACTGCCCATAAAACCTCTGTGCTGCCTGGTTTTGCCATCACTGCTGCAATGGCTCCAGCTGGTTAATGAGCTTGGCTGCTGTGTGTTATTAATGAACTGTGTGTTATAAATGTGCTGTGTGTTATTAATGAGCTGAGTCAATTCCCATGCACCTGGAGATTTCCAGGAATGAGGTTAAGCCCCTGTGCCACTCACAGTAGTGTGTGGAAGCAGGGCCTGTTGAATCCTGGCTGTGCAGGCCTCCCAAGGTGCAGAATCACAGCACACACACACAGCTTGAGGTGCAGCCCTAAAGTCCTCACACGGGTCAGAGAGTCCTAAATACAACCATGACCTCTCTCTGGCTGGGTCAGTGAGAGACCTCCTGAAACAGATGAGCACACAGCACATCGTGGAGGTAAAGGAGGTCAGTTTTACCTCTCAGCATCAGGAGAACGAGCACTGTCCCAAGGAAGGCAGGAGCACGTAGCTCTGCACTATTTAAAGAACACAACCTTTTTATTCTCTGTGCTGGCAGAGGAAGCAGACATCCCCTGGATACACTGACTCAGAGTGTAATAGCTGAGCATCATACACTAATAACTGATATTTCTGTGCTCTCCCCCAAACACACATGCAGGGATGTGCTTCTCCAGCCCCCAGCCCTTCCCTGCCTATACAAGTGCCATCAGAGAAGGGAACCCACACAAGGAGAGCACAGCAGGGATTCCCCTAAAATAGCACTGCCTGCCTCCCCCAGAGTGGCAGGTGGTGTGTGAGGGGATGGTGCTGCTCAGAGCCAAGCCTCTCCCCCAGCTCAGGCGTTCAGAGCTGCCTGAGGCGGCTCCAGCTCCTTCACTAACCCAGTATGCAAATGACTGCCAGGCTGCTGCAGGCAGGAGACAAAGCCCTCCCACCAAAACAAGTGTTAGTCTTAAAAAGACATTCTCTCAGTCCCACAGGTGTTGGGGATGTTGCTATCCCCAGGCTCCACTTACAGGTATGAGCCCCTTCATGAGCTCTTTCTGGGGAGGTTCCTCTGCTCCTCCAGCCCCTGTGAAAACCTGACAGGCTCCAGGGAAAGCACTGATTTTATCCTTTGAGTGATGCAGCCACAGCACATCTCCTGTGAGTGACACCCAGGATGGGATAGAGCACAGAGCAGAAAAACTCCTGGACATCTTTTCCTCCTTCAGGCCACTCCCTGAGTGCTGTCAGTGGCACAGGAAGACAAAGTCAGATTGTACCCACTGTCTTTGCTGTCATTCAAAAGCTCCCAAGAGCTTGGTTAACAGTGAAAGGCAGCATGAACAAAGAGGGAGCATCATAACAGTGTCAGGAGAACCAAATGGTATTAGACAAACCTCATATTAACCTGTCTGGAGAAACAGGATGAGGCTCCAATCCAATGCCGGAGGCTGAAATAACTCCCTGAGGCAGCTGCTCTGCCAGGGATGAGCCAGGAAGGCAGTGGGGAGCCAGCAGTGCCCCACTTTACCCAGTGCTGGCAGTGCCACCTGCCACCCGAAGGTGCTGGCCAACACGGCTGCCATCGTCCCCAGGTGTGCCCAGGAGGGGTGAGGCCACCACCCTGACAGGGACAGGGCTCAGGCAGCAGGACACCCACCCATGGCCTTGCAGGGGCACAGCAGGCACACGGAGCATGGCAGGGCTCCAGAGCAGAGCATGTGCCAGCATGGAAACCTTGCACCTGAACACACAGCAAGAAACAAACCACAGCCCCACGGAGCACAGCTGAGCCCTGGCTCTGCTTTACCCTCCTGAACCAGCTCTGCCCAGGCAGTTGTGATCAGATTATCTGATTTTGCCTAAGTGCTGAGAGTTGATGAATATCATGAGAAATGATAAATGCAGGACAAATTCACAAGGTTTTTGCTTCCATCTCCAAGATTAGAACAGATCTTCAGGTGGGTCCCTGATGAAATCCCCACATGGCTTTGTTTCATCAGCACAGATGACTCAGTGCAGTGTCATTCCTCACCAAAATGTCACAGTGTCTTCCTAGGCAGGATCACTGAAATTTAGGCATATTGATTTGCAGGAGCACTAGAAAGTTCTTGAAGTTAATGTCTAACCAGTTCAACATTTGAAAGCACAACAGCCACAAAGGATGTAAAGTACCTGATCTGTTTGATCAGGTACTTTGATAAACAGGAAAAAAACATTTGGTAACAAACCCCCATAGAATCTACGGTATAAGTGTGTGAGCTTCTCTGTGCTGGGGTCTCTTCCCCTCCGTACCCCACCCTCCCTCTTTGATTTCAATAAAAGCACTTGAAGGCAGCCAACTTCCTCACAGTCTCTGTGCAAGTCCCAGAAGCGTGGAGACTTCTAACAGACCTAAAGCCAAAAATACTCAACCCAGAATGACACCGACTCTTTCAACCAATGATGTAAGTACGCATAAAACACTACAGAGCCAAGCCATCACCTCATTCTATTGTGTTTAAGGTTCATTTCACCGTGCAGTTTTTGTATTTAATGCCGCGTGCAAAAAAATTAAAACCCCTGTTAGTTAAACCCGCAGAGCCGCTACTTTGCCACCACCTCCCGGCATCCAGCACCGGCTGGCACAAGCCCAGCAGCACCGCTGGAACGAAGCGGCACCGAGAAGTCTTTGTGCAAAGACCGGGATAAAAATAAAGGCGGAGCAGGCGGGGAGCTCTCGCTCAGCGCCATCCCTGCCGCCCCTTCCCGAGGGGCGACTCCGGGCTGCGGGTCCTGCACCCACCGCCGCCTCCCCGGAGCCAGCCAGCCAGCCAGCCCGTCCGTCCATCCATCCATCCATCCATCCATCCCTCCGCCGCTCCCCGCCGTTCCCAGCGCTCTCCCCGTCCCCGCTCACCTGCCAGGGCGGCGGCCGCCAGGAGGGCGAGCAGCGCCGGCGGCCCCATCTCGGCACGGCTCGGCTGCGCTCGGCGGCTCCGGCGCGGTTTAAAAGGGGAGCGGGGGCGGAGGAGCGGGCGGGGGGCCCCGCCGGAGCTGCGTCACTGCGAGCCCCCGGCGGTGCCGCCCCCGCTCTCCTCTCCCTCTCCTCCTCCTCCTCTCCAACTTTCTCACAGGCTGGGCAAGCCGAGCTCGCTTTCCCTTCCCCGGTAACCACCGCAGCCGCCCTGCCCGATATCCCCGACCAACACTTCCAAGACCCCCGTACAGCCGTGCCCCAGCAAAGGGGATAAGCGGGGCTTCCCTGCCTCCTTCTCCAGCTCGGAGGATGCGGTAGCGTCCTTAGGTCTTTCCCACCGTCAGAGGATGCCGAAGGGAGGAGGTGCGGTAACCCATCCCTCTGAAACAGCTTCCACAAGGAATCACTGCCACGCTTCCACACCCTTTTCCGATCAAAGCCTCTTCAGGTGCTCCTGCAGCCTTTTCTCCTGCAAGGTTTTTGTCCCTTCCCCTCCCCTCATTGCTCCCTCCTCTCACAGCCTCCCCCACCCCTTATCCAGTACACCCAGACCCCGACTGGGAAGCAATCCCAGTGCTTATGGCCCCTGGGGAGGGAATGGCAAGCAGTATTCCCCAAGAGTTCTACCAGGGAAATCACTGCTCTCAGCATCCATCTCCACAGGCAAACCTCTTATTTACTGTCATGATGCTCTGGGGAGCCAGAGGAAGCATACAGAGATCAAGTTTTACATGGTTTCCTTTAACAGCCCCTGCTGTCCCAATTAGTCCATAGTGGAATAAAAAGCTTAAATGACAAGTTAAAACGAGGAAGTCTGAATGTTCCACCCGGTTCCCTTCAGAGCCAGGCAAAGACCAGAACTCCTTTTGGTTTTCATTAACCCTCAGAGGGTCATCTCCAATTTTAGGTGTATTTACAGCTTTCTTTTTTGTTTGTCTCCAGAGCCAAGCAGATGGCCCTCTAACTGCAGTGTTCCTGGAGGACAATGGATCAGTGCACCAAGCTGGCAGTTCCCTCTGTTATCATCCCGTGCCATTCTATCGTCCATTAACAATGGCAGGCTGCTACAGCCACGCAGCCTTTAGAGACAGAAAACAGGACACAAGCACAGTGCTCCAAACCAACTCACCAGCAGGAAGCAGAATTCCAGCTCCATTTGAAGCCTGCTTCAGGAGACAGCCAGGAGGAGACACCAGGAGCCAAGCCAGACACCTTGCTCACCTTGCATTCAGTTTGCAATTTCTGCAAAGTAACACAACCCAGTCACCAGGCCATGGAAGACAAACCACCTGCAACACCTCCCAATCTCCCTCCTGCGTGCTGTTCTGTACTGCCTATGCCAGCCCCATCCCCACAGGCAGCTGCTTCTTTGGGAATCTCCAGTCATGGCTTTGGGAAGTCAAGAGCCTGTTTCAAAAGACTGACAAATTTCCCTGGCTCCAAGGCCCCCTTATCCTCCTCTGTCTGTGTGAGGATTCAGATTGGCCTCAACCTCTTCAGCTGCTCGTGAGAAAGAATTTTAAGTGAAGCATTTGCCTTTTATGTATTCTCTGCTTCTGCAGGCATATAAATAGCATGTTTTGCCATCAGTTACATCAGGGTCTGCATGGGAGCACCTTCACACCTTCAGATTTGATGAGGTTCAAGGTGACAAAGATTTGCAAATGTTGTAGGAGGCCTGTGTAGGAGTAGGGACAGAAGTGGAGTATATCCAACTCTGTCTTCAGGGTAGGATTCCAAAACAGGATCCCACAGACTCTTCTGCCAGCACTGGAAAACCAGAGCATCCAAGCATCTTGCCCACAGTTAATTAATTAAGTCAGCCTCTGTTCTCAAAGCAGTGTCACTTCACGTGGACTTTTACAGCCAGGTATCAGCTGGGGTGAATTTCTCTGCAGATCAGGAGAGAGCTGTGACTGCACTAAATCAGGATTACTGCAGGCAAAGGCACATTTCATTTGATCACTGTGAGTGGCACACCCCAACCTCCTTTCTCAGATGTGTCAGTACTCTGACTGCAGTGACATCCATGCCTGGCAATGTTGTGACAATCTACTGCTCTATGAATAAACACTATTTATCCTGTGGGATTCTCTCAAATACAAATGCTTTAGAAAGTTACACATTTGGCTCATGCTAGAAGCTGAAACTTCAAAGGATGACAAGCAATTTCTGTGCCTGAGCTCCTTCTAAATTGAGAGGAGACTGCATGAGGAAAATGAGGATTGCTCTTCTAATTAGGTGTGCTAGTGGGGATTATCTTCATTCTTACATGCCAATTAGTTTTCATGGCATTAAAATACTGCAGCCCATTTCATGAACAAACTCATCTCTTTCATTCAGGAGGTGCTGAGAGGATGGGTCTGGAGAAAGACAATTGCACCTAAAGGCCACCATCTATCCAGCTTCCCTAACAGAACCAAAATCCTTTCAGAAACCTTGCCATATGCAATGCTCATTGCAACATAAGGGATGGTGGAGCTGCACAGCTGACACGTTTTTTGGTCCTCCTTGCACAAAAGTGGAACAGGACTGTCACCACCTGTGGCCTTAGCACATGGTACCAGTGCCCAGCAAGCTGAGCTGCAGCTGAGACCCTGTGTGGTACAGATGGGTGATTTCTGTAGCATGGGCAAATATCATTTTTTAGTTTTCTGTATTTTTATAGCACCTCACACTGTGGGGTTTTATTCATGCCAATACACTTAGGCAGTGCAGAAAAAGCTGCTAGAAGACTTCCAGTCTTTAGTGTCAAAAGACTTTCTTCATTAAAAATCCAAAGAATTTACAGGGTATTTTTGCTTGAGAACCTTAAAGTTCAGTCCAACTCTTCCTGAATTGTCTTTCTTAGTATTCTTAAAAAAACAAATTTTCTTCACTTGTAACCCTCTTCTTTTCCATGCAGGATCCTTCTAGCTCCCGGTTTTCAGTGATGTATCTATTCCACAGAAATGAGGTCAAATATTGTATGGCCTAACTGAAAAGAGGTTTTAAAATAAGCCTACAGGGGATGTCATAACTATTGAGTGGTATGAAAAATACATGTACAGACCCTGGTGTGGTCCTCTGGAAAAAGCCCTGTGCTACCTGATAGAAGTCCTCAGGGCTTCTGGATACACTCACAGGCTGCAGAATGAAAGAAAAGAAACCACCAAACCCAAAACAAAGCCAAGGACAAAACAGAGGTGAGAGAGGGAAGACCAAGTATAAACACAACCATTTATCCAACATCCCAGGTTTTCCACAGAACATTTTCCCATATACTGCTCACACACCTCTCTTCCTCTCCAGTCATCCTTCTCTCTGTTAGATCAGATGGCAGAAAACTGGATTGTGCTGCAATACAAAATAAGTTTTAAATGATAGATAGACAGATAGATGATAGATAGATAGGAGGAAAGGGAAAGGGAAAGGAAAGGGAAAGGGAAAGGGAAAGGGAAAGGGAAAGGGAATGGGAAAGGGAAAGGGAAAGGGAAAGGGAAAGGGAAAGGAAAGGGAAAGGGAAAGGGAAAGGGAAAGGGAAAGGGAAAGGGAAAGGGAAAGGGAAAGGGAAAGGGAAAGGAAGGAAAGGAAAGGAAAGGAAAGGAAAGGAAAGGAAAGGAAAGGAAAGGAAAGGAAAGGAAAGGAAAGGAAAGGAAAGGAAAGGAAAGGAAAGGAAAGGAAAGGAAAGGAAAGGAAAGGAAAGGAAAGGAAAGAAAGGAAAGGAAAGGAAAGGAAAGGAAAGGAAAGGAAAGGATACTTTGGAGCCTAGGGGCAATTTTTCCATACTGCAGTCAGCATGAAGTGCCACTTCCTAGCTCCTTCCCCAGTTAGCAACTTGCTGGCATTGCTTGCTCCAGGCAGGAAATGCAAGTGAGCTCCTGCAATTCCACAGGTAAATGTCTCCATGGGACGGATGACACTGATGGGAACCAACAGGCACATCTCCTCCTAGAAGAGAAAGTTGGAATTTGCCTAATAATGTGAGCACCATTGGCATTTTTAGTCACAAGACTTCATTTTTTCTGAGCTGCCACTCCTCACCTGATTGTCTGTCCAAAAATGATGTGCTGGACTCCAAGTCCAAAGTGACCACTCCAGAGGAACTGGCCATCAAGATAAGATGCAGCTTTTGGATCTGAGCAGGGGCACAAGCAGCCCTGACATGATTGCTCATGGCTTTATAAATTGGGCTATGACTAAACCTTCTCCCAGCCTCAGCTGTCACCAAATTGCCTTGCTGACAACAGAAGCAACCTCTGCAGCCCTGGGTGCCTCCTCCTCTGCCAGGGGGGAAGTGAGGGCACCCAACACCCCCTGACCAGACAGGAGTCCTGGACAATAACAGTGCCCAAAAGCTGCCCCACATCTCTCTGGGCTGCCTTTTGGAGGATTAGCATCACTGCAGGACAGCAGTTCTCAGGCAGTTGATGCTCAGAGAGCAGCTGGAGCATCTCTCCCTGCAGGCTAGGCACAGCTGAGCTGCACACCCAGGTGCTGCCCCAAAGAAAACCCTTCATGAAACAACCCCTGCCAATGCCCCCTGCCCTTTTTCCACTCACACTGGGTAATTAACCTCCTTGGTAAACTTTGAGGCTTCTGTAGGAGAATAAAAAACAGGATAGAAATTTCTTTCAGCAAGCAAAATGTGGACACTTAAGCCTTTGTATTTTGAGTACTGCTTGTCATTAAGCAAAAATTACTTTATTAGTTGCCTTTGCACTGCAAATAATTACATTTAGGCCATTAAATTTCCCCATTCAGAGTTTCTGCCTGCTTTTTGTCAACTGTGCATGTTCCATTTAATATTTAAAGACTGGGGCCCTACTCTGGCTTATTTAGTAATTAATTTCTTTAAATATTTATAGCACTTTGACTCTCAGCAAGGGTTCTATTTGGTAAGAACAATACTGTTCTGTGCTTGATAGTGTCATGGAAATTTCAGAGGCAAATTTCCATTTTGGAGCATAAAAACATATAGATTTCTGCAACAGACTGCAATGATTTCAGAGTAAAGTTTTTATTACTGAACAATGTATGTGCTAAAAAAATAATCCAATTATGCCCTTGCAGATAATTGCAGACTGAAAACACAGTGTTGAGAGATCTATTTTATGACAGCAGTATTCGCACAGCAAAAGGAATCCCCCAAGAAATTTTCCATCACCTTTTTCTGAATCGCCACTGGCACAAAGAACAAAACCCAATTGCAAAAAAAGCCTAGGAAAGAGAGAGCACAAACTGCAAAATGCAGGAGGATATTTTGCTAGCATCTTTTCCCCTTAGAATATCCTTTTCCTTTTGCATACCCCGATTTTAAGACTTTTAGGCCCTTTGTGTGAAATGCTGTGTGCTTATCAAAAAACCTTAAAAGGCTTAAACTTAAAGGCAGCCTTGGGAAATGAAAATAGCAGGAAGATGCTCCATCTGTGTAAATTTGTCTAGTAACCCTGATGGTGGGAATGTGATCCAAACAGGAAAAGAGATTCTGCTACCCTGATGTAAGAAAGACCAAGCCACAGTGGGTGGCTTTGCCAGCACTCAGATGAGGCACACTGAGCCTGATTTTTTTGGGGAAAAATCAGCTGCAGAATCACCCCATGGGAAAGGGAACAGGAGGAAGGGCACAGGAATCAGTCTGATGCTTGTCCAGCACACCTTGCATTTTCAGCCTAATGCACTGCTGCCTTTGGAAAGCCTCCCCCAGCCCTCAAAACAGCACTCTGTCTCCTCATGCCAGAAGGACTTTCTTCCCTACTAATTCACGTGCAACCAGGCCATTCTGGAACACCAGACAAGCAGCATGAACAGTCCCAGAGACAGAACCCAGCCTTGGCACTTGCCTGCACTCACACCTTTATCATGTGGCACTCAGCTTGTCCCAGGCACCAGCCAGACTCAGGGAAGATGCAAAAACCAGGACCAAAACCAAGCTGGCCTCACAGAACACGTGCTGAGCTGCTTCTGAAACAGTGGGGGCTGGACCACAGATGCAAAATCTCTATTATTGTTTGAAGCTCTAACTGCAGGGTTTTGAGGGAAATTGCTGTTAGAGATGTGGTGTAAATGCCCTCTGCCCTTCCACTCTTTCTTTGAAGCTCTCAGATACCCAAAACAAGCTGCTGGCAACTTAGAAAAAACTAATTGGTGGAAGTCACTCTGAAAATATGTTGCAGGGCACAGCATCCCCACCTCAGTATCCTTAATTACAGAATCACTCTGTTTCTCTGGCCAGGAGGTGCTGATTTTAGCACCCATTTAGCACCATTCCTGGCTCATCTCTGACAGCAGTGCAGGTAACACTGGAAAGTGACACCTGCCTAAGGCTGACTGACATTTCCCACTACAGGAACCTACCTTCCAATGCAAGTGAAAGTTTGTTTGCCTTGTACTGAGGGTGAAATCTTCTATGATAGTTGTTCTTTCATTACAAGACTTTCCCTCCCAAGTCCCAGCATCTGCAAACAAACAGGCAAAGGCAATTTTAAAAAAGGTTTGACCTTTCAGCCACAAGTTTTCTGGCTTTGGTTAGCTCCAGCTATTGCTTTAATCACATCTTATTATTTCATGCTCTGTGTGCTATGTGCCAGATTTTACTTTTAAGGAAGAAATGCTGGCATATGCTGTTGCCTAATCGATGTGTGGGGGAAAGCAGTCATTAGGGAAAGCCTACAGAACAGGGTATTTTTAACATGAACTTCTGTGTTGTGGGAAAACATATGCCCCACACAAAATCACCAATGCTCAGTAATGGAATAGCCACATTTACACAGGATGCACACTGCCTGTCTTATGGCAGTTTTAACAACATGTGTCCTGATACATCCAGGCACACCAAAGCACCTTAAACTCCTGGGGGAAAATCCCCTGGGGTGTAAACAGCCCTGGCTCCATTCACTTCACTGAGCCAGCTCAGGGCTTGCTGCAGCACCTGTGGCAGGAGCTCAGCTCTCCCTGGCTGCTCTGGGCTGCAGGACTGGGTAGGTCGCTGGCATGAATCAGCACCTCCCACCAGCAGCCGAGTGGGAGGGAAAATAAAAACGCAGTCGGAGTGAGCAGCAGAGGCCATTGATACCAAACGTCCTGGAGCAGCTCCCAGGCAGGGAATGCCTGAACAGCAGCAGCACTCAGCAAGGATGGCACAAGAGCTTGGATCAGACATTCATGGCAGGGAGTAGAGGCAAACTCAGCCTGCCAGAGCTGGTCCTGGCTGAGCCCCGGGGCCACTCCAGTGGCTGCAGCAGCTCCCTCACCCCTCTGACACACCCCTCTGGGGATGCTGGCCCAGCTCAGGGGCCCAACACCCACCCCAAAGCACACACACACCTCTAATAGACCCTGGCTGGGATGTGGATCTGGGCTGGGCAGCAGGGAAACGCTTGGGGCAAGGCAAATCCTCACCATGCCCTGTGTTCCTCCTACTTGGCAATGGGGAATCAATTTTGGCCTTGCTTGTCCTACCTTATGGGACAGATTCCCCATCTTTTACTTCACTTACACACTTTGCTTAGGATCTTGTGGGATCTGGCATACCCAGAGCCCTGAAAGCTGGTGTAGGTTTTCAGGTGTTGCTCTAAGTCAGGCTCAGAGAGCTGCTCCTTGGCTGTGAGCCTTCAACAAACAGAAGGAAACCCCTCCTTGCATTTGTTCTGCAGTGTGAGCCCCCAAATGCCTTTGCTAAAGCAGCCTCCACACACACACAGGGAGATGAACAGAGGTGCCAGCAGCTGGCTTTGCCAGCACAGGTGAGAACCACCAGTGCTGGGGAGGCAGGGACAGCTGAAACCACACAAGTGTCAAAACTAAGTCAAGTGCAAGCCAGGGAGAGAGGAAGGCACTTCACCTCCCAGGAATAAACTCAGTTTCTCAGATTAGTGCACAGGCTGGGGGGAAATGGGCAGAACATGGGACATTTCTCTGAGGGCTTCATACCACTCCTGGTACTTGCCATAAAAAAGACTGTTTTTTTATCTTGAGGAAGCCATGGACAGTCATACCCATGGCCCACTGAAGTGAGCAGTGCACAGAGCTGCAGCATTCCTGATTCTGAGGGGTGCAAACTTCTCAAAAGACTGCATGTTTCAGCAGCACAGAGATTACCATGTCCTCTGCAAGATGCCAGACAAGATTTGTAGATGAGTCATAATCCAAATTTTTCAGCTGCATCCAGTCTGTTCTGCCTACGTTGGTCCTTAAAATTGAACAGTTTCATGCTCTCCTCTGCCAGTATCTCTCTTCATGCTCTTCCAGCAGCCACCTTTTCTCTGTTTTGTTATTCTGAGCTTCTTTTCTCTTCCATCAAAACCCAGTAGGGATGTCTCAAACATCAGTAGCAGCAGGTCTCTCTTGAAGAGCAGGAACTTCCTATTTTTCTACAAGCTTTCTTTGTGAAAATTGAATGTCTTTGGCTTTTATTTTTACATTAAAATATTTTTTAAAAGTTTGAATAGGAGACCAGATGGTTTTCAAGCTAACCTAAAGCACTGACCAATTCATCAACAAACCAAAAACAGCAATTGAAGGGATTCAGATGCAGACCTCTGATTTCTCCATCTCTCTCTTCATGGCAGCTTACTTCCCTTAAAATGGCAGTTAAGAGGCTTTGCACAGCAGCTAATTTAACTGTGTGGAACAGCATAAACACTGGCAAAGATTAAAAGCAACAACATGTGATTTACAATGAAGATCTTCCTTGTTCCCTGTACATCCTCAGCAGTATCTCCCTACATCTGTCAAACCTGTGCCCTTGTGGCTGTGACAGATCTGTGGGGTTAAGCAGTGTGAGCTGGCAGAGGGGCCATGATGTTACTGTCATTACTGACAGCACACTCAGGAGCACGCTGGCTTTTGCCAGCTGTAGCTGTGGCTAAACTAGCTGATATTACCATTCTCTATAGTTTTTGCCAGCAGGATGGTTTCATCTGGATTTTGATACACAAGAACCTGTGAGTTTGTTTGCTACTACAGAAATGATGCTGCATCCCCACCTCTTTTTTTCCCCTTAGCACCATTAACTTGAGTAATGCTGGGGGAGCTGCTGAAGGTCTGCTCCAATATTCTGTGTGCCCTCCAGCACTTGTACAACACCTCTGCCATAAAAGCAAGCAAGCAACACAAAGAGCAGGATCACCACAAAGCTAAATGTATTGGTTCCATGATGACTCAGGGACAGGAAACTAAACCCAGGCACTTCCAATATAAATCTATTTGCAAAGAGAAATTAAACCAAGTCCTAAGACTTTG
This sequence comes from Melospiza georgiana, assembly GCF_028018845.1. Taxonomy (NCBI): domain Eukaryota; kingdom Metazoa; phylum Chordata; class Aves; order Passeriformes; family Passerellidae; genus Melospiza; species Melospiza georgiana. Next base: position 25,838,932 of record NC_080432.1, on the reverse strand, counting down.
GCCATAACTTGCAGCCAGCTGGGCCCCCTCCTGCTCTGACTGAAGGCAGCAGCCAAATTTCCATTGCCTTTGCTGGAAACACCTGCAGAGCACAGCAGCTGTGCCAATCTGCCAGGGGCAGCAAGGCAGGAATAGCAGCCCCATGTGGGACTGCAGCAGGGAATGTGACATGCAGGAACACAAACACCCACTCTGAGATCTGGCCACTGTGGACAGGGAGTGGGTGAGAGACTTGCAGCTGGGCTGGCAGGACATCAAATACCAAAACTGGTGTGAGCCCTGTGGCTGTACTGGAGCAACCACACTGATGGTGACCTTTGAGACCCCAACCACCCTTTCTGTCCTTCTCCCTTGCCCATCTGCTGTCATCTTTAACACATCTCTGGCACTCTGTGCTTCCTTGCTCACACCCACGCTGCAGAATGGCCTCCCCAGCCAGCAAACAACATCACTACAGCAAACTGCTCTTCAGTCCACAGGCCAGGGGCAGGGGGAAACATGCACAAAGACATTTATCTGCCTGGCAGAGGCAGTAAAGCAACAAAGAAGCCACCGAGCTGGGAGCCTTCTGAGAGAGAAACCTTAAGTGTCTGTGTGGGCTCATTGCTCTGTTGCTGACTGACATCAGCCTCTTTGGGCTCAGAGAGATCCATTTCATTTTAAAGGGAACTTTCCCCCAGGGATCTCATTAGCACCACCATGAAAGACAGAAAGGAAGGGAAGGTTGTTGGGGGAGGTAATGGTGAGGAGGTAAATAGGACAGAAGCACTGTCAGAGAGCATACCCAGAGCTGTATTTTCTCTTTCTCATGCACACACACACTTTTTTCTGTCAGAAAAACTCACTTGGCATTGCAGTAATGAACTGTGAGGTTATATGTCTGTAGGTAAAAACACAGAGCTAACAGGCACCCTGTGGAGACAAATATTCAAACAAAATCTTAACTTTCCCTCTGCAGGGCTGGAGCACACCATGCCAAGGTCATTCAAACATTCTGTTCTAGCCAACAGCACTGGACAGCAATGCTCACCCAGGGGCTGAATTTGGGCTGGACCACTGTTACCCTGGGGTAAGGATGCAGGCCAATTTAAAAGCCTGGTAGGTATAAATTATCATGTTTGATGTCCCAGCAACAAACACTGCATCAGTCAACACATCCCAGGCAGTTACACAGGTGCTCCTAAAGCAGTGCTGCCCTTCAGAGAGCAAGGTGTGGGTGAAACCCTCCATGGAGCAGCTGCTGCTGAAGGTGGTGCTTGGAGAACAATGTCTGTCCAAGAAATTTCACCTCTTTCTGGAGTGAAAGCAAAGCCTCCATGACACAAACAAAGCAGTGTCTTGCTCACTTCTCGTGTGACACATCAGGGCTACGTTCTGCCTGTGTTTGTTCCAAGAGGAACTGCAAGACATCATCTGAGAGTCCGGGTGTCCTCCTCCTGTTTTCCAACAAGACTTCTCCTTCAGCTGGCTTTGAGAAGCAAGCAGAGGGGGGGTGGTTTGGAAAGATCTTACATCCATCTCTGTTCAAGACCAGCTGTGCCATTTGCAGGCATCGTGACACGTATTTTGTCCCATCTTTTTGCTCCAGCTCTGAAATCTTCTGTGACAGACACCGTGAGGCAGCCTCGTAGGTTGGATCCTCTCTCTCTGGCTGCTTTCTGCAATACATTTTGTAGAAGCCATCCAGAGAGTCCCTGATGCTGGGATCTTCTGCACCATCATGTTCATGCATCCATGAGAGCACATCATTAGGTTCAGAGGGCTCACACAGCCCTGCTTTTAGGTAACAGCTCACGTTTGCTTCCTGAGGGCCTTCAGCAGAGCCAGCTGCAGGAGCTGCGGATGATGGATTGCTCTCTCCTGCAAGCAGAGGATCAATGAAACTCATTAGTCACCAGGTCATCCCTGTGGCAAAGCCTTTTTCTGTCCCCCTCCCACTGCAGTCTGGCACACAGGCTCTTTGCATGAGCAAACCAAGTGCTGCTCTGAACACAGCTGGGCTGCCCCGGGGCCTTCCTGCACAGGTTGGTGTAAGATGGGCTGATCTGGGCACCTCACAGTTGTCCCAGCCTTGACACTGCAGTGACCAGGCCTACTTGGTGGTACAGATCTCCTGGCTCCTCTCAGTTACACTTCCAAAGAGGTGGAAATTGGGCTCTGCTGCTCCTGGAGATGACAGCTGATCCACAAGGAAGTCTGGTTTGCAGCTGAGACACTTCTGCATCTGTTTCAGTTTTTTCCCCTCATCCCTGGGTCTAATCCTTATTTTTAATAGTTCTCAACTTTACTCCAGCACAATGTGCAGTCCTGACCTCCAGCTTTCAGCCAGATTCACAGCCTCCAAACCAGCACTGTTCTGGTGACTGCATGGAGTTTCAGAATGAGGACTCCAAAGGGGGACTCTGTGCTTCCCCATGAAATCCCACTTTTACAGCCTCGCTGCACTAAACGCTCTCCCTGCACCCTGATGGAATTTTTATGGATAAAAATCAATGCAAAGGCCAAGGATTTGTTCTTGCCTAGCTCTTCTCCTCCTTCCTTGCTGACCCACATCTCTGGATAACAGGGCTGTGGTTTTCTCTTGCTTCACAGCAATCAAGGGGATGCTTTGCACTAATTAACATAGCACAACAGGGACACTGGGCATTGACAAGACCAGGACAATCAGCCAGCTTCTAGGAGGAAGAAATTCCACAAAGAGACCTTGAACTGGGCCAGGCAGTGCCTCTGACTGCAATCTCATCTCCAAGCCCACTGCACCAGACCGTTTGCCAAGCACCTGAGTCACCGACAAGGAAATTTTCCAGGGCTCAGCCAGAGGTTGCACAGCCGTCATCTGCAAGTTACATAAGCAGGATGCAGGCAGTCAGAAAATAGCTTGGTCTTTTCTAATTCTGTGAGATGTGAAGCAGAGTGCAGTCCTTCATTCTGGTAGGAGACCATGTTCAAAGGGAGTCTCAGTGTGGTGGCAGAAGGCTGTTTTTCTCTCCTGGTACAGAGAGCCACCCTTCCCTTCCTAAGCAGGGGTTCATTAACGTGAAATTAAGCTGTCTGTGCAGACACACTGTACCTCATCTCTTTCTTCCTGTCCCTACTTCCCATCTTTGATCTTTCTTCCCAATTGCACTTCATCTCTGATTATGCAATTTTAAATAGAACTTTCCCTCCCCTTGCAGTGTCACTTCCAATGCAGTACAAAGAAAAGCTTGGTGGCCTTCTTTTAGCAGTGAGCTCTGGCATCAGCATAGCAGAACAGAGAATGGGTCCATTTTTCCTCAGTAACCCCTCAGCCCATGCCAGGTTAGAACTGAAGCCTCTTGCATCTCTGATAATTCAATCAAGTGGCAACGGGACTCCAGTGCCACTGGACTGTGGCAATTGCAGACCCCTGGGCTGTGTTGGCCTTTTGCTACCTCCTGCTCACAGCCACATTTTGTGACAGAGCAGCAGCTGCCTCCACTACACACACCAAGCCTCCATGACTCGGGAAAAGAAAAATTCTGTTGGTTTCATGTTTTCAGGGGAGACTTCAGCAATGCTGCTTTGCCTTTCTCCTACCATCTAAGTTTGGGTATTAGGAAAGATAACTCCACAGAAAGGGTTGCCAGGCACTGGAACAGGCTGCCCAGGGAAGTGGCTGAGTCACCAACTCTGGAGGTGTTTAAACAACATGTAGATGTGGCACTTGGGGACATGGTTCAGTGGTGGACTTGGCAGTGTGAGGTTTACGGTTGGACTCAATGTTTTTAAAGGTCTTTTCCAACTTCAGAGATTTACTGCTTTTTATTCCACAGTCAGTATGGCCCACAAAGCTGACATCCTTATGCTGAAGCACAACCCACCACAGAAGTGACCAGCAAGTGTCTCAGGGGTATATTCTGGAGTGTGATTAGTCAGAACACATTTCATCATCATTATTATTTTTGTGAGAACAGTTTTCTTTCAGTTACTGCTTCAGATTTGTGCATCTCTATTTCCCAACAGTAGGCCCTATCCTCCTAGTGGATTACTTTTCCAGCGAAGTCTTCTTAAGGCAAGATAGCCAACAGGGCTGGATGTCCCAGCCCTGGAGTGTTCAAAGCCAGGCTGGATAAGGCCTTGAGCAGCCTGATCTAGGGGGAGGTGTCCCTGTCCATGGCAGGGGTTGGGACTATATGGTTTTTAAGGTCCATTCCAACCCCTCAGCACTCTATGATTCTATGACACGAAAAGTTGGATGCAGAATTCCCAGAACCAATCTATACCTCACAAAGTGCAGCCTTTCCTCAGCTTTCCTGACAATTTCCCAATACATTCTCAAACTGTGTGCCAAGACTGATGTTTGAGAATACACCCCAACCTTTTCCTGCCTAAAAGTTACCAACTAAGGTAGACACCCTTCCTTGATACCCTCTAAAGAGCTGGTGCTGCTGTTGAAAGGTGCAAATCTCCTGAATGATTTATAAACCACAGGCAACAAGCACAGCAACAGGATGCCTGCAGGGTCTAGAAAGAGCCTCTCAGCTGGAGCACACACAGAGCACACAAGCACAGGTTGTTGGCCAGCAAACGTGCTGCTAAAGGCAAAGACAGCATTCAACTCATCAATCCCTTTGCCTCTCCATGCACATGCACCCCTCAGAAAATCTGGGATTCTCTCATAACACACAGCAGTGCTGCTTCAAAGCCCAGACCTTTCTGGCCATCTCTCAGCAGCAGGAAAATGTAGTTTTATAAATGCCTTTGTAAAATCCTTCCATGCAAACTTAACAATACAGCTGTCACAAACCCGTGTGTTGGCTTGACCCAACACCTACAGGGGTCAAGGCAAAGATGAGCAAGGCTGAAAACTCTCACTTCTCTGCCTGCAATAGGATTTCATCACTAGAGAATCTGGCTCATTATTTTTAGCTATTTTCACTCATTTTTACTACCAAGTATTAAAGGGGGAAAAAAAGCACCAATAGAAAAGCCCCAAAAAACTGAAACAGTCATTATTAATGTCTATTTCATTCTCACATGATGGATAATCATGAGTAAGAATGTATATTATTGTATATTATTTCATCTGTTCCTCCACTCCATGCTAATTGAAGTTCAGCATTTGCAACTAATTAGTAAAAGAGCTGGGGGCAGATAAAAGGATAGATGTTCTTGTGTTTATAAACCTGCTGATGAAAATTTAAAAGCTCCATCTGGTACAAGCACATAACCCTACTGCCTGAAGCACAAAACCAAATCCTGCTTTGAACCTGGGCCACTTTCAGTGAGGCAACAATGCAGCAATATTATTAGTTGCACTTACAGAAAATGTAGCTGTTTGAGTTTCTGTATAACTCTGTTCAAGCACAGTGAAGTTCTCACAGATTGCTTCATTTCTCTTATCCTACCAGCCTGTCAGGATCTACCTGGGGTGACTGCAATCATGCACAGGAAAGGGTCTGTGGTTGCCATGAAGTGCAGTAACAACAGAAAAGTAAACACAGATGCTGTCCCTGAGAGTTTCTCCAGCTCTCACCCTGCTCTTAGACAATCCCTCCTTGCCCTTCCATCAGACATGTCCATATGGCATGGGAAAGCTCAAGGAGAGGTGATCCTACTTGGACTAGAGCAGAACTGCCAACTGACCCAAACCTGTGCCTGTTCAGGGCTGCATCCATCTGCACAGGGGCTGAGAACAGGTCCCATGCTGCAGCTGAGCTCCCTACAGGTATGGAGCACTCGAGACACATGATGCATAGAAAAGCATCTTTTTGCTTTTTTTTTCTTTCCACCTGGCTCCTTTCCAGTGGGAGTGCATGTATCACCATGGGAGTGCAATTCCTCTCTGCTCAGGGAAGAAAGAAGAAATTTTAGGAGAATTTGGCAGGAGCTCTTTCTACCCCAATCTCACAAAGCACTTTAGCCTGCCAGTAATCACACACCTGAGTACTCAGAAATTGCAAATCTAGACATTTGAGGACCAAATTCTATTGCTCTTGCTTGCATTAAGAACATTTCCTCTGATTACAACAGTTAAATGTGCGAGCTGCTGATCCCATTCCTTTACATGAGCCGAAATATATTTGCACTATAGGATTTTTATTACCACATTTAAATTGCAATAGCACCAAAAAGACAAGTACCAAGAAAATAAGTATAAATACTGCACAAACACTTACCACATTGAGTAAATGACAGATCCTAATGCCTTTTGGTGTACAGGACTGAATAATTGTAGAGATTACAATATCTCTGCCTTGCAGAAAACAGCTGTTGACTTCTTGGGCAAAGGGAAAATGAAATTTCTGATGACATTATCATTCAAAAAGACTGTTATAAGCAAAGTAAATTTGTTCCTTGTGGGTATTTAAATTGTGAACTGAAAGTGAAAATAAGAATATAATAAGCCTTGCTACTTTGCTGTCTCCCTGGTGCCACACAAACCAGCTTTCTCCCTCTGTCATCTACAGTAGGCTGCAGCTCACAAGATGGGATCTGTGAGACTCTGCTTTACACATGACATAACCAGCTATATTCTTCATCTTCCAGCCCACAGGAGTGGCACATGTGGCTGTGTCTGACTCTGAGTGCTGGCCAAGAGCTCTGCTAATGCCAGCTGCTCTGACAGGAGACCTGGAGAAAGTGAAGGTGGGCAAAAGGCAGGAAAATGGGAGGAATTTGGGGATTGGAGCAGAAAAGAGAGACAGGTGACAGAGGAATAGCACTGGCTATGGCCCAGTACTGAGGCAGGCTCTCTGCTTTTTTTCTTCTTTCTGCTGCACATTTGTGGTGTGAAAAGTTGTGGGGGGGATTCAATTTGCGTGGAATGAGACGTAAGTGGTTATTTTAGGGAAGCATAAAAACTCTTCCCTTTCAGTCTAACCCCCTTAGGAATCTGAAATTCAAGAAAAATAAAAAGGCTAGCAAATAGTAAAGTGCTCTTGAAATGCAATATGCAGGCAGAGTGCATTCCCCTAGACACTCTTGGAAATGTCACAGTGGTATTAAACCCTGCCCTGCTCTGAGAGCTCACATCCGACGCCCGCTGCGCTGAGCTTTTAATACAGCTGGGAAACTCAGCTCAATGAAAGCTTTCACTGCTTAAACACACTGGATTTAATAAACCACAGGGAAAGTCAGCTACAAGATGAACTACAAATTAACACTCCTTATCTGCTGAAGGCCAAGAGATAAACACCACTGCCACCTCACAGATCTGTTCCTAAGCAACCAGGCCCCACAGGCCAGGGCAGGAGGTATGGGCAGAAGTAGCTCATAAACACCATCACTTCCAGCTGTGCCCCCAGAGCCTGAGGAGGATGACACATCCTCAGCCAGGCCTCAGAGCAATGGGCTCTGGATGTAACTTCACATCCAGGCTTTGGATGTAACTGTCTGTGAACAGCTGCTCTAAGTGCAACAGCACACAGGGTCACTGCAAAGATCACAGGTGTCTTTGCAATATAACACTGGGGTGCCTGAGATTTTATTTTCACAAGAAAGCTCCTTCCCTTGGAACTCAAAATCATTCTAAAAATACAAACAGAAAATTTAAGCACTCTTCAAATAGGCATACTTAGAGTGGTTTAATTTACATGATTCCCAAGCCAGTAAAAAAACCCTAAAGCCTCCTATTTGTCTCAAACACTGCTTAAGACCTAAGGTTAAAGAGTCAATTATTTAGGGTAAACCTTCTTTGAAATGTAAATAATATTTTTTTTCAAATTTACACGGCTGAAAACATGAACTGTGAGTTGGAGTTATTATCCAGCAGATGAGGGCATCAAGGGGCTTTATTAAACTGCAATTATCTGCTGCTTTCCCGTTACACACAAAGTCTTGGGACTCAGCCTGACTCACCACGTCTGTGCAACACTGCAGGCACCAATTTCCCAGAGGAAACTCTGATAAGGCTCCTTGAGCTAACTGCTCAGCTTCTAACCAGGCACTAGGAGAGCTCAGGAAGCGAGTGTGAGAACAGCAGAGTGCAGCTCAGGCGCACAGACATTGCTGTGCTGGAGCAGCCTCTCCTTTCCCAAACACTCAGTGGGCATTCCAGCTCTGACAGACAGGATCCAACACAAGCATCCCCAAGCCAAGCCCCTGCCTTCTCTGCTGGTGAAAATCAGAGCTCTCCACCCATGTCAAGTCCTTTATCACCACATCCACAGCACTGCTCTGCCCACAGGGAAGACTCACCACTTGAATCAGATTTGACTTCTGTCTTCCTGCAAGCAGGAGGATTTTTTCAGTAAAATGATGGATTTTTTCCTCTTTTGATCTATGACTTGCAGTACTGGTTTTTTAATACATGAAAGGCTCTAATTTAGCCCCAGATTGTATTTGTCTTTAGGCTCATCCTATTTCAGAATAAAAGTCTGGTGCTTGAAGCAAATGAGAAACAATCCTGCTACCCAATTTTCACTGTTTAAGATTTACAAAAATTTTATGGAGAAAATCTTGTTCTATGGTGACTGAAGAAGCTTTCTCACTTTAGTTACATTGCACAGATGAAGCAAATGATAGTTATTTCTGTTTATATTTTTTTCCAGCCAGAAATTGTCAATTCCAGTCTTGTCTAGTCTCTTTTTTCTCCCAGCTGATTCTGTAGAGTTAGCTCTTTCTGAACTGTTAGCTTTCTGACCCAAGAAGCATTTTCCTAAGGAACTCTATTTTACTAAGAGCAATGAAACTCCAGAACTCAGAAAAGGATTTTTCATGCCCACCTCTTCAGCCAAGAACTGAGAAAGACCCTTGGGACCCTGAGTCCTCCAAGGATACCTATCCTAGAGAGCAAGAGGGTCTGAAGACAACATTTTCCATGGTTTCTTAAGGTAAAAGAGAAGCAGGGAGAAATCCTTCCTGTTTCTGGCAAGGTTCACAAAGGAAAGATACTGAACTTTTAGACATTTTGCTGATGTGGTCATTCAGAACTGATGAAGTTGTGAGCTGAAATTAAAAGCAGATTTGAAAATCTGTCTGGATGAGAATTAGTAGCCATAGACAAGACTAGCAAAAAAAAAAAAAAAAAAAAAAAACCACCAAAAAACCAAACCTACCAACATGTGGGAGAGTTATTAAATCCCATTTTTCTGGGCTTTAACAAACCCTTTCATAGAGGCAAGAATGGGACCCAACAGGCAGGACAGTGAATGCTGTAAACACCATTTTGAGGATGGGGCTGACATAAAAAGAGGAAAACTGCCACTTATTGTGAAATATTCAGTAATGGCCAGTGGCAATGACAGGAAACAGCCCCAGACTACAAGTATTATTGAGGAAGTATGGCTCTGTTTGCAATCATTGAGAAGAAAACCCAGAGCAATATCCTTTCTTTAGATATGAAATACTTTGTCTCTCATTCAGTTACACATTTTCAGCAATCAAGAGCACCAATAATCTCCAGCTAATGCCTTTGGCAAGAATAAACAGACAGCTCTCACTGGAGATAAACTGCTCAAGTCCCACCATCAGTTTACAAAATTCTACCTTCTGCATCTCCTTGGAGAGTGATGTTTATGATAGTTTGCCTGGAAAAACAGGAAATGATGGTGCTCATACAGCTAAAACACAAGGGAAAGAGCCTGCCATGGCAGTGATCTTTAATAAGAAGAACAGACTAGAAGACTGACATCTTATATAAAATTTAGGAAAATATTTGCCTTGTTCACAGATTGTGTGAACTTGGAAAAGGAGATGGGGTGAGGGGTTGTTCAGTGCACTGTGCCTTCCCTTGCTGTTATAGCACTTGAAAGTCCAACTCATTAATCTCAACACCCACAAACACACAGAGAGGTTACACTGAAGAGATTCACAGGCATTTCAGCCCTGCACACGTGTGCACACCAGTGACTTGGGAATCACAGCCAGATATGCAGTTTCTTAACCAAGAAAATCCTGCAAAGCAAGGTATTTTTCAAGCATCCCTCTTGACTTGTAGGTGAAATTATACTACTTGTAAATTCTTTTGAGAACAAAAGAGTTATGACCTGTAATAATGTCATTGCTCATCTTCATGGGAAGTCCTGCACTTGGACACCTGAATCCTGAGGTGGAGTTGATGCCTGGGTATGATCTATTGTAAAACAGCTGCTGTGGGAAAGGGAAAACACTCCAAAATTGAAAAGTGGTAGAAAACAGAGTGAAATAAGGCAGAGGAAGGTGAAACTCAGTTAAATATAGCTTCCTCTCAACTTTTTACCCCTCCTACCTATAGACTTGTATGCCTCCTAGGTGCATTTGTGTGAATTTGTTCAACTTTGTACCAGCTTACAATTAGGTTCAGATCTCAGACTGGTGCATTGATTTTCAGGAGTGCTGAACACACAAATGCTCTTACCAAATTTAAAAGAAGCCATAGATATTTTAGCTCTGTGGAAAACACTGCCATCTAAGCTTTAATTCTTCAGGAGCAGAATCACTACAAGTTCTACAGTAGAAGAACAAGAGGGTACCTTGCAGTTATCAGATTTCAAGATCTTTCACTTTTGTCTAAGGCTAGAAGCATGAGTGTGGGAATACTGCAAGAAATGCTTACAGATGGACTGATTCCCTCTAGATGGGAGTGGAACAGCTCAATGTGTGCACTCTGTACCTCTTCAGATCAAAGGTCCTTACTTCCAGTCAGGATTGATCTTTCAGAAAGAACAAGAGAGGAACATTTGCAGAGATGGTTTCCTGAATTTACTTGCAGTAAGATGGCTTTGAAACCATGCTTCTAGTCTATGTCATGCTCCTGAAAATATGCTGCACATCAGACAAACACAAAAAGGCTTGCTCTTCTTTTAAAAGCAGGGATAGAAAAATAAATACAACAAAGAAATTATCTCAAAAAGCACAAGCAAATAGCAGGTACAAAGGCAAATACAACTACTGATATTCTGGTGGAAATCTGAAGGCAGAATAAACCATTTTCCCAGTCTCCCTGCAGGCCTGATGTGGCTGTGAGTACTGAACAGGCTGTGCAGAGATGTGCCAGCCTCCAGTGCCTTGGCACAGAAAAGAGCAGACCCACATCCTCTCCAGCCATGGGGGCTGTAAGCCCCAAACTGTGACATCTTTCTTCTTCTGCATTGCCAGTGGGGCCTTGTGCACCACACATTGATTAAAAATCAAAAAACAGACTCAAAAATGAGAATGGAATCAAGATACCAATCTCCATCTATCAGCTTTCCACAGGCTAATAAATTAAATAGCCTGACACTGAAAAAATCAGTGTCAGATACATCAAACAGTCATCAAGGAAATTTTCAAGAGACAAAACACAAACTGTACAGACTACAATGAAAAGCAAACAAGATATACAAGTTTAATAACCAGGGAGACATTTTCTCATCACTAGTCTGTGACATTTTGGCTTGCTACTTTAAAGGTATTTATTTAATAAATATTTGAGCCATCTAGTTTTGCTGCAGCATTACTAAAGATCAAGTAATGAACAGAAATTGGACTACAGCAATAGGCACATTTATAGACCATTCACAAATGCTGGAGGCTTGAGAACCACACAGGGGCTTTTGCCTAATTATCTACATGCTGTTGAGGGAATCACAGACAATCTCTTCCATCAGAACTAGCTTGAGACAAAATTGGGCTTTGAACAGAATTGTTTTGCCATTTAATCAACCAGCTTCCTGCAGGAATTGTCTGTGGCTAATAAACCAAGCACCTGAAAAGTTATAACCATTTCCAACTTCAGTTAAGAAGGATATTGGGAGTGAATCCTCAGGCCCCAGGGCTGCACACTCCTACCCAGCTTTTTCTAGGTGGTGCCATGGCTGTGATACTGTCTGTGCTTCTGCAGGGACTGAGAAAACCTCAAGTACAGAGCAGAAGGTCCTTGACAAGGAGTATGACTTTAGAAGCTATAAAGAAGAAAAAACACTGAGCAAGCAAGTCTCCATCCCCATCTTCTCACTCTGTCCTCAGCCAGTCACGAGGAAGGCTTGGCAATGCAGGCATCTCCCAGCTTGGCCCTCAAAGGGAAACAGCAAAGGTTTCAGTCACTCCAGACTTGTTTACATCCTTTTACCTGGCTCTGCAGCCTGTTAGTCCTGCTTTTTATGAAAGCTTCTTAGCCATGAGCAGATCTGGGGGCACCCAAACCTCTCAGTTCTGCCCCAAATCAAACATTTCACCCGAATTAATTGTGGATACAACTCTGGGTAAACTATGAAGGCAAGTGAAAGCTGAAATATTGTTTACAAAGCAAACAAAATAAACAAAAACATTGTCCATTCCATATTATTGTCACACAGCACCAGGATGGCTCTCCTAGGAGGCTGCACACACCTCAGGAAAGAGCCTGGGGCTGTGTGTGAAGCACTTGCATAGAGCTTTTTAGCAACTCCTTGAACTACTGACGAACTGTGGTTAGTGATAGTTACTGCAACCAAATACTTGTGAACAGAAAAACTAATTAATTCCTGCAAAATAAGGTGAGTAAAAGGACAGATACACCAGACCAAGTTAGGGCAACTCCACTGATCCTTAGTTAAATGAAACATTTTTCATCCACCTTACACCCTAAGATTGCCTAACTGAAAATACCCACTTCATTCAAAAATAATCATACAAGTAGCAAGGTAGGGAAAGAGAGGAAACTTTTAAGAACTTAACCCATCTGATATTTGCAGGTATAAATATGTTGATCATTTACAAATAGTAAAGAACTACTCTCCAACTATTTTTCAAGGTCATGTGGGAGTCTTTGTATGACTTTCACAGAGCAGGGAGATGAATGATGCTCGTGTTTGTTTAGAATTTGTTCCCTGAGTAGGGACTAGAGAGACTACAGAAGCAGATATGAGGAAACACCAGCAAGTTCAGAATTTGCAGTTTATTGATCAGACTCCCAAAACTGCACAGCTCCTTTTTCTCAATGTGAAGCAACCAGTGTAACTGGGGCATTTAGCAATTCCCATTGCTCTCCTGGCATCTGGATGAGAACACAGGTGCAACCACATTTTAAAATGTCAGTGAATTAATGATAGTGATTAGCACTCCTGGTAAACATTAATATAACCATAATTAATAGTATTAACCATATTAATATGGCCATTCACCTATTCAAATGAAAAAGCAAATATCTAACATAATGAATGCCTGAAAATTTACATTTTTATTGAATGATAAAATTGTGTAAGTATGATATGTGTATGATATAAAACAAATCCTTAACAGTGAAGGTAGATTCCATTTTTCAAATAAAAAGGAAAGTTTAGCAATTTACCACTGATACTCCTTACAGCTGTGTTCCAGCACAAGCTCAAGTCTCCTTGTTCATATTTGACACTGGTTGCTGTCACATATTTGACACTGTTGGGTGGGATTTGACAGCCCACATAATTTAGCAGATCACACCTTGGGATAATTTTCTTTTAACTTCTTTTAAATCCCAACAAGTTCAGGATCAGCTCAAGTATTTTGTTTTAAAAGGCCTAAAGAGTATGTAATTCAAACAGATTGGATTCTGTGATTGCGGCAAATACATCAGTTTTATTTCTAAATAAAATGGAATTCCGAAAGAAAGGCTTCAGTGAACATTTTCAGCTCAAGTTTTGGGATTTATCTTCAAAGGCTACTTAGAAGGGGTTTTTTTAGATCACATGTGGGCAATGTGAGGACATAAGTAGTTAATCTGTGTTCCATTGCCTTGACAACCTGCTACCTTAATCTCTTTCATTTCCTCACAAGCCAGCTGAAAGCCTCAGCACTTTTGCAAGAGGACACTTCTGCACAGAATATAGACACCTGAGCCTCTTAAAGAAGGTGTAGCTGCAATACAAGAGCGTGCCAGAAAATGCTCATACTCAAAAGTGATTTGGACTGGAACATTATTGAATTACAAAAAAGGTGTCTATGTGCATTTTCCAGTAATAAAACTAAGTCAAGAACAGCTGTCAGAAAATAAAATTGACACTCAGGAGATCCCTTCACCTTTAAGGTTTTAAAACCTCTATGTTTACAGCACAGGAATTTTTTATTCCCTCCACTCTACACACAAATCCACTTCCCAATTCCACATTATTCCACTTCCCCTTGGCCACGGTCACCGCTGAAGTTTAGTTGTGACTCTTAAGACAATGGAAAATATATCTGATGCTTCCTTGACCTGGAAAAATGTTTAATGCATTAAGGGCACGCACACAAAAAAAAAAAAAAAAATCGTGCCCTTGAGTAAGCAATTGAATCAGGATAAAATAAAGGTCCACTGAGAATTAAAATAAAACAAATATACCTGCCTGCCTGCACAGGGGCTTAGTGCCCTCTCTGCAGATACTGTCACTCTTTCTTTATAACAAAAAAATTGGAGGCCAGTCTGCAGCAGCACAGCTTTGACACAGTTCAGAGATTAAGGTATTCCCACAGAGGTGGAGACCAAAGGTATATTTTAGACAGATTTTGGCATTAGATCACAAGTGCTAAATCTCAAGCAGAGCACAAAGAGCAAAGTGAAGCCATCCTAAAGAATGCATGCAAGGTTAATCGTTGGGTGTGGTCTTGTCACTTCTTTTTTAAGTCTATTATCACCACCATGTCCAACAGAGTTTAAAACACTCTGGGGTTTATTTGAGGTTTGGAGCTTTTTTCCCCCCAATCTTTGGCTCAACACTTCGTGCTCCTGCCAAGCCATGAGGAAAAGAAGGCACAGGAAAAGTTGTTTAAATCTGCTCGTGGCCAACAAAACAGACATTACAGGCAGCAGAGTCAATCTGAAGGCAGCAAAGGATCTGTCCTGGTGGAGCAGGGGCTGTGCAAAGCAGGGAGAAAGGCATCATTTGCTGCCTTGCATTAGGTGCCAGTGCTGCTTTCTCACTGCCCATCTCACTGGGGTCCCTCTCCACCTACCTGCACCTGGTGCACACATCTCACTGCCTGTGAGTGATCAGTGCTTATTTTCTCAGCTATAGTAGAGAATTTTTCCTGATCTTGCAAAAAATTACATTAAAGGAAGCTTGAAATAAATACAAATACTGGCGTTTCTCATGATTGTACAAAGAGCCCTAAGCTTTTAAAGTGCAATTTACATGAAAGGAGACAAAAGGATTTTGAACTCTTTAGCAAAAACCATCACAAGGAAAAAAAGTGACTGAAAAGAAATTACATCCTGGCTACAAGTAAATTGTATTACAGACAGCTAGCTGTTCAACAGGAACACTTTGGACTGTGATACACATCAAAATAAATCTAATTACCCCTAAAAATCAGAGAATCTGTAGGTTTACCTAAAAACCAGGAAATGAGCTTTTAATTGTTTTCACTGCAGACACAAACAAGAGACATTGATTAACTTACTGGGCTCAAGAGAGGTAATTATTTTGCAGCAGATGCATCTGTAAGAGCAATTCTGTGACAGCTCCAGATTTAATCTGTCTTTGTTTTATGAAGAGCATCTGCACAAATTACTTTTTCCCTCAGATCTTAGGTTTTGAGGTGAACTCTGCTCAGACAGAATGCAAAAGTCAATTATAGCCCAGCATCAGGCTGATACTGATGCTAGAGACACATGCTACAGACTGAGTCTAATGAAAAGCCCCTAGCTGAAAACAGAATTTAATTTCCTTTAAAAAAAACCACAAACACTCCCCAGTTTTGTAAAAATATTATGAAAAAAGATTAACAGATTACTGAGCACATATGAAAGGGAGGATATTTGAAAAGTTTCAGGAAAGAAGCTAAGAAGTATTTTAATAAAATATTCTCTTACAGCTAATGTGCTATTTCATTCTGCAATATTAACCCAAGAGCAGAACATCTAGGTAACAATAATCTGAAATACTCTAAACCCACAGCCTTGAAAAAGCGTTCAGCAAGAGATGCCAACATCTCCATACTAACTTTCCCAATGTAATTTCTTAGATCACTGCTGACTAGAGCAAGGCATCAACTCTTCCAAGCATCCATCCCCACACCCCTCATCTACAGGGCACTTAGAGTCTGGAGCTCTGTGTGTGAGATGCAAAGCTGTGTTTTGTGTCAGGTACAAACAGGCAATGTGTGTATTTGTGAATGCAAAATGTGTGGACCCTGACAATGGGAGAGCTGTGAATTCTAATAATTACTGAGGAAGATAAAGCATGGAAAAAGGCCTTTGAACCTATCTGTTGTTTGCAATTAACCCTAGTAGATTTAGGAGCATTGGAATTAAGGTGTTAAAGATGTTGCTTTTTGCCTGCATTTAATCCATAAAAAGCTCTGCAATAATAACCTTTTGAAGTATAATTTTAGAATATTACTTGTATCATTGAAACTATAGCTTTGGAATATATATAAAGGAAATATGCTTATCTCACACCTTATTGAAGCAGAGAAAAACAGCTTGAGAAAGGAAGATGAACATCAACTCAAGGATTTATAGTTTCGACCAAGGGAAGCTGGACATCACTGTAATGAGATTTATAGTCTTTGCAATTAAAAGGTGGACACACATCTGGAGAGCTGGACTCCACCAGATGGGATTTGTCTTTCTTCTTTCAGAAACTGGACCATCACCACCTGGGGATACTCCTTTTGGGATACATCCTGAGAAAAAGTAAATCACAATAGTGTATAGAACTGTGACATAAAAATTTGGAATAGAAACTGCTGATGAGTAAAAATTGGGAATAGAAACTGCTGAAAAAAATGGATGAGTACCCCTATAAATACCTGTAACCATCAATTATGGGTGTGCAGTTGGAGGGAAAACTTCCCCCACTGTACCCAGTGCTGTATTGCTCATACTTTACCATATTAATTAATAAATTGATTGCTGCTTGAATATTGGTCTAGTCAAGCTTCTTATTCATAACATGTGGAGACAGAAAAAATGCCTCAGGTTTTATTTATTCTAATGAATCCCTGAAGGAACTTTATCCTCTACATCAAGTGGATGGGCCCTGAGCAGTAGGATTTCAGGAGCTATCCAGGGTATGAAGCCATACAAACTGCAGCTCCTTTGGATGCACATGCTCTCCCCAAGAGAGCTCTTTGTACCAAGGTACAGCTAAGGTGTACCAGGTGATTTACTGCACTGCCTTTGGCTTAGATTTTGCCTTTAAGCAGGACTTAACCTGCACCAGAGCACATTTTGAACAGTGACATGTTTTAAAGACTGCACTGAGCTTTGGGAATACTCACATGAATGTTAATGAGACCAGAGATGCTCACACAAACACTCACAGAGGGAGGACAAGGATGGTTTTGGGCAAAGTGTTATAGAAAAAGACAAACCAAGAGTTAAATCAGCACAGTCACTTCTGTCACTTCATTTGTCACTACAGCAAGAGCAATCAGAGATACTGTGGTGTCCTGAAGACAAGTAAAATCCACAGGAACACACTGGTCCCAGAAATAACTGTTTTCAAATTGGCAATCAACAGTGTTTTGCAAATGGAAAACCCCAGACACATTACCAGATGTAACAGCTTCCAAAACAGCAGCGAAGCCTGATTGTTTTCTCATGCAATAATCAAGAGAGGGAACCAGATTGCTGCAGCAGCTAATAACTTACTGGCTGAGAAAAGCTACAGAGGTCTGCTTGAGTGGTGAGGAGAAAGGAGGGCCCAGCTATTGCCTGGCAGGGCTTCAAACAGCTTGGAAGGTTCAAGTAAATGCCTTCACTGAGGCTGCTAAACCAAAGAAAGCCTCCTGTCTTCCCTCAAATTTGACCACCCCACTGTTTTGGGATCACTCTTCCCTTAGTACCTGCTCCAAGATCCCACAGGAACTGAGATGAGCAGGATCTTGAGGCACATAGAAGTATTTCTAAGGAGGCCAAATTTGGCTCTAGATCCAATAGTACATCCTGAAATAATGTGTTTATTTTCATGGCTTTGCTGCAAGAGCATCTGGCTCAGTTTGATCCCTACACACTCATTTAGCACCACTTTGGAAAGGCAAACTGGGGTTGTAGTCAATAGGTGAGAGACTCCTGGCAGATCCTCTCTGAAGGATTTCCTTCTGAAATCATATGAAGAAGTGGTTAAACTGGTTTGTTTGTTTACTTGACAGGAGGATCAAGAAAAGGGGAAATCGTCAGTATAACCCGAGAAAGCACAGGCCTCCACACTTCAACACACATTTAAGCACTGGCATTTAGAAACAGCACAGTGGCTTTGTTCTGTGATGATGGAGAAGATTTTGGCAAACACAAGATGTAACAAAGCAGGTTGTTTGACTGAAGTATTTAAACCAGCCACATACACTTTTTAAACACAAATTATTGCCTGAGAGATACCACCAGGTTTTCCATCCCCTCATTCCAACTCTTCAGCAGCTGTAGAGAAAGCAGTCAATTAATCCATAATCAAAGGTCCATCTACAAATATTTCATTGCCAGGTACTGTTAATAAAAGAGAAGTCCTGAAGAATTTACATGATTGACTGTTTTGTGCAGTGTGGGGGAATAGCACAGGCAAACCCAGCATTTTGTTTTGTGCATGAAGAATCTCATTTGCCAAGAACACACCATCACCCTCTTCCACCACATGGTCTAACTCACCCTGGGAGGTTTGCAGCTCACAGTTGATAAATATGGAGCATGATGCTTTCATTCTGAATATCACACCCAACTATCAATCTCATTTTTGCTTTAATCTTCTGCAAAAGAATGATTCTTCAAAATAAAAAAAATCCCAGCTAGAGTGACATCAGAAATAAATCGCTGTGTCCATTAACTGTCAGCAGGTTGCTGAAAGCTAATAGCAATAGGTGATTTCTTAACAATGCAAACATATTTCCATTTATATTCCAAGATTTCTGGGCTTAAGAATCCTAATATTTCCTTCCACTCAACCCAAGCCAGGCATGAAACTCACAGGCACAAACTCAATGTCTCAGCCACTGGAGCTAACTTTACTTCTGGAATGCTGTCACAGGCTCTGCAGATGATTCACACACACACACAGATGCTATCAGGCAAGTGCCTCATACAAAATAATAATTAGCAGCTGTAACAAACACCCTACCACAAAGCACTGGTGCAGCACAAAATGGATCTTCTCAAGTTATTTTATTTTGCAACTTCTGCTGCTTTCTTTACATTTTAATTGAGACTGCATCAGGAGAAAAATTAACCTAGAAATAACCTCATTAGACATCTAGAGAAGCAGCAATGTAGAACAATGTTAAATTCAGCTGGGATTGCAGATGGTAGCTCTGTAAATCAGATTCTCCTTCAATTCAGCTCTTCAGCACAATGTTCATCCTTTCAAGAAATTGCTACTGAATAGTAAGATATCACAAAACAGATCCCACCTGTGCTGCACCATGACCAGAAGTAGAGATGATGCATTTCTTTGCAATCTTCATAGACAATAACTGCTTAAATAACTGAATTCAAAATAAGTTTCTATTATGAATAGTACAGAAGGACTTGGGCTAGGCTTTGGATCAGCATATTAAGGATGAGTATTCCTTAGTACAAATTACTGTAGTTTTAGTTTATCTATCTATGGGTTATTCATTAATAAACTAAAACACCACTGTAAAATGTACACATACACAAATACACTGTGGACCCCAAAAAAATTTCTCCCTTTCTTCAACTCTGCCTTACATGTTTCTCTAGTCAAACAACCCCCTTCTGCTCCTAATTCTGAGCATCTTGTCCAAGGATTTCTTTTTAATTAACAGTTCTTAAGAGATACAGTCTAGTGAAGGGAAGAGCTGTACCTATGACAGCATTGATATCAGCTTTTCCACCTGCAGAACAGGAATACTCTAGAAAAAGGAGAAAGGAAGGAGGTACCAGGCAGGATTAGATCAGCTTCAAGTCTGGTATGTCCCCTCCACTTGTGGTCTGTTCTAGGTGGCAACCTCGTGGTGGGAATATGTGGGTGTGACCTGACACTTGAAATTACACAGAGATTAACAAAAGCCTTGAAACACCATCAGATGTTTTCAATAGCTCAGCAACAATTGTATCAGTAAGAACTACTGAGTGAGCTTGCTCTTATTACCAACATCAGTGCAAAGTCACCTTTATTTCACTGCTAAACTCTTTGCCTCAATGATTTCCTGTTGCATTGAGTTTTAAAATCTAATTACCTGCTGTGCAAGAAGTGACTGATTCTGATTCTACTGCCTTTCCTTTTCATCCAACAGACACAGAACCAACGTTCAGATTCCTGCTGAGATCATTACTGGTTTAAATTTAATTTTAAAAATAGAAAAAAGAAAATGTTTGCATCATTGAGACTAAAATAAACACATAAAAACAGACCACTATGAGAGTACCAAAGCCTCCATTGATCTAGAAGGCATAACAGTATACCTGTCTGTTTTCCCAGGCATAGTCTTTCTGGTTGTTTTTGTCTCCTATTTGCAGATTAGGAAACCAAAACACCTAACAAACAAACTAACTAAAAAAAACCCCAACAACAACAGCCACAAAAAACACAAACACAAGACCCCAAAACTATTCCTGTCAGACACTGCAGCCTGCACAAAGCTGGGACCTCCTTTAGTACTGACATACATAATTTCATTACTCAGAGCTATATAAAACAGTCTGTATGCACTTATGGAAGGCAGCAATGCAAAGGGTTTACCTTCTTCACAAACCCAAATAACTTTTGGAGTAAGATAACCTCTCTGACACAGGCAGTGCTACATTTATAAAACACAGTGAACTTGTAAAACTCAAGCCCTCCCTTGCTTCCACCTGTACCCAGAGTGAGCACAAACAGAGCATAGCCAGAAATCCCTGGGCAAGCTGAAAGGAACAGCAAGCAGCACACAGCACAAAATATTATCATTTGCTTGCCAGTGCTTATTGCAGCAATAAATAACCAGCTGCCTGCCACCCTTCACAGAGAAACCCTTAGCATGGAGGCTTGCTGGAAAGGCAGCAGCATTGCTCACACTGACAGCATTCCATCTGTCTGGGAGGAGATTTCACAGGCACAGAGATGTCCATGCACACGAGGCCCAGCTCCTACGGAATCTAAGAAGGGAAGGCAGTGGGGTGGGGGGTTATTAAACTCATGAAAAGAAGGAAGAAATCAGATGCAAGAGGGCTCCAGGACAAACCTTCGTGTACTGCAACCCACACTGATGCTGAATCACTGGGCTGTGTTGTTGTTTTGTTTCAAAAACTATTGTGGATGATGATGTGTGCTGTATTTTATGCTTGCAGTCTGCTACTAAGGGGCTATGACTCACTATTTTTTATGCTGCAGCCTCATCAGTTGCACACCAGTGAGCTCAGTGAAGTAAACCAGGGAAAGAGAAGAAAAATGAGGCCTGAATTAAGACAGAGATCTAATTTAAATTCAGGGCCAGATGCCCCACAGGTAAGTGGTGATAGGAGTCTGAGCTGTGAGGCTTTAGGAACACTTCATCTGGGCTCAATCCATGTGGTGTGGCACAAGCCAGATGTTACAGAGGGGAAGCCAGGAAACATTGAGAGCAGCATGTGAATGTAAAGGCAGGGACCAAATAACTGCACACAAATCCAGGGAAAATGGACCACAGTGACCCCCACAATCCTGGCATCAATCCAAACCACGTCACTGCAGAGAGAAAGGCCCTGCAGCCACAAGAGGGAAATGGCAGGCAGCACTGCTCAGTCCTTCATCCTCAACCCAGCTATGGAGCATCCCCTGCAGCACTGCAGGCACTGCATCCACCCTGAGCACATGGAACAGAGGCATCCTGCCCACAGCCTCCTGCTCAGCTCACTCAAACCTGCCATGGCAAAATTGGGTAGGAGCAATCTGCATCCTTTCACAGCAGCAAGCCTGCCCTGTACACTAAGCAGCATCCTGGGAGCACAGCTTCTCATTTAAACAACAGCAGTATAACTTTTCTGTTCTCCTCCCTGCCACTAGGCACAGAGGATTCCCTGAAATGTGTTTTTTCTGTTGCCAGTTCACAGCAGCTCCTGAAGAAGCTTCAAATTCAGGGAATAAATTCAGAGGCAATAAGGGACCACAGCAATCAGGGTAGATGTATCTTGTTTTCTGTTGCTGCATTTTAACCACTGCCAGTACAGGGCCTTTTGGGTCCAATAAACTCCAGCTGATTCTTCTACCACACAGTCACAGGCTACATCTGAAAAAACATCTGAATAACTGAGAGCTAAATGTAAGGAAAGCTTACCAGTGAAAATGAAAAAGTCAGACCATGGATATTTGACCACTGGTGCCCAAAATTAGGGTCCACCAAGGTGTTTTGTGTATCAGGACAGGTAAATCTGATAAATTAGGAGACAAAACCCCTGTGTTTAGAATCAGACCAGGAAAAAAAAAAAAAAAAAAGTAGAAATCTTACTAATAGAGTTAAGAAAACAAGATGTTTTAAAGAGACTTGAGGAGTGACATTTCTTATTTATGCATTGTGTATAAGCAGAACATCACAGTGCCCTCTAAACCACAAACACCACTCACAGCTGGACTGCAGGTGAGATGTCCCAGAGCATGTGAACAAAGGTGTGAAGCTCAGACTTTGCTGGAAGCTCTGTACCCCCATTTACCTGGGCTCTCTGCCCCAGCACAGCTCCATTTCAGGCCAATGACACCGTTCTTCTGCTCCCCAAGTACTGATGCTAATGGGGAACCCCACAGCACTGTGTACCAAAGAAATATCCCAGAGGGCTGGCACAGGCTGGCCTCAACATGGCATTCCAAGCCAATTTGCCCTTTTCTTCTGCCCTAGCCTGACATCCCCCATTATTTAAATTGCCATTTTAAGGCATTTTCACAGATCTTTAGCACCCACAGCTAAGTGACAGAGCTGAGACACCAAGGCAGGTTCTGCAGACAGCAGGGAAGGGCAGTGCTGGTTTTACACAATGATGTTGGCACAGGCATTCCATCTTTTGCTGGCTGCTCAGAACTGACACCCAATGATCTTGGGTCATTCTTGCATCACCTGCACTACAAAAAACCATAATACCAAGCTGCAAAGAGCAACTCTATTATACAGGAAAGGAGCCAACATCTTGGGAGCCCCTCACAAAGTTTAATATTGATAAAAAGATGCCATGAACACATGTCCAGGTAACAGGAACAGCTACAGCCCTTTGCAGCTTTCCACAGTTATTTCAATTACTAAGGATTCATGGCATGTACTTTCTTTTCTCCCTGGGAAAAAATAAGGCATTCTGTGGAGGTGTTTCAGCTGTACAGAAGTTCTTGCCCTCCAAAGTGAACAGAACAATTCATGCACACATGAGAATGTTCCACAACTGTATTACTGCGTTATTGAAGCACTTTGTTAGAAAAATTACTACCCTGGCTTACAGGCCTTGGGATTTGCTTTGTAGCTTCTCTTCTCCAGCTGTTAAGAAAAATTGGGAGTTTCACTGAAATTGTTTCCTACAAAAGATGCTTCTCTTTCTAAAAGCAGAAAGAAAAACAGGACAAGTCTAACTGGACACTCTACAGGAGGGTCTGCAGGAGCCACAGTCCAATCCCTTTGTATTCCCTCTGTGAACATCAATTCTCATTCCCATGAGTTCTCTCTCATTCTCCTCTCTGGTCCTTGTCCCTTGTGTAACTCTCATGTCTGTCAATCTTGTAGTGAAAACTTCTTGCATAGTTTTAAAGCTAAAAACACATCCTAAAGGTATTTCTTGTTTTAGTTTTTTGGGTTTTTTTAAAGGAAACCAACCATTTTTCTCCACAGTAGTAAAGTGAACTTCTCTGCCTTCCAACATTTCAAACACTGAGCACTGACTGTTCACAGATACACTGAAATCTGGTTCATATTACCCTTCTTTAGACACAAGTGCACACAAATTCTCCACTACAGCAGGAAAGCAGGGGACATGCTCCCAGTACTCTGCACACTGCTTGGTGAAATGCTTTATGGACACCTGGACCCAACACAACACAAATACACTTATCAATAGTCACTTCTCAATGGTAAGAAGCATCTATGAAAGGTTATCTTGGAATTCAGCACATAAAACCATCACTTGCCTGAAAAAGAGGAAATGCATTGAAGTTAACATGGTAACCCAAGGTGATGGGTAATGAGCTCACACACACAATGCAGAATATTCTGTGTATCAATATCAAAAGATATCACTGCTATCCATCCTCCCATACCCTTCCAGCCCCACAGTTACATCAGGGATTGTTTCTGAGCTTCAAGATAATGACAGAGTTAACCAAAACTTAGTGATTAAACAGCACAACCCCTTCTGCACAGGATTTCTGACCTCTCCCTCAAGCTGACACTCTAATTTCCTCCTTCCCTTTGCTGCATCCTGCACTTTCATTCAACCCATATCCTTTCTATTGGCACTTCAGCACCTCTGCACAGAGCCACAATGATGCTAAAGGGAGCTGAGCTGGGCAGTGAAGCAGATGAGCATCTCTACAATACCAGCCTGGGCTTCTAAATCTGATTGTGACAAGGAAATGGCTCAAGGCCAGCACCTAAGCAGAAGCAGGTGGTAAAAGCAGTCCCTGAGCAAGATTGCACAGATGAGTCTAAACAAGGCATTTATCTGTTTTAGAAAAGAATGGAACTTGAAGAATTTCCTCTACAGCTTTGCACTAAAATAACTGTGCCATGGAAATAAGAACCTCTGATCTGCCTGCCTGTAATAAGCCAGACCCCCTGGCTTGCAGCACTCAGTGGATCCCCTGCAGCCATGCACAGAAAAATGGAAGAGCAGCAAACCCAGTGTGTGAAACTGCAACCACAGCCATTAGTGCACTCTGGAGGGACTGACAAGGAATGTTATCCATTTGCTGAAATGCTGTCCTGTGCCATGGCTCCCATGCTGGCCACACAGCCCTGTTAACACAGTCTGTCCTTGGAAATTCTGGGGCCCAACTAGAGACAATTTACAGGCAAGTGTGTCTCAGATAGGAGCTCATGTAGTGGAGACAGCCATCCTGAGTGAATCCTTGTTTTACAGGGTGAGGATTCAGTAACCACTCTGCTGCCTCCAGCAGCCTCAGCTGAGTGCCAACATCCAGCATCCAGCTGCTCCAGGATAGACCCCCCTCCACTGCTGACTTCCAGGGCAAGAACAGAGATCACTGCTTTGAAAAGCCTGAGCAGGGCTGCAAAAGCAGCTTCAAGCACAGGAGAAACTTTGCACTACATATGTGATAAGCAAGTATTTGCAGAATGGGGAAGGCAAGGGAAGCACCCATAAAGGAGGAAACCAAGCAAGGAGCAGCTTTTCAGACACATCTGCACTGTATTTTGCAGCTTCACAGAGCCAGTGACATCTGGCTTCCCAAAGACATCCCCATCCCAGCCTGATACCAGTCTGGCTTGGTCAGGAAGAACTCCTCAGGTTGTCTTTTACTAGCTTGGAAATCGTTCATTGTTCCCATAATATTTAATGGCATTGTAGTGGTTGCAAATGATGGCTGAATTTTTTATTATTCTTCTGCAAAACCCTTATTTAAACAGCTTCTGTTCCCAATTATAATTTTCCATCTCAAAGGACTCCACATCTGCACTTCAGAGGATGAAAAATGATTAATAAAGAATTTAACAAACTCTTGTCCATTCTTGCCCATTGAACAAATTCTTGACATTTATTTACAGGATTTAATTCCTTTTCATTTAAAAGATTAATGCTCACAGGTAAGATAAAACAGCACTGGCCTGGTAAGATAAAACAACATTTGCACAAACATGTACAAAGCTGCCTCACAGCTACCTTAGGAACAATTACCATAATGACATTACTGCAGTCTGAATTGGATTAGGTCACAGCAAAGGACAAACACTGACAGCTGTGATGAGAGAACTAAAGTCCAGGCTGGAATGACAATTTAGATAAAGGTAAGGAAGAAATGCCCCACTGGGACTCTGACAGCTTGGCAGAACAAGGTGGTATTGAAAGCTCCCAGTCCCACCAGAGGGCAGACAGAGCTCTACACACCTCACAGGTCCCACTGCCTGTCACTGAGGGTGTGGTGGTGTGACCCTGGCTGGATGGCCCCAAAGCCACACTCCCCTCCACAGAGGTGAAGAAATGCAGCAAAAGGTTCATGAGTTGAAATAAGGACAGGGAGAGATCCCTCACTGAATACCATCGTGGCAGATTCAGCTTGGGGAAATTAGATTAATTATTACCAATCACACTCAGAGCAGGGTAATAAGAAGCAAAACAAATTCTCCTTCCCAAGAGACAAACTCCCAAGCTCCCCTTCATGCAGAGAAACACAGAATCCAAGCAGACAACTTCAGTGCAGTAGTACAACTCCCTGTCTCTGTTACTGAAGCATCTTCTCTGTAGTTGATTTCTAATTATTAATGGTCTAATACAAGCTGTTCGCTTTCACAGAACACAGAGGTACTCTGAAGCATTAAAGTCTAAAAGGCAAAGCACGTGTCTCAGTTTTTTCCCTGATATATGCATAGTGCTCTAATTCTCCTCAAAAAGGACCAGTTTTCTTCCTCAGACTGTGTAGAATAAAACTCTGCCTTTTTCTGTTCTAGGATTCACTTTTGGCTGGATGCTTTATGTAACACACCCCTGACAAATTAATTTACACAAAATCTAAGACCTACAGTGACCCAGTGGTTCCCAGTGCTTTCTTTTGTGTGCTGTGCAGTTCCCCTGTACCCCTTTTATGTCAGCTGGCATAAATTCCACCTTGCCTTTTCATTCCAGTACTCAACACAACTGGGTCACAAAGAGATGCTTGGAGGGTTGGTGATGACAAACTCACCAGAGCCATGGAGTCACCCACTGAAGAGCCTGTCCATAATTTCAGTGGAGCTGCACAACTTCAAGTCCACTGCCCCACACCATCTATACAAAATTAAAAGTGTTGAAATATTTTGCTTTTCTTTTTCCTCTTGGTAAGACTTGAGTCTAAGAAAAATCTAGCATTTTGGTCATACTTGAGAGTGCGCTTGATTAAAAACCATCACTTAAAAAACCCTCGAAAGTTCTAAGCCTGCCAGGCTGGTGAAATGAGAAATGGGTAACACTGAGCACTAGAGGGCAGCAGAAAACAAACCAAAACCGGTAAATGCACCAGTTCCCAAAAACAGGGACTACGTTCCTCACCACGGCCAAGGCAAACACCGTGCTTAACCAATTTCAAACCAACACACTGGTTTTAAAAATAATTCTGTTGTTCTACGGTTAATAATAATTAGCTCTGTTGTTTGGGACCACAGCTCAAACTGAAGTGGATTTGCATGTTAACTTCTGCAGTCAATGAAAACTTCCCATCACCAAGCACCTGTGAACAGCACCCCTCCCTTCACCTTGTAAGCAAACCAAAACCTAAAACATTCTCAGTGTGATCAATATTTTTTAGGCAAAGGAGACTATCAGACGTTTCTGTATCTGACCTGGAGTTCACTTATGAGCCCCTTCTAGCTCAGCTTTGGCTCAGTCTGAAAGCGATTTAAAACATCACACACACCTTTTGGATTTATGAAGTTACACAAACCTCTTGAAGAGACTATATATAAAAGTGTTTAGCCAAACAAAAAATTCATTTTGGAAATTTGGCAACTTTAGGCAGCAGTGGCAGCTCAGACAGCCAAGCTGTAACTTCTACACCAAGCAATGAGTTCTAGGCTGAACTGAATCTCCCAGCACCCCCCAAGAGCCAGCCCTAAAAGAGCTGCTGATGTGACCAAACAGACTCCTTTCATTTCCAGCCTCTACATCAACACTTGTGAACAATTCCCAGGCAGGAAAAGCAGAATCCAGCAGAAGTCCCATGCTGGACTTCTTCAGTAAACACAAACCCACTTCTGCAAAACAGATTAAGTAACACCTGATGGGCCAGAGGACATGGCAGAGAGTATTTAAGGTAGAGAGCATTTAGGGACAAGTCAGAACACATGCACCAACATCAGCACCACTCCTCAGTTGCTAATAAAAGACACAGCAACTCATCACAAAACTGGGCATGTAAATTCACTGGGAACCCCTGGAACCCCTGTGAAAGCCAGGACACATTGCAGAGCACTGGATCTTGGCTGTAGTTGCGCTGCTGCCAGGAAGAGGAGCTGTCCCCACTTCATCCACACAAATACTCACATGGCTGCCCAGAAAGCTGGGCCAGTTCCCCGAGCTGACTTCCATTGTGTACCAGCACTAAGGATCAACCAGGAATAGTAAGCACAGCCAGGAGCAGCCTGGCACTCTCCTTACACTACACAGGTCAGGGAAGCCCATGGAAAATAACTAAAGGTAAGCCTGGGCTCAAACTTGAAACAAACTGCAGGAACAAAAGTGTCTTTGGAGAGGCAACTAAAGGTTGAACACCTCTTTAATTAATTCTGCTTTTTAAAAAAAGCCAGTCAGCTTTTAGATATTTGCAGGTCTCTTCAAGCCTACAGGAAATTCTGTTATCCTTTCTCTCCTAACATCACCTTTCTTTTATTTTCTCTGTTCCTGTGACACACCATTTTCTTCCACTGGGTGACCCTGTCCATCCATCCATTTCAGAACACAGCTTTTCATTACAGAGGAACAGCAACGAAGGCAGAGGCTACAGGACAGAGACCCATCTGCCCAAGATGACAAGCCCTAGGAAGGGCCATGAAAGGAGATGGGACTGAGCTTTGCCCATGCCTCAGACAGGCAGTCTCCCAGGCATGATTCCACAGCTGAACTCTCAAACGCTGCTTGCAAATTTAGGAGAATTTCTCCAGGGCTGCACTGGCAAATCCAGTTCTGCCTGACCACAGAGCATGGGCAGAGCCCAGAACCCTGTGCTCTACCAATTTGTAGAGCACACCTGTTGATTATTCTCTATCACTTCCTTAGGTTGCAATTTTTCCATGTAAATAGTATTTTTCCACTGTCCCTGGTACTCTCTGGTTTAGTGCCCTGATTTAAGGCTTTCCCACACACACACTTGAGTGCTGCCTGCCAAGTAAGAACTTTTGCTGGCAACTTCTCTTAATCCAGAGGAAGTGGTAAGGTCTTCCTGGTGTATTGAGCAACTGAGTGATGCAGATTAAAAAAATGATAAACAATTACATTTTTAAAAACTATCTTCCAGTATGGGATAAAAAAGTTGAAGAATACTGAAGTGTTTACTGATCTCATTTAATTTTCCATTATCACTCAGACACTTGAACTCACTGTGACAATAAGCTAAAGGTATGAATGCCTGTTGCAAGAGCAGAACCCTCACTTCCACACCAATCATACAACCACTTATAAACCATTTAAGAGACTTAGTAATGTTCCTACAGGACTACTGTTTTCTTGCCTGGGGATGCCTGCTTTCAGAAGGCCCTGTATTCATGGCTAATGAGTACTTACCTTCTGCTATTAGAAGGGATGGAGCCTCTCTAGACTAATAAAACCTGTTCCTGGTGCCTCAGGCAGTAGGGATACTCCATGACCATTTCCACCTCCTGAGGCACGGATGGCGTGGTACTTCAGTCAGTCTCAGTCCAGTTCATGTGGCAGATGGCAGAAAACACAGCCTGTCCTGTCAGTCTGTTTCATTCCTAAGGAAGCTGCCACATTCCCAGAGGCCTATGGGCCTTTTGGAAATGCTTTGAATCACTAAGGAAGATCCTCATCCATCCTGCCCAAGTCCCAATCCCTTGGTCATCCTGTGGGGTGCAACCCACAGCCACTCCCACTCTTCCCACTTACACAATGCCACAGCAGCAGCTCTCAGTGCCTTGTGACAAAACAAACAAACATGGGAGCTTCCTTTCCCAGGATACATTTGACAGAACTTGCTTTTCCAAGAGTATCTGACATGGACAGACTGTTTCTAAAACCATCTTCCTGTCCCTTCTGCCACAGTGACCAAACTCAATGGGCTGGAACGCTGAAGTTGCATCAACAGAGAGAGTTTAAGTGAGTATGCATATTGGCTTGATGTTTTGTGAGGAGAAAAGAACCAAGGTGTTCAGAGCATGAACTGGTTATCCTGTGACACTTGGATGATTTCACTCCAGGAGCATCCCAGTTATTGCTACAGGGTTTCAGTTGTGAGCAGTCTCTACAACAAGCAATGAAGGGGAGGGTTCATGGGCCACATCTGCCCTCCTCAGCACACCTGGAATCCACATGGCACAGGGGGTGTTGGGGACAGCCAGGAGGCAGGATGTGGCCTCAGCATACCCTGGTGCTGAGCCTCAGCTGCCTGCTCCCCGCAGCCCCACAAACACTTCCCCAGCACTGCCATTTCCACATGTGGTGCTCCCACCAAGCCTCGGACATTCCTGGGGCTGCCAAGTGGTCATGCAGTTATCCCATGTGTCCCATCCAACCCAGCAATCAGGGCCAGCTGCCCTGAGCCACAATAAATGGTGTTTGAGCAACACATCCCAGGAACTGCCTCACAGCCCCCAGGATTGCCTCATACCTTCCACACAGGCCTTGTGAAACCTGAGTAGAAAAATGCCTTCCAGCCTGTCTCACCATCAGAGCAGCTCCTCCATGCTCCTCTCCCATGACAGTGGAAAAGGCTGGCTCAGGACATTCCTTGCAGTGCTGGTCACTACTCTTACACACAAAAATAAAGCAAAACCTCAAAACAGGCATGCTATTGCTCCAGTGCAACAAGGATCATGGAATGTGATATGTGTTGTGGTTTAAAGCAGAGGTTAAGAGCAGAAGATTCCCATCATTATTAAGATAAGACATGTGACCTCCTGGTCTGTGTGAAAAACCAAAGCAAGGCTTGGTCTCTGCTGTTGGCAGATTCCATTACAGATCTGGATGTCTCATACCTAGAGCTGAAGGCAACTACATCAGCTGAGAGAGGTCAGTTGGTAGATCCCCCTGCTCACCTGCCTAGCACATGTGCCATTCCCACTGCAAGAAACTCCCCTGTTGAATTTCAAGCTAATTACTTGGAAGCAGATCACAAAAAACCACTTTAGAGTAAGAAGAGGAGCCAAATCCTACTTTTTACACTCCTTAAAGATTCTAAAGCAACAAGAAATGTTGTCAGGGACATTTTAACCACTCAGGTGTCTTGACAAATCCTCTCCACACATGATTTGTTGACCAGAACTTATTTTCCCCCCCAGTATTAAACATAATCACTAGAACCTTCATTCCAGCCAGCATGCATGCATGGCAAAAAGTGCCACTGGGCCAGCACATTTTGATCTCACATTTCTTGCCAGCTGTCCCTTACCTTCTCAGATAAACAATTACTTCTAAGAATCTGGAGTAGTGGCTGACCTAAAATGCTACTTCTGCAGAAGCCAGTCCTTTTTCAGGTGAGGAGTAGAACTGAAGCAGTCCTCACCACACTATTGTCATTAGCACAAGCAAAGACTCAGTTATGATTATTATTAAAGTAATGGGGTGATGAGGCCACATCCTAAGCACGTGGTGAGCACATGAAAAACACAGGGAAAAGTTGAAAATCTCTTCCTACTGACTGTGGCAATTTGAGACAGTGTTTACTCCTGATGTCTGGAGGACATACTAGCTGTCCTTCTGAGAACACATTAAACATGAAGAGTGTTGCAGAACATCAGCAGCTGACAGCATCCTCTGAGCTCCTCTCCTGTGTCCCACCAACCCACAGTTCCCACTGTTTGTGTCCAGCTGGAGCTCTGCTAAAATTGTGGTTTATGACAGGCAGGTGCACCAGTATGAGACTGCAGTGACTCAGTCAAGCAGCACACTGCCTACACAGCTGAAGCACTGGCTAAAGAAAGAGCATGTGGAGAGGCAGAATCTGTTACCTGTGGGTGGAGAGGGAAAAACATCCCCAGAAGGATAAAGCTCCTGGCTGTTCTCAGAGCTGTGTGGAGGCAGAAAGTGCTCTGCCAGGTCACAGACAGAGGGGAGGTCCAACATGCTGCTCTCTGAGGTGTGACTGGGTGACATCTCCTTTTCTTCCATGGTCCCACTGCAGACAGAAATGAGACTCAGCTGGGTTTTTACAGCATGACAATCTAAGCAGAAGTCAGCATAAATAATTTGGCATTTTTGTACTGCTTTATGAGATGACAGGAGCTGCTCTAGTATAAACATACTTCAATTAAGAAAATAAAAACAAATTTAGAGATGTAAAGAAGGAACAGCAAGCCCCATAGATAACAGCCCTCAGCCTTAAGAAGGAGATAACTAGGAGACCACAATAAATCTGGCTTTCCTAGAGGCTTCCCAGAAGTACATCCTCAGGCCCCAAAACTAGGAAGCCATGGAGCATATTCCCCTCAGAGTATCCTCTGTGGGCCATTTAAAAGGAAACATGTTCTACAGGCTCCCTTTCCACTGATGCTGCTACAAGTCTCAGGTTAAAGCAACCCCTCCTGGCTTATGTTCAGTAGCAGGAAGGAAAAGCATCTTACAACTTGGCAGCCTCAGTCTCACAGGGATGGCAAAGTTTTCCTGGTGTGGAGACACCAGGGCAGCTGTGTTATATAATCAGTGCTCAGCACTTTGGAAAGCTTTGGTTGAAGCATCCCCTCAGCCCAACACCTTTTTATCAAGCTTCCTCAACCAGTCCACCAGCACAGAGGGAAAGAACACACAGCAAGGCAGGGCAGGTGCCACCCAGCTCCACACCAAGGGTTACAGTGGATGGACAACTCCTTTGGAGAGGATGGATCTAAAATGTTCCAGTCACATGAGTGTCTGGGGCAGAAGGGCAGTGAAGTGAGGAAAACTTGGTGGGGTAAGAGTGACAAGACAGAGGATCCAGATCTGGTGGTCAGGCAATGGCCTGTGGCCCTGCAGGCTTACATTTATCTTCTTTTCTATAAAATTAAGACAAATTCTTGTTTTGGGGGTATTATCAGTAAGGAATGTGACAGCCACAGTGGGCAAGGAAATCCCCAGAATGCATTAGTACTGAAAAATAAATACCTCAAGGCAGATTTTTAAAAAAATGACAGAATTCCTTAGGTGCTTCTGTGCTGAGTAAACTTTTATCCAAGATACACCTCTGACCTTTGCAAAATGCTGGCTAACTCACTGATGAAGAGAGGGGAGATGATGGCTGTGACACCAGAGAAGAGCAGCTGCCTTGCCTTGGAGGGAAAAGGTCTGTGCACTCACAGAAAGAGGAAAAAGGCAGTGGAAGGTTCAAAACAAAACAAACACACAAACAAACAAATACATAACCATCTTCCCCCACCAGAAGGAAACTTCTCCTCTACTGCTCTTCATGCATCAAAATATAAATGACTTGTGCATAAGGAATATAGAGAAGGAAAAACTTTCCTCAAATATTCTGTTTATGATGTGTGCTACTTTAAAGTAGAATGGTATTTTAAAGAACTAAACTACCTATACCCTTCACTGGTCTGGAAAACCCCCAAAAACACACACCACAAGCCCAATGAATTCTATGCCTCCAAGGGACAGAATGGCAAATGGCAGATTACAGCAACAGGAGCTGCTGGTGTGACACCACAGCAGCTTAAGGCTGTCACTGATGGCAGCTGCAGCAGCCCTGCATGTCTCTGCTAGCTGCCTGTGCTGCTCCCTTTCCTTGGCTTGCAACAACAGGACTAATAACAACATGTGCAACCATGCTTTGATCAGGCTTAGACAGAACAAAGCAGTATTAAAAAATAATAGTTTTCCTTTGGATTAGCTCCCTCTAGTCCTTCAAAGGCAGGTACGCAGCAGTCGTACCCCCAAAGAAGATGGTGTGACCACAACTCATGGTGAGACCACAACTCAGCCCTGGGCCTTCAGACAAATGAAGGAGATTCACTAATTCCTCTGTGCCATACCTGGTAAGAGAGAGCATTGATGTGCAAACAGTCCCTCTGGACAAAGTCCAGGAGCAAAGAGTCAGTTGCTGCTTCAAGATTCCCTTATTCTTCCTTCATGGTCTGTCAGCCCCAGACTGCTGGAACAAAACAAACAGGTCAGTCAGATGCTTTGGGCCAGCTGATCTGGCAGATGGACAGGGTGACCTTTCAAAGTGCACATGCTAGCCAATGTCAACAGCCAGTCATCACATATGCCACTGTTTCTTGGGTCTGGTTCAGAGGAAAAGTTTCTTCTAGGAATCAGAAAGAGTACATCTAGTTATGCCCTTGAACGTCTCAACAGCCGTGGGGAAAGGGGAAGGGAAAGGGGCTGGCACATCCTAGAAGTAAAGGCAAGATTTACTTTACAAGAAGCTGCCAGATGGGCTGTTTGTTCAAAACCCATCAAGCAAACATGCAAGAATAGCTGGCAACCTTCCCTGCCTCCTGTGGAGAGCAGGTATTTCCCCAACAGGTTTATCTAGGGGTGTCTTGAAGTCAGCAGCCTGTTTTGTCAAACCTCAACCAGGAAATGTGTTTTAAGAGGGCCACAAAACTCACCCAACACAGCGTCACAAAACGCAAATCCTGTTTCCTTTGCCATTACCTGGGTTATTTTCAGTGAGCAACCAAGACAGGCATACCTTCAGGCAGGAATTGGATGTTTTTCTGGGCCACCCTCACCAATGGCACCGCACACATACCAGGAATGTCCCAAAGGCCCGTCCTGCACAGACTTGCCCGGCTGGCAGCATTGCTGCACAATGTGATGGGTACAGCAGGACGTGAAGCACCGGCCTTACCAGCTGCCCTGCTCAGCAGGTGAGGGGGTTCTCTTCCTCCCGGCCTCGTTCCTTTCCCTTTTCCTTCAGGCAGTATTCAGAAGTTATCTCAAAAACCCCGCCCCTGGCAGTGAAGCGCCCCAGGAGTGACACAGGGCATGGTGCGAGCCCGGAGAATGGCGTGGGGCCAAAGCCCGAGCACTCGCGGCCCGGCCACGGCTGCTGCGCCACCCCTTCGCCACCTCCTGAGGGGAAATGCCACCGCAGCAGCTCAAAGGCAGCCACAGCTCGGGGGAGAGGGAGTGGAAACGGGGAAAGCCAAAAGCGCGGCAGGGCTGCCCCGGGCCGGGCCGCACTCGCACAGCCGCGCCTCGGGCCCTCCACACGCTGCTGCGAGGCCAGCGAGGGCCCTCCCGCCCCGAGGCCGCCGAAGGGCGAGGGGAAGCGGGCAGAAGCCTCACGGCTGGGGGCAGGTGTGACCGGAGAACCCTGAGCTCAGCGTTACTGGAGTAGGAGGGCCAGCGCTAAAAGGAAGCCGGGCAGCGGCAGCAGCGGCGGCAGCGGCCCCTCCGTGAGGCGCCCAGAGCGGCTGCGCAGGCCCGGCCCGCCCCCGCCGGGCTGCGGGTGGAAGGGGGCGGGTGGATTTCAAATTGTTCCCAGCCAGGTTTTCCTCGCCAGGCGTTTAGCTCGGGTTTATCTCTCTGCATTCAGAGGGGAGGGGTTTTGGCGGGCTCAGGCAGTGGCGCTGTCCCGTGCCTGGTACACCGGATGCTCAGCGCTTGGTTGCTGCGCACCGCCGCCCTGCAGAGGCGCAGCCTGGCCGGGCCTGAGCAGCAATGAGCGGGGCGATGCAGGGTGCAGATATCATAGCCTGGGCTGAGAAAAAAAAGCACAATTCCCACGCGGAACACAAGCTGCCAGCCTTCCTCCGAAGGCCTGCGGAGCTCATGGAGGAGATGTGCACCGAGGACTCCATGTGCTCCCACCGGGAGTTTCAGCAGGCGGCGGAGCCGAAGCTTCGCAAAGCCCGCTGGGCAGCGGGACACAAACCACGCTCAGTTTGGGGCATCCCATGGCTTCGGCACCTGGCACGGTCGGTGTGTGCTGCCACTGCCACAGCCACAGCAGGCGTGCTGACAAGGACATTTACGGGGCACCGACACAGATATCTGGAGTCTCTTTAGCAGGGCTGCAGGGAGCGTCGCAGACGAGTGCTGCCAGGGGAGAGCTGCCTCGGCTCTTGGCACGCTTGCTGTGACAGAGACTGGGAAGGAGCTGGGAGTTTTTTCCAAGAGCCTTTGGACTTCAGTTACCGAGAGCAAACTGATGTGTTTAGGAGGAAGTCACTGAAAGGAGGGGAAATCAGTTTGAAGTTCCGGGGCTGCCAAGAGGGCTTTGTTTTTCTTGCAGGCTTGAGCTGGGAAAGGTCTCCACAGGGAGAGCCTTTGGATCTGTGTTTCAGGCACAGCAGTGACTGACCCTACAGTGCCTCTCGAGCCAGGCCTGGGCATTTGGAGTCACTGCCCAAGTGGAGATGCAAACCTGGCTACACCCTGGGCTGTAGCTAACCCTGGGCCCTGCTCTAGTGCTAGGCTACCTCTTGCCAGTTGTATCTGTCCCCAAGAACTACCCCTCCCTCTGTGGGGGCATTCTGTGACTTGGAAGGCAGCACCCCAGCCCTTCATTTCCTTGCAAGGATTAGAGCTGGAGCTGAGCTGAGGAATTCAAAACATCAGCAGATCTGCTTTATGTATCTCTGGGAGCACATGCAATATTACAGCATGCAGAAAACAGCCACCTCTGTGATTTCACCCCACTGGAAAATGCCAGGTCTCTGCCACTAGAAAAGCTCTGGCAGTGGGGAACACCACTGGCTCCTGGAAAAGCAAGGAGCTCCAGCAAACAGAACTGCCAAGGAAGCTGTAGTATTCATTAACAAACCTACAAAGCTTACCAGTTTCTATTTGTCATACTGGGTGGGCAGCCAAATCTTTGAACTTCATTTCCCTCCTCTCCCTCACCAGAATGAGGAGTTCCTGCAGTGCTGGCACCGCCACCGTCATAGTCTACACATTGAAATCTTTATTCCTTATGAACTGTGTTATCAGCAAGAAGATAAAGTTTGCCTGTAGTATTTAGGGCAAGTCTCTAAGAGTGTACTACGCTCCCCTTTATCAGCCTCTTGTTGTTAGCACATGATAAAACTCCACCAGCAGTCGTGTCTGAAGCTGGTTAAAATAGAAGGTACATGAGAGCCAGGAAACTCAGAATTAAACCCCACACTTGACATTTAGCAAAGATCAGACTACTGAGAGTCAGCTGGGGAAAAGGAAATGTGTTTTCTGACTATTGCAGCTCTGTCACAATCAGATATTTCAGTGCTGACAGTCTCAGGGCCAGATGGTACAAGCTGTACAGTTCCATATCATTGAAGGTAATGTGTACCTGCCAACTTACCATCTTAAATACTTAATACATAACATGAAGAAAAAGAGTGTCTTCACAAACAGCAGAACTTGCACATTCATGTCTTTTCAGTTCTTTCCCACTGTCACACCACAGGGGAGCCTGCCTACTTCTTTGTTTCTTACACAAGAGCTCAAAGTTAATTTAGTGCCCCAAAGCAGAGTAACAGCTGAAATAATAGAAGCTAACCCAGGAAGTGGGCTGAAGGGATGCTAAGGAGATGTGAACAAGGTTGATCCTTTCACAATGGAATGTACAAAGACTATTCTGTTTCATTAACAGAAATTATTTAACCAAAGTTTGTAGTCTATACTTCAGTGTTTTGGGTTCACTCCTCACCATGAACTAGCCCATTGTTCTCAGAACTAAAAGCAAGAAAAAAAAAAACAAACAGTAAATTTAAATTTATTAATTGCACGCATTTTCCTTCTTAGCTCAAGACGCTGTTACTAAAAGAGATGGAGTATCAGGCTCCATCCCAGTTTCCATTCTGTAGTTTTCCCCAAGCACTGCAGGCTGTTTTAGTGGCCTTTGCTCTGGAAAATCCTGTTGTGGTTACCCCAGGAATGAGTGTTCAGGCCAGTGTCAGTGAGAAACAGCTCTTCAAACCCATGAGATGAGAAACAGCAACTGGCAGCTCATCTCCACTCTTTCCAAGCCAGTGAGGCTTGCTGACAGCACTGCAAGCAGCAAAAAGCAGAGGAAGGCTGTAAGAAAGGCTCTTTTTCACCAGTCCACTATCCCATAAAATGTAAGACACCTGGCATTCTCAAGTCACTTTTTGTGAGATTATCATTCCTTCACCTAGAGCTGTGTCCTTTGTGTGAACACCACAGTGCAGCACTGAGAGTGCAGTTCAGCTGCAGAGGCAAAAGACATTAAAAGCTCTATTATCCATCCTGATTCCTACCAAGGCCAGAGCAGGGTTAGCATACTTCTGGGAAAATCCTTGCTTACCTTGGAAAAAGAAAATAGCTTGGTTACCCTAAAGCTCATTGATTTCTCCATCTGTGTTAGTTGTTCAGATGAAGAGTATTACAGTCCCTCCAAATTTGCCAAAGTTTTCGGGCCCACATAAAAAGACATTGTGTGTTTCATGTTCTGCCACGTCAAAGGCAATGACTCAAAGCAGCAGAGCTCCCTCTGAAGGGTCAGTTCCACTTTAACTGAAATACCCCTCCTGGTCATTGCTATCTCCAAGCAGTTGTAACTGCAGAGCTAATGCCTTTCAGAGTTCCCACTGAGCTATCACAGAGAACTGATTGTTGACTCAGGTTCCTGGTTAACTCTAGGGTTAACATGTAAGCTATTTTACCTGTATTTCTAATTTGTAAGTTAATCTACCTGTCTTGCTTGCCCACAGTAAAGCAGGCATCTCCCAAGTTCCTCCAACCTCAGAAACTCTATTCTGGTAACTTCTCTTCAAGACAGGTGAAGTTTATGAGCAGCAAGTCACCTGCATTACAAAAAGTGGGTCAGCCAAGCAATCATAAACATTCTTGGCCCGCTCTTCCCCGGCCATAGGACAAACAATGCTTTTTGTTTCCTCCTTCAGTATCAAGAGGTTTAAGCCTTTTGCATGTTGCAGTCAACACCCTGAGGTACAGGAAGTTTCAAAGACCAAATGTTATTTTCTGCTGTACCACATGCCAATAAATTGACTTCTATTTCTTTTTCTTTTTTAATGAATCCCTTGTTGTGGCTGTGACCTGCTTTTTGTGCTATCTGACTTTTTAAGGTGTCACTTCTAATCTAAATATGAAATCATGGTAGCCAGTTTATGGTTTTCTCTTCAAAAAGTAGTTTACTGTGGCAAAGGTTTGACAATGTGAATGTTTGGGATCTTTCAGTACAAGCAGGAGCAGGATTTTTTTTTTTCTGTACAGTTCTGTACCAAATCCCACCTCTCTCCTTTGAGATCCCCTGCTAGAATGGGTGCAGAAGCATGCCTTCCAGTGCTCTGAGTGATAATACCTCCCTTCTGTTTTGGGCTACCTCCTTGGCATCTGCTGCTGCTTGAACCCACTTTGAATGACAGCTTTTTAGGACCTAACATTATTATTCTTGTTCTGTACAAGCTTTTAGTACTGTGGATGATGATGTAGGGCTCTGTGGGGCCTCATTTCCTCTCTTCTGTGTCACAACTGACTAAAATAAAACAAAAGCATTGTGTGACTCAGGAGTAGGCATGAAGCATACTGTACTTATCTCTCAGGATGCTTAAGAGCACAGCTTGGGTCTCCCTTCACAAGCATCCAGTTTCCTCCTGCCAGACTTCTCCTCTTGCACTGCATTCCGGTTTAAATCCCCACACCCACACCCTTGCATTCCTGCTGCCCAGGAGTTCTGTTTATCCCAGTGCTCTGCCTGGCTGTGGCACTGCTGTTGCTCATGGCAATGCAGGTAAAGCAGAGACATTTGGAGTTCCTAAGCTCCTGTCTCAGTCTCCCTTTGGGGCAGAATCACCCTTTAACCCTTGAGTTATCCTCTGCTGTTCATCCCCTTGCACTCTTGAAGCAAATGATCAACAGTCTCTTCAGCTTCCTAGTCACTGTACACATCAGCCAGCAGCAGGACTCCTTTATTTCTGGCAGGGAGCATGTGTCTGAGTTTCCAGTTCTTCTATTCCTGGGATCTGGATGGAAATTGTTACAGCTGGACCTTCATCCCTCTGTACACACATA
This sequence comes from Melospiza georgiana, assembly GCF_028018845.1. Classification (NCBI taxonomy): domain Eukaryota; kingdom Metazoa; phylum Chordata; class Aves; order Passeriformes; family Passerellidae; genus Melospiza; species Melospiza georgiana. Next base: position 25,799,406 of record NC_080432.1, on the reverse strand, counting down.
AATACCCACCAGGGATGTGTCATGTTCTTGTGCTGTTGAGCCTTCAGGGAATTTCCAAAAGATCCTTCCAGTTTCACTTGAAGTAAGCAGACACAGGGAACTGTCAGTCTGGCTTCTTGCCTGGATCTTCCAGCGTCTGATGTAGCATGGAGGTACAACAAGAAGTGTCAATGGCAGTAATTATGCACTTCTCTCCACTGGAAGACCTCTTGTGTTTAGGAGCTGAGCTCACTTGACTTTCTACACTGCTAGGGTGTCTCCCCCGTCCAGTGCCAGGTTTTTGTTACCAGTAGCACACCAGCTGGTGAGCTCTGACCTCATTACCTAACAGTCTGTTAGATTGGATCCAAGAGTTCAGAAGTAACCTGAGATAAGAACGTCGTCCACATTGACCCTGTTTTTCCTAGAAGCCAGATCAAAGTAAAGAGTAAGGTGTGTCATCTAAAGGGCTGTTGTTCTGCAGGTGGGTGCTGATGAATTCTGAAACTGAAGGGCAGAGATTGTGGAGTGCCCAGGGAAATCACCCTCTGCTCTCACACAGCAGTATTGATTCAGGGAACTTCTGAGTTTTTGCAGTTGTGAGCACAAAATTTTACTTGGAGTTTCCACTCCTAGGATGTAGATTTGACAATGGCTTTGGTGTTAATTTCACCCACCAGTTCTAGGAGAGCATCTTCATAACTTAAAAGGGAGGCTCCATTCAGATGCCATTCAGCATTTCTTGATTTCAGATCAGCCTTATTACCTGCCCCATATATTGTGGTGGGGTACGTTGGGGCTTTTGGGGTTTTTTTTGGACTAGTTACACATTTTCCTATAATTCCTGGATAAAGTCTGGCTCTCTATGAGGTTTGTTCAAGGTGTGTCTACCTCTAACCCCTATGAGTCACAGCTAAAGGACTAAAGCTCCCCAAAAGTCAGGCTTGAGTCAGTGCTCCTACATGGGAGGGACACTGCTGAGCTGTAGCTCTGCAGAGACACACTGCTCATGGAAAGTGGCAAGAATATGCTCAGAGAGATGTTGGCTTCCAGCTATTCTCTAGGTATCCACCTGGGCAGGGCAGAGCACAGCTGGGTAAGGCAGGGCAGGGCAAGACAGGGCTTTTTCCTGACCTGTGAAATGCTCTCAAAGTCCTGCTGGTTTCTCTGGAGGGCCTGGCAGTAATACCAGAACAAAAAGAAGTTTCTCTTTACTGCTTGGGGCTATGAGCAGTGAGAGAGTGGGTTTGGGCTTTCCTTTTCTGAGCTGTCAGCAGAGCAGAAACACAATGGAAATTGTCCCCCAGGCTAGAGATCAAGAAGGGGGCAAAACTAAACTTGGCAGGGTGAAATTCTAATGCATAAACTGATCTTCCCCTCAGCCTGGTCAGCCTTCAACTGGATTTTGAGCTGTCCTGATCCAGTGTCGCCAACACTGAGAACATGCTGTTATGCAATGAATCTATGTGAGCACCTCAGAAGGAACAGCAAAATTCTGGCCTCCCACTTCACTCTTCACAGCTGCAAAAGCCTCCAGTCCTACTGGAAGGTTAAACCAACAATGTTTTTTTTTGTTTAAAGAGATTGTAGCCTTGTTGCTGGCTTTAGGCTGCTTTTGGAGGTGTCCTTCTAGTTGAATTCATCCATGACCTCCCACAGGTATGGAGAGTCCATCCTTTAGGAGCAGGAAGAGCCATGCAGCTTCCAGGGCTGGCAGTGCTGCAGCTCAGACTGCTTCTCCATTCCCAGTGCTCACACAGCTCAGGAGAAGGAGAACAGAAGCCTTGGGCTTGCACTGAGGCAGGAGAACCCCAGGAGACCTCTGGCCTGCTGGGGCACAATTCCAAACAGTGTTCCTGAGTCAGCTGAAGCCAGCCTTGAATTCCTTGGATGAAAGCAGCAGACTAAGGCTGCCTAAGTGAGCAGAAACAGAAGAGACCCTGCCTCTGGCCTAAGGCTTAATTACTGCCTAAAGGCAAAGACACTTCACAGACACAGAGCTGTTCTCAGTCTCCAGTGTAAGCTCCTTAACTGCTCTTCTGGAGTGCTCCCTCCCTAATCTTTTATTTTTAGATTAGCTATTTTTAAGAGATTGCTTACTGCCTACTTAGAGGTTTTTGATGCTCACATTTCTCAGTACTGAATGCTGTTTTATTTGCAGTTACATCACACCAATTATTTATCTACTGGCTGGATCATAGAATTTGACCTTGGCAGGCATGGGAACAGAGACCTCTAATTAAAAAACCCAAGTTACTAAAAGAAAAAAGAAAATAAAAATCAAAGCTGCAATGACTCAGTCACTGGCTCACATTACACTGAGAATACAGCAGGTTCTCAGGGTGGAGACCTCTTTTCCAAGGGTGATGCAATCTGCAAGTCCTGACCTCTCAGCACTTTTCAAACCAGGGTGTAATATATAGAATCTGGCAATGTATTTCAGGACTGTTACACTGATGGATATTCCTCTTGTATTTTCAATTGTGACTTCAAACTTTCAACTTCTCCCCTTAAAAAGCAGGGGAGGGGAGAGCAGAGAGAACCTTGATTCCCTGAGGAAAAAAAATCTGAATTTGCTGATGGACATCTACCAACTGCAGTGACCTCCTGGACAAGCACCACAGCTCCCAGTGCCAACATCACACAATCCACTTAAATTACTTTCCTTCCTGTCACCACTGCCATTCCCATTGCTCCCAGCTCAGGTGGGTGGCCCTACAAGACCTTGCAAGGAGCTCCCTGGCTCTGCCTCTGCATGGACACCTCTTGTGCAACCTGGTCAAGCTCATGCAGCAAAGACTTGGATGAGGCATAGTTAACTGTGGTGGGAGGCTCCTCAGCCTCGGGAATTTCTGTACCCCTTTACACAAAAAAAAAAAAAAAAAAAAAAAAAAAAAAAATCAGTGTGCCTAGGTATGGATACCACTGTGGTTTTAGTAAGGGATCACCTGACTTGGAATTGGAAGAAGTTTGTCACCCTTTTTGCCCCAGGAGGGCATCCCACATACTCTGTAATTCAGGTTTTTGTTTTGCTGAAGGTTTCTATGAGCTGTCACCAAGTCTCTGATCCCAAGGAACAGGCCCAATGTTTGTCAACCTGTTACCATTTTTTTTCTTTTTAAAACCCCTATTATAGAGGAAAAAAATATCAGCACACATCAATATAGCTTGAATCTGAGAAGCTTGAGCTGCCTGAGTCTGATTTTGATCAGGCCTTCAAAATCAAGGGATGGCAGGTCCAGGACCTGTCAAACCACAACTTCTCTCCAACAACAAATAGAGGTTTGGGGGTATTTGTGTGTAGAGGCATCAGAAACAGCTGAGAAGTAGGATACATCTGTCTGCTGCTCAGCTACCTGAGCAAAAGAAGTCCATGTGCCCATGTAATAATCTCTTGGCTTGTTACAAGCCCACAAAACCCTTTCAGGCTGTTACTACCAATTTTTCTTCCTGATGGAGACAACTGTGCTTGTATCCCAAGTGCTCAGATTCACTCAAATCTGCTTTTGGGTAGAAAAATCAGGAGCCTTCTGCCTATTCTGCACCACAGCCTTGTGTGGAAGTTACACGTTGTGTGGAAGTTACACAAACCACATTTTCAGTCACTGTGGCTTTGCACTGCAAGACTTTCAGATCCAAAGCCAGAAGATCAAATGTTCAATGATCAAAAGTCAAATGTTTCCAAGTCACATGATGACTGAGCTGATAAGAAGTATTGAATTTCTGGAATGCAGGCATTTTGGAGGAAAATGTATCACTTTTCAGTGGCTATTGGAGCAGATGAACTTCTCTATACAAGTCATACATATTCAACCTGACAAAGGTAAGCTTAGCAGCTTCTGGCTAATCATCTGTAGGAAAAACAATACACAAGCAGGGCTTCTGATGCATCAATAATGAATCTCTGTAAAAAAATCCTCATTCCCTAACTACACCAAAGAGAAAACCTAAAAGGTTTGATTACACCCCAGAAGCTCCAGCTGGTCCTGTTCCTCTGAGCCAGGTCACTCAGGGCCCAGCACCACAGAGCAGATGCTGCCCATAGCAATTTTGGCTGCAGCTCTCTAAAGCCAGGAGCACATTCCAAACAGCAGCACCAGTACAGACAAGTGAGCCAAGACATTTGTAGTGCATTTTTGAAGACCAATGAGGAGCAAACCAGGGACCTCCAAATCACTGCCAAAGATTGTATGTAAACAGCATGGAGGTGTTTTTTTTTTTCTTTTTAATGCTAAAACCAAGGACTGAATTTATTTTTATACAGTATCTATTTTTACTTTCATACCATTGTTTCCTCTTGCTAGAGGTCATGCTCCTTCCTTCCTTCCTTCCTTCCTTCCTTCCTTCCTTCCTTCCTTCCTTCCTTCCTTCCTTCCTTCCTTCCTTCCTTCCTTCCTTCCTTCCTTCCTTCCTTCCTTCCTTCCTTCCTTCCTTCCTTCCTTCCTTCCTTCCTTCCTTCCTTCCTTCCTTCCTTCCTTCCTTCCTTCCTTCCTTCCTTCCTTCCTTCCTTCCTTCCTTCCTTCCTTCCTTCCTTCCTTCCTTCCTTCCTTCCTTCCTTCCTTCCTTCCTTCCTTCCTTCCTTCCTTCCCTAGAAAGCAAGTCAGCCCCTCATCCTGCTGCATCAAGTGGTTGTACCTGCTATGGCAAAACTGTCAAACAAAACTGTAGCTTAGAAATACTAAAGAAATATTTTTACCTTAATTTGACCTTTTAATTCAGAAAATAAAGCAATGGTATATTTAATATTTCAGTGGGATATATTACTGGATTTAATCTGCTCCTCTCTCACCATCAGGGGAACATGGAGTTACTAAATAACAAGTTCCCTAAGTAGATTGGAACGAAATCTTGTCTAAGTACAGCATGTTCCCTGTTACAGAAATTAAAACAGCTACATGATCCATGTGAGACCATTATTCTGGCAATAGATGCATCCTCCCTTCCTGTATTTTCTCCTCCTTTGGGTTTATATGAGAAGAATTCCACATTCCCTCATAAACATCGTGTCTATTGATGCTTCCCTCGCCCTCATAAACTCTGCACTGGTATTTGCTTAGCAATTCCCTGGCACTACTACCAGTTTCCATAGCAAAGGATGTTAAATGAGACTGTAATCACAAACTCAAGGAACTGCTGAGGACTGAAAGTCAACCAAACCACACATGAAACAGCACAAAAATGCAAAATATCCTTGGAATACCCCTACTGGGAACTCCCTGAGAGATAGTGGGAAAACATTCCCTTTAGAAATCCTGTCCTTAGTAGAGCATCCAGAGCTAAAAATGCCAGATCTGATGTCCAAAACTGAATTGTCACGGGTAGGACAGGGAACAGATCACAGCCAAATCTGCCCCTTCTGCCCTAAAATGGCTGGGGATGGAGCAGCACAGACAAGGCCAAAGAAGGCCAAGCTGCTCCTGCACAGGGCTGGCAGTGGTGTCTGCTCCAGAGGCCACCTAGGCAGCTGCCCTGTGCCAACAAGTGAGCAAAGGATGGACTTCCACAGCCCAAAAACTGCTGCCAGCGACCCCCTTGCACTGAAGGCTGTCCATTGATGCCCCTAGCAGCCCAAATTTGCCCTTCTCGCCTAGGGTACAATCAGGGGGACAGAAATTCACCCTGCAAAGATTGCTCCTTGTTCCTGTTGTCTGTCACTATCTCTGAGCAGGAAAAGCATTACCTCATTCAGGATAAGCATGGATACTGATTCATTAATTTGACTCTTTTTAGTGCTAATGGTACATTTAGGTGCCTGAATCAAGCCAAGTGCTGTGGATTTTTACATTAGACTCTTAATTTGACTCTTTTTAGTGCTAATAGTACATTTAGGTGCCCCTGAATCATGTCAAGTGCAGTGGATTTTTACATTAGCACCAATAACAATTACCCATCCAGTTGCCAAGGTGAAGGATTAATCTGAATTTTCCCCTTGAAAACACTTTTTTTTTGTGTTCTGTGAGCCTTTACAATTACAGATAAGGTTCAATCTGACCAAACCATGACTAGAATACAGCTGCCATCTTGTAACATAGGCAGCCTCTGTAGTGCTCCAATTTCCTCCTCAAAGGCCTAGTGTGCTTTACACTAAATTATTCCACTTCCCCTGCTCCCCACCACCCCACAAAATAATTGAGATATTGTTTACATGTTCTCTTGCTCATTTAGCTTTTAGGTTGTACGTGCTGTTTTCTTTCAATATTTCTCAAGACAGTAATTTGTACTTCCCTGCCAAGAAATAACTGATCACTGATTCATCATAACTAATGCCAGAGGCTAACAATCTGAATATTTTTAAAAACACATTTGAATACATTTTTTGAGTAGTCCTTAAATACTGTTCTACATGCCTCTAGAGATGGCATTCCATTTCTGGAGGTAATACAGCTTCTCAGTTACTGCAGCCTTGAGCAGCTGTAGTACTTACTGTCACACCTCTGCACAAGCTTAAAGCAAGTACATCTGCATAAGTTCTGGGCAGAATTAGGTAAAGACAGAGAGAATATGGGTTTTAATCAACACTTGGGCTTTCACAATGATTTTTAACTAGCACAGAAAATCAGGCTCCCTAGCCACAAGGTTCTTCAGGTCCATCCTCCCCCTGCCCCCCATGACAACATTAGAAGTGGGCAAATGTCTGTCTGCTTGTATCTTTAGTGGATCCCCTGCTTCAAGAAGTGCTTTCACACCACAGAACTGTCCTTGCAGCTGCCCTGTGTCTGGAGAAAGGCCAGAGGGGTCACTTAGTGGTGGAACAGCATGAGAGCTGCCCGGGAGCCAGCTGGTCACCTGCTGCCATTTGGAGTTTCCTTCCTCCCACTGCATGGTCAGACCTGCAGTTACAAAGCCACAGGCTCTGCCCTGAATCTTCCCACAGAAAATGCCAACAGGGAGATTGTCATCCCATGAGCATTTGGCTGCAAGGGACCTTTGGAAGTCACTCTGGATCCCATCCTCCTGGGTGACTGCCAATGCTAAATCAGGTCTGCTGTGGCTTTGGCCAGCAGAAATTTGAACCCCCTTCAAAGGTGGAGGTTCTCCCAATCCCTCTGGTGATCTGCTCCAGGGCTGCACAGTTTCCCCATGATGAAGTTTTTCCCAAGCCACAATTTATAGATTTTTGCCTCTTGTTACACCATCTCCCACCACCAAGGAGAGTTTGACTCTGCCATCTTTTCAGCTGCCCTTCAAGAGACTGGTGGCTACTGTCACATATACCTCCTGGTCATGCCAGTACTTTATTGCTGACACTAAAGATGTGACACTTCACAAAGGAGTCACCAAGAGGATCCTGCTGGAGGGTTGTGAGCACTCTTGGCACCTCTCAGCCAAAGTCGCCAGTATTTGCAAACAAGCCACGTAACATCCACACCAGTGGGTGTGTTACACAATCATGTGCCTTGAGTCAGAGTGCCAAGGGCAAGATTCTGTGCCAGGAATCTCTAAGCAGCTGCTCCTTCAGTCCCCCTGCATCCCTCGTGGAGGGGAGGGATAGGAAATGCATTGCCTTGAGCTCAGAGGTTCATCAAGCACCACCATGTAAACAAAAAATACAAAATGCATAACAAAGACAAGAAGACTCGCTGAAGGATGTTTATTTCCAGGACAAGGCCCAGCCATATTCATAGAAAACTTGTGCAAGGACATGCCAAAGGAGATTGCTGTGGAGCTAAGTCCAAACAAGCATCACAGCCAGTGTTCAGGAGGTGCCCATGTGGGCATAATCACTCAGTGCTGTCCAATTTTAGTGACAGAGCTCCATTCAAGTACATTCTACGTTCAGTACAGAGGAGGAAAGGGAACCTCAGCTATATTTAAAATAAGAACAAAATAGATCACTGAAGGTGGGCAGCCCAGCTTCCCAACAAGCCAGCACCTAAGTCCTTTAGGCTCTTGTTTGAAAGCCATTGGTCCCTTATTTAGAACAAAATCACAGCAGCAAGAAGCTAAAGCTTCCCCCAGGCCAAAGCTGCACATGAACACTGATCAATTCCTAGTGACAGCTGTACCTGGCTCTCCCTTCTCTTGTATGTACAAACTGCCTCCCCAACCCAAATCAGACACTGGAGGCAGGGCACAGTTCATTAATCCTTTCCAGCCCTGATCTTCCTTGAATGCCTTATTTACTTGTTCCTGCAGAAAAATGGGAGAATAGGTATTTGGTGAGTCCTTGACAAAAAGAGGTTTTAATAGGATTCAGAAAGGTTTAAAGATATTCCCCATGCAGGACTGGATTGCATTTTATGGAGAAGTCAGATCCCAAGGGTGTGCATTTGTCTCAGGCTTCCAACAAAACATTACATTGTGATTTGCAGAGGGTGAATTTTATGGCATTTTAGTGAATTGACCTAGAAAAGGCTGTGAGGCTCCACTTATCTCTGGATACCTAAACAGGGATGTAATGCTCAGCTGTCAGATAAGAGTTTGCTTCAGTGATTCATTGATTTGCAGTGACTTACACAGAGCTGCTTGCTTTGTGAATCAACATTTCACAATATTTGGGTGCAGAACCTAGCTCCCAACCACCCTGATGAAGTCATTTATGGATAGGAAGAGATCCTTACAAGACTGGAGTTTACTTGATACACTAATTTAAAAATAGTTTCTTTCTGTGACCTTCTATCTGCAGTAATCCTAATTGCACTTAGCCAGCTGAGAGGATGATGTCACAATGCTGACAAATGGGCAAAGGATGGATGGTTTGACTGCACTGCTGTGATCCTGGTAAATTAATTTCAAGTCCTTGTGCTTTGTATTCCTGCTTGTGAAAGTGGAAGGAACTAAAACCTCATTTCTTCCCCAATGTGGTTATGCTGGCTGTTCAGATGATAACTTTTCAAGAGAGGACAATGCAAAGCAAAGCCATGAAGAATACTAAAGCAATAATCAATGTCATGCATTTTTTGGCATCGGTTTGCAAAAGTGATTTGGTGGTTGTAAGTTGCTGTGGGCCCATGGCAAGAATTGCAGAGAACTCTGGTTTTCAGAAATGAGGCAAAATCTGCTTTTATAGGAAGAATTTACAGATGATCAGTAAGTGAAATCATCTTTTACTTCCCAAAGAAACTGAAAGATTAAATAAAATCCTGAAGTGCCTTATTTTCAGTTATGGGAAAATAAATCAAAATGAGATTTATTAATCTGAGACATTTAGGATTAAAACAAATTTGTGAAGACAAAAGGAAGAAACACAGAGATAGTTTTAGTTTGGTTAAAACAGCAGAGTTTGCGTTACCCATCACATGCCCTGAGCTGAGCTCAGCAATAAACCAGGGGCTTGGTTTGAGAAAGAGGGACCTTTTCCTTTTCCAACTCAGGTGTGTTAATAAAGAAGAATATGTGTTTGCCTTGGGAATTACTTATTTCTGCCACGCTCACTAAATTCATTTAGGTTGCCAGTTGAAGTCTGTGGATCACATGGGAAGACTCATTACTTGTCCAGTAAGAAGGATATGAAAAGATCCATAACTGATTGATGTCAGCTTCCTCCCAATTTCCACTTCAGCAACACTTTAAACTAGGTCAGAGCATTAATTAATTTTTGTATGAAATCTCTCCTCAGCCCACCCAGCCTCCCATTGGCTAGTTAATTAAAATCAGCACCATTATTTGGCTGCTACTTTGCAACAAGAAAAAGAAAAAGCTAGTAATTATCCACTGGGGCAATAATTAATTAGGTTACTATGTGTTAATGCTCAGCAGCTCTCTTGTAGCTGGAAGGCAGAGTCCTTTCTGTCCTGCCTGGGTTTCTGGAAGGTAACTGGGTCACAGGAACATGTGCCTTGGCTTCAGCCTTCGCTGTACTTCCTTTTGACAAATCTTTGTTGAAGATAATCTCCTTAAAATAGAGGCTGTTTCTTCCTGCCTTCTTGTTGGAAAGCAGCTCCCTGAGCACCTTACAAGGACCTTGGAAAAGTTGGACTTCATGCTGGCAATGAGCTGGGCTTTCCATTCCTGAAGCAGCCTCCAGAGAGCCAGGCAGGGTTTCTCATGAGGCTTTGCTGGCCACCCACTGCAGGTTCCTGCACAGGTGTGCCCCAGATGCTGATTGCTCCCAGGAATTTTCACATCCAGGTAACACCCACAATCACACCTGGTCTGTGTGGAGTGGTAAACAACTGTGCAACAATGTTTAGGCAAGGATCTGATTCCTGTTTTGGGATAGGTCTGTGCTGCTCAACTGGCAAAGAAGTCCTGATGCTCACCAGCTCTTTAAAAGAGAATCCAACGCCAATAAAACGTCACTTATATCCCGACTGGTGAATTTATACTATAAAAATGCAATTTCATGCTTTGGATGTATGAGGAAGAGGTGAAGAGATCAAACAAGATAATTGCCAAGGTAGTAAAATCAGAAAGACCATGGCAAACAGACAGACTGAACTAGGGATTAAAAGGATAGAGGTTCTCCCCTAGTTGGCCAGCAGAACAATTTCCCTGCAACAGAAGGAACTTGCCTGTGTTGCACCAGAAAACTCCTGGTGTTTGAAGCTGTGCATTTTGTGCTGACAATACAGTTTTTAAAATGACAATACAGGTTTTAGTCCTAAAGCCAAGCACCATTTTCTCAGTTATTCACATTACACCAGCAGTATCCATAGGGATATGCCATCGTGCAGCACCTCTGGGACCAAGTGCCACAAACTTGCAAGCAAATCCTTTATTTTTTGTCTTTGCAAAACCTTTCCCCTCTCATAACTGAATCCCTAATGCCAACATTCTTTCTCCCTTCTCTGGAGGGAAAATTGTTGGCAGATTTTTTCAAGCCAGCCTTCATACCCCATGGCTCCTTTGCTATCTCTAAGATACTGCTGTTGTTAGAAGTGCCAGACACGGTGCAGTATTTTGTCTGGGAAAATAATAGAGTCATGCTATTCTTTGCAATCTGAGTATGATAAAAGTTAAATTAGCCTTCTTCCAAACCCTCAGCTTTCATGAACTCTTCATCTGTCTTCCAATTTTGTCTTCCAGATTTTATCTGTATCTATCTAAAGTTTATGTGCAGTTTGTGCAAGATGCAATCACACCATGAGATAAAGAAGACACAATGATTACATACTTCAGAAGGGAAAAGCACAGCTGTAAAACACTGATTTATCCTAGAATTTGTTCTCTTAACTCAACAGTTGAAAGGTAATGTCTGATGTAAACAATGACAATTACTTCCTCTTGCCTTTTGAATTCTGGCAATTGCAGTAAAAGAGGCTTTTTACTGCTCATAAAGTAGTAGTAGTTTACTGTTTATAAGGCAGCTGTGCACACTGAGATATAAAGCAGCCAAACATCAGAAAATAGAGTTAAGGTCTCAAACATTCTGAATTTGAAGGGTTACACACTCATACTGGCCCTGTAGGCTTTGCTGACCTGCAATGAGGACTGGCTCCGTTCCTTCCCTCACACCAGTCTCTACAATGCTCCCAGCCCTTGCCCTCCTTTAGAGAGGCATTCAGTGGAGAAGTCACCGAGTCATTGATGGATACACATGCTGGATCAGGCCTTTAGCAAATAAAAAATCACTTCTTGGACTGGGGACAACTGAGTGGAGTGTAGGGGACTTATGGACATGCTTTCCAGCTAATACTTTATTCCCATGGATAATCTTCCATTGTGCAAACAGTCCCACTGAACACAGGGATTACAGTTAAGGACAGCAGGATGAAATGCTCAGATGCAGAGTAAACAAAGTATGACATTAAAGCTATTAATGTGTGCTAATAGGCAGCTAATGAAGTCAGGATGGCCATGAGTCCTTCCTGAGCTTATCAGCAAAACTGTTCTCAGTGCAAAGCCAGAGTGCCATTTTTAAATATAGCTACTGTCCATACGCTGAGGCTGTGACCTCTCTGTGACTGGGCAGCTAGAGGTGACAATGTCACCCTGGGCCTGAAGTTTCAACAGGAGCTCGGTGTTTTCTGTTAAAGTCACTCTCCCTATCCTCTCAGCTAGCAATAATTTTGCTTTATGTCTTTATCACATTTAATTTCTTTTGCCCTGTACCCTGAGAAAAGTCAAGGTTTACTTATCTAGGCAGTGTGTTTATGTTGTCCTATTTTCCAATACTTTCTGAATCCATACACTGATTTTGGACTATATTGACAAAGGGGCAAGGCCATGGGAAAATACATCATGAGGCCATCCCATGGCCTTTGCAAGCCAGACTCCCAGCACCTGAAAGGATGCAGGACCTGCTGTCTATCTTTATTCCTATTTTCATTCTACTGTGTTACAATATCTGTTTTATTATGCCACTTGTTCTTAGGGTTTTCTTACTGAGATCTGGAAAAACCATGCACCATCTTGCCCACTTACCTTCCCAGGGGTGCAGAGCAGGATCTTGGTCACGTTGGACAGAGGGTGCACAGGCAGGACAGGAGAGGCAGAGCTCATGTGCCACTTCTGAGAGAAAACCTGCTGAACAAAATTAGTATTTAAAACACAGAAGTGGGAAGGAGATGCTGACAAAATGTTTTCTACTCCAGAATCTCTAATATTTAATTTTAAAACATTTTGTGAAAGGTGCTGCAACTCAGTTGATAAATATAAAAACCATCTCTGAGTGGTGAAGGAGTTTTATGCATCAGTTGGAAAAACAAGATATCTTTGTTTTATTTCTACAGTAGTTTGAAAAACACTTTTCTTGTTGAAACAAAAAGGATTTTCCGAATACTTATTTTTGTAGAAACATCTGCTGTGGGGGAAGTTATTTGAGCAAAAAAACATACCTCTTTATTTATACTAGAAAGTTCTAAAAGTCTGGAGCATGTTGCAAAACAAAGTAAAGAGAAATAAACAGGAAATAAGGGACAGAGTAGTCACAACATTTTAAGGTCAGTTCCCATTGCTTTGGATTTAAGTTGTACTCTTTCCCAATGTGTATTTTTTTCAAGGAATTTTCTCTCTGTTTGCCTTTTTATTTTTTTTTTTACTCCTTTTCCTTTCCTGCTGTAATTGATTTATTCCCTTTGGTCCTCTAGAGGGTTTGAAAACAAATAAACTTCATTTCTACTTCACAGTGGGTGTGACAATGCCTATGCACAAGTCACAAACTGCTTCACAATATGTCAAACCCTGGTTCCTTCACTGCCTTTTCAATCACTTTGATTTGATTCAGCCTGATCTTTGGTGTGCTTCAGGATCCTTTGCAGAAGATCCATTGGATAAAGGAATTGGAAAGATCACCAAACAGTTTGTTGAGACCAGGCAATCTCCTGCCTCAGAATCAGCCTGCTCCATTCAAAATCCTCCCAGTAATTCCATCCCTGGGATTTTGCAGGGATGGAAACCTCTTACACCCATTCTCTAGAAGAGTCCTCATTTCAGGCAGCATCTAAGAATTTCCACAGATTTTGACTGCATGCACACAGTCCTGAGATCTGCTAAAAAAGAGGTTTCTGCTCTTGGATGCTCAGTATTCATTAATCTGAAAGACATTATTGTGGCCTTTCAGTACTTGAAGGAGGCTTGTAAGAAACATGGAGAGAGATCTTTTACCAGGGCCTGAAATAACAGGGCACAGGGTGATGGTTTTCAGCTGAAGGAGGGTGGGCTTAGATTGGACATCAAGAATTAGTGAGGCACTGGAGCAAGCTGCCCAGAAAAACTGTAGGTGCCCTGTCCCTGGAAGGGCTCAAGGCCAAATTGGATGCAGCTCTGAGAACCCTGATCTAGTGCAAGGTGCCCCTGCCTGTGGCAGGATGACATGGTCTTCAAAGGCCCTTTCTAACACAAACCATTCTGTGTTCTTTAAAGCTTCCTTTCAACCCAAATAATTCTGTGATTCTAGTTCCAGTGAACAAGGGTGAATATTCAGTCTCCAAAAAACATCCTTTGAGTTTCTTATCCTTTTACACCTGTTCTGATCCCACAGGATACTGGAAATCTGGTTTAATAATGTTAAAAACTGGTTCAGTTCTTGGGGGCTGTAACTATCTGTGGATCAATACTTTGAAGGAAAACAGCAGAAATAATTACAGCTGCATCTTGTTCTAGAGGAGAGCAAGAAAACATCACAGGCATGCCATTAACACAGACAATTTCAGTGCTCATTTTACTCCTCAATGCTACCCATTCATTTGTACTTTAGAAATGTGGAAGTTCCATATAGTGCCTAACTGGTCATAGTTCAATACTATCAGAATTTAAAGACAGATATTATTTCACCTTGGGAGTAGGTGGGTGCTGTTTCTGGGGCAGCCTCTCCCTGTAACACAGTCTGAGCCCAAGGCAATTGCTAACAAAATTAGTGAGTGCCTCAGACCATCTCCCTGCAAACCAGAGAAGTTTATTTGACAGCCTAGAGAACTGCAAGGTGTAACAAAAAGATACTTTCTGCCACCTCAAAACTGTGCCCCCTTTCCTGCCAGTAGCACCCCAGGGAGCCTGCTGTGTTCCGTGCTGCTCTGGGTTCAGGATGACCCTGAACAGCCTGGGACTGCAGCACTGCTCCTCCTCTCCTCTCCAGCAGCCTTCCCCAGGGACTCTTTTAATCATTATTTCACCCCACTCCTCAGCAGGGTCAGGTCCCTGGAGGAAGAGCTGCAATACAGCACGGAGGTTTTGCTCATCTGCAGTTTTTCCAGCAAAAAGCAGTTTCCCTGGATTGTGAGCAGCAGCTGAGCTCTGCAGCTGCAATCTCACTGGCAGAGCTGCCAGCAGCACCAGGACAGAGGCTCACACACTTCAGTTAATCAGTCATTTATCTGTCTGGGGCATGTCTGTGCTTTATCTGTGCTGCCCATGCACACAGGCTTGGGACCAGGCCAGTACTCCAGCACACTTGGATGCCTTTTGCTCCCATGGCTGAGAGCAGCTGGGCAGGATTTTCAGTGCTTTTCTGTGGGGCTTTCTTTTTCCACATAAAAGAGTGTTCACATCAACCAACAGGATGGCTTTGAGTTCTCACTACCTCACACCAGCTACAGCCTAGACTTTGCAGCTCTTACAGCTCTTATTTTGCTGCCTTTGGTCCTGATACTCTTTTTTTTTTTTTAAGTGAGAATGTCCATTGAACACTCCAATAGATTTTGCAGTGCTCCAAGAGTTTATCTATACTTGTCTGCAGTGAACCTGATAAACCAGCTTTTGCTGTCACACAAATGCAATGCATTGTTCAGCTGCACAATGTGTCTTTTATCACTGATCTTGCATTTTAAGGCTTTGACTAAAAGGTAAATGGCAAACCTGTGAACAGCTTCACATGGAGAACTATCAGACTCAGCAAAGGATGCTGACATCTTTAAAGTTACATATACCTGTATCTATCCTCAGAAGCTTGAAAATGAGAGTTCTTTCTTCTTCCCAGCAAGGAGAATCAGAGTCAGAATTACTTGAAAAGTTGTCTTAGCTTGTTTCTTATTAACCCTATTAATTTTTTTAAAAAAATTAGTTTTTTGGTATTTCCAAAGCTGTGGGCAGAATAGGAATGCTTTGTTTACAAGAGTTACTGGCTAAGCACAACAGAAAGAGCTAAGAATACAGAGTTAGTGTAAAGTAAGTGACATGTTCTCACATTTCCCCTCACAAGTCCACTTTGAGGTGGCTCACCCTCTGTTTTAAACATAAATTGTTAAATCTGCTTGAGCTGCTCTTTGTCACAATGAGCAGTTCCCTAAAAGCTAAGGACAGCTCAGCTTCTGCCTGCTGGTGTCCCCACTTAAACCAAGACAGCTCCAACATTCATCCAGCCTGAATTGGAATTCAGCCCACTGACTCAACATAGAACTAACCTCACTAAAAACCAACCAAATAACAACAAAACAAAACAGAACCCTAAGCAAAACCCCCACTTTCTGACTGAGAACTGTCCTAGTTCAGTGAAAGGTTTCACAAGGGCCAGAGAGAGGACAAAGGGCAGGTAGGGGTGCAGGAGGAGGGGTAGCAGAGCCAAAATGCTGCAGCCAGATGTTAGGCTGGCTTAAAGCAGGGAGAGCCTCAACTTCTCCTCAGGCTGACCTTTGCTCCCAGGAAAGAAACAAACTCTCTCTGATGTGTCTGCAGTCCCAGGCACAACAGCACAGTAAACTTTGGGTGCTGCAGTAAACATGGGAATTGTTACTATTTAATAACCATAAAAAGGAAGATGATATTTCATTCCACTTTTAAGGACTTTCATGTCTGACTGAAACTTAAACCACATTTCTCTGTCATTAGGAGTATGTGTGGCAGATGGAAGAGAACTGCAAGTGATGGAGGACAGGAAAAGCTAACATTTCCCCCCAGTTAGATTTGTCCCATTTACTTTCTCCATATTGGTATATTCAGTAGAGGCACACTTCAAGAAATGTTGAGTCTGAAAGTACAACAGACAATAAATAGCAAATTTCAGGCTCCTTTGGGCCCTTTGGTGTTCACACAGGTCACTGAGAACACGATTTTCCTTCTCCCCTGCAAAACAAGCACCACCACACCACAAACCCCACACTGCAGCGACTCCTTACCTGCAGAATTCAAAGGAAGCACTTATATCACTACCACTGTTATCTGGCAGAGCATAAAGGTCAGCCTCACATTTCATTTAAAACACAAACATGACCTTTGGAATGGGATTTTAAATGACAGCAGAGTCAAGCCTTCCTGCTGTCATAGGAAGCTCTGTCTCTCCTTATCTTAAAGTGTTCCTCCCTGTTTGAGAGATAAAAAAAAAGGAATAAACAAAGCAGTATCTGTGTCATGTTCCATAACTGCTCTTCATTTTCTGACCATTTTCATTGTTTCTTACACAGTGAAATGGGAAAACCAGCACAGAGCACAAATCCAGAGATAACAAGATGGAGAAAGTAACACAAGAAGATTTTGTGCAAGAACACAAGAGAATGGCTTGGCACATAGAGCTAGGAGTTCACAGAAACCACATATACATTCATTTCAAAGGAATGTAAATATTTGTACTAGTATTAAGTTATGGATATAACCTCAGTTTTATGCTGATATACAAAAAACCTGAGTATAAAACTTATTCTAGTTGTATTAAAACCTAAAAGGTTTCCCATTTGCAATTGACTTTGTCAGTTTAAATGTGGTTCTGTGACTGAGTGGTACTTGAATCTTTCAGGTGTTTCACAAACAAACCTACCACCACAAAACCAAACAAAAACAAACTCACCACCACCAAAACCAAACAAAACCAAGCCCAAAAAAAAATCCAACATCAAATAAAAAAATTCACAAAACCAACCCCCCCAAATTATATATGTTTCATTTCAGAAACTATAAACCAGCTCAGATCAAGAAGCAAATCATGCTGGAACTCTCAAAACTAAACCATAGCATGTCTCATTTCAACTCAAAATTTAATGCCTGCAATATTCTATTGGCACTTGGGGTTTTGTGGGTTTTTTTTTTGTTTTTTTTTTTTTTTTTTAATTTTAACTTTTTGTTGTAACATTGTCTATCACCAATGCCAAATTATACATAATAATTAACAGTGTTTGAAAGTGACTGAATTTTTGATAAAAGAAAGTGAAACTCTTTTTTTCTTGTTATAAATTTATTTATTGTTAATAATAGACATAAGAGGATTTCATTTTATAACTATGATACTTTATACTTGATACTTTGTTACTTGATATTTAGTGATTCTCTCATAGCCCACCTTGCAAAGCTCTAGAGAACATGACAAAAGCATTCATTCTCACTGAAGGATGTCTTAGCCTTCCTTTCCACAAAAAAATTGGGACTGGGAGGATGAGAGGAAGGGTAGAGAAGAATCAAAATTGGGGGAAAAACCCCTAAGCAATCCAAAAATCAATGTCCCAGTCATAGAATGGTTTTGGCCATGAGGGACAAGGCATCCACAGCTTCCTCCAGCATCCAGTGTCTTGCTAACCTCCAGGTAAAGAATTCCTTCCTAACATTTGTCTGAATCTCCTCTCTTTCAGTTTCAAACCATTCCACCATCACAAAATGCTCTTGTGAAAATCCCTCTCCAGCCACCTTTGTAGCCTCTTTTGAGGCTCTGAAGTCCATAAAGGGCTGAATGGGACTCCTTGGAACCTTCTTTTCTCCAGGCTGAGAAACTCCATCTCCCTTACCCTGTCTCCATCCTAGCAGAGAAGGTGCTCCAGCCTTGTGAGCACCTTCAGAGCCTGCTCTGGACTTGTTCCAGGGGAGCCCAGAGCTGGCCACAGCACTGCAGGTGGGGTCACCAGAGCAGAGCCACCTCCCTCAGCCTGCTGGCCTCCCTGCTTTTGATGACAAACTGCAGACTTGTCCACAGAGAAAAACACATTATTCTGTACTACAGTAAACATTACAGAAAAAAAGCCATTGTGCAATGGGAAATTTTTCTTACAATCCTTTCTCATCATTCTCCATGAGACTGAGAAGCTTTTGCCATGCTGACAGCATGGCTCTTTCTTGCTATTATTTCATATCCCTTAGCATCACTTTTCTTTAATGCCCACAAACTGTCCAGATTTCCCATTAGGCAGTGATACAGCAATATTCTCAGTGCCAGAGAAAAGGTCAGAAGTGTATTTTCAGCCATAAGTGGTTCTACAAAAGATCAAAGAACATTAATTTGACACTGCATGCCTAATGCTGTGCCTTCATTTGCACAGTTTTAGCAGCTATTTTTATTCCCAATTACCCACCAGACCCAGAACAAGTGCAGAAAGATCAAGTGCAGTAAAATGAGGAGTGAATTCATCTGTACATGCAGCTTTCATCAGCTGTGAGCACTGGTGTCAGTAAAACCAGACCACTGGAACTCACTGCAGGCTGTGACAGAGGAAGCACAGCTGTAATTTGATGTTCACAATCTTTACAGCTACTCGTAGCACCAATGAAGCTTGATTATAGGCTGAATCCATAATTCTGGCAGCTGAAGGAAATATTCCATTGGCTACAGAAAAGGACATAAACCTTTGAAGGCCTTCCCTAGTGCCTTTTTAGTGTGGGTTTGCCAGTGTATTGTAAACCTATTTCCTGCACTTGGGCAAGTATTATTGTTGTTATTTACAAAAATCATTGCAGTCCTACTGGGCTCCACATCCCAGCCAGTGCAGCCTCAAGGCTGCTTTGATTTTCTACCTACAGCACACAACACCTCCAAGCAACTTCATTCCACATTGTCATGGCAGGGAACGAGACACAGCGAGAGGGCAGAGTCCCCATGGAGCTTCAGCATCTTCCTTTGGCTCTTCCACTTCTGCTCAGGGACTTCAGCACTACACTGACACTGCCAGAACAAAGACAGAATATTTTACCCTCTGGTTAAGTATTAGCAATTCTCATTCACCTTGTTTAATTTTTATCCAATAAGAAAATATGTTTTCCAACAGGTGCACATATAGCTTAAATAGAGTTGGTGCTTGGGCACTGGAAACACATCTTGTAACTTTGTCTTTTTTGGAGCTCTTTTGCAAACAGCACCTCAATTCAATTTATATTCAACTCAATTTATATTTTATAATATAAAACCCTATTTCTCTTGTTTTGTTTCCTTTTTTTTTTTCCTGTATAAAAAAGGAAAGCAGATCATCAACCTTAACTTTTTTTAACAGACACTTAAGGAGAGCTCTATAAATTGACCCACATGCTCTAATTCCTGCACAGTTTTATTTTCTCTTAAAGGCTAGCTGAGACTTGTCTGCTGCAGCATGGCCAAGTAGGAGTTTATCTGACTCAACCATATTGAAGCAACTCCTTAGGGTGGGAAAAAAAAAGTGTGCTGGCAAGTTTAATTAAATGTAGACTTTTCTTAAGTCAACATAAACCAGTATTTTCCATTCCACCCTTTTCCTACTTGCTCCACACTGATGCACATCTTTAATAAAATGAACACATGAGTATTTCTTGAATCTATTAAGGGTCTAAATTATAATTTTTAGCTACAGTGAATTATGGAATGAAATGCAATATTAGTTTGACAAAATAAAGTCCTTTTTTTAAAGTTGACACTAAGGCTGAATGAAACAAAGTGTTACATTTCTAACGAAATTGTTTTTTAACAAAAAATTAATGGTACAATTTTATAATATTTCTGGCATGACATCAAATTTTTGAAAAGTTTAACACACCAAACCATGCTTGAAAGTGTTCAACTCTATCCCTGCTTTATAGCAAATTCATTGAATTAATAAATCTTAAAAACAGGGAAGAGAAAACAAGTAGACAACTGTTTTTCTAAATACTGTTTTCTCTAAAGTTTCTTTATCCTCTTTCTTCCCTCAGTAGTGAATACACCTGGAGAAGTGATGGCTCCTAACGTTCTCTTAAATACCGAGGGTTTGTAATTAGAGTAGCTCACATCTGTGTTTAACAAGGAAATCCTTTCCACCAACCTTCACTCCTCCTTTCCCAGAGGAATTCCTCTTATCTTTTTCACTTAAGAATGAGCTGCTTTCAGCTATAATTTCTTTTTGTTGCATGCTTCCCCCTACCTTTCTTTCCATGAAGCTTGAAACACTAGCAGAGACCTCAGCAGTTTAAATGCATTACACACTTTTCTGATATTAACATTAGTTTTGCCTACAACACCCAGTGGAACATCACAAATTTCTTATAAACACAGCTAGATCTGCAGGGCAGGAACAAATGGAAAATAGCCCTCTATTTAAATGGCAGATTGAGGGATGGCATTGAGTAGTTGTCCCATTCCTGTAACAGCACTAACTCCCAACAGAGGATAATTGGCTTCTCTGCCTACAAAAGCAGCTCTCCAAAATGCAGTTTATTCCATGCAAGAGGTTCCAGCAGTCCAGGGTGGTGGGTGACAGAGCTGCGCCTACAGCTGTCAGCTCCAGCTGCAGGCAGGCCTGGAGACCCTTGGTTTTGGTTACAATGCATTGTATACTTTTCTTTGCCAAGCATCTTAATACAGTAGAGACAATCTATACCTTAACATTATCTATAGCCTATCACAGCTACTATAATTACCATATTCATGTTACTATTCTCCAATCACTAAAAGCTAGTACATTACAGTTTAAGCTAGAAGTTGTTATTCAGTTTTCTTGCAGTGGAAAATTCTGAGACCTTTTTTTCTACTTGCCACATTGGCAGGCTTGTTTGCCTGTGCTCTTTCTGCTTGGTAAAAACATCTTCTTGTTTGAGGTAAGCTTATTCTTTCCTCTAAGCCATAAAACCCACTTCTAACATACCCTTTGCCTCCTTGGTTATCCAGTAAGACTGGCTCAACAATTCTTTTCTTCTATATCAAAACTTGCTTCCATCTCTATTCCTTCATCAAACTCTACATTTAAAAATCTTTTTGCTAAGCATACATATCTGTGAGACTTTTTTGTCAAATTTTCATCCTTCCCAACACATGTCCTTGGTACCATAGGCTTACAGCCAGCTTCAACCATGGTAAACCTTTAGGAAGCAGAACTCCCTATACTTAGGGCAACGCTTACCCAGGCTGGGTACAGAGGATACAGACTGAGGTGGGGGTGACCACAGAGGGAGTGTGGGTGGCAGCAGAAGCCTGACTCGCCTCAGCAAAGGCACTCCCCTGCCATCACAGCCACTGTCCCAGGGCCACTCTCCTGCCCTCACCTCCACTGTCCCCCAGGGCCACTGTCCTGCCCTCAGCCCCACTGTTCCCCAGGGCCACTGTCCCGCCCTCACGGCCCCCCGCGCTCCCTCAGCGCCGAGGCTTTCAAGGGAAAGGCGCGCGCCCCTCCCGCCCCGCCCGCCCGGCCCTGATTGGCTGCGGCGGCGGGAGGGGCGGGGCCACACCGCAGAGCGACGCGTCAGCCGGGCGGGTCACGTGGCCGAGCCCTCCCGGTGCGCTCGGGGGCCGCAGGATCCGGCTGCCGGCCCCGCCGCCCCCTGCCCTGCCCTGCCATCCCATCCCTTCCCTGCGCTGTCAGCGGCCCCGCCAGCACTAACAGGAGTCCGGCCAGCGCTGTTCGCAGCCCCGCACGGAGGGGTGGGCAGCCGGCTGCCGCGCTCGGCCAGGTCAGTGCATGCCGCCGGCCGAGGGGGCGCGGGGCCAGCGGGAGTGCTGTACGGGGGTGTGGTGGCGACGGCGGCGAAGGGCGGTCGGTGCGCCCTCCTTGGTAGGTCTTGGTGGCTGGAGGAGGTCGGGTCCCGCTGCGGTGTTGGGAGAGCGCTGGGACAGCGGCGCCGCGCTCTCAGAGGAAGGTACCGGGGGAATGGCGCGGGGAAGCGGCGGTGCTTGGCCCTCGGAAGAGGCGGGTAGGGCAGAGCTTCCCCGCCGTGCGCAGGCGGCCACAAGCCGCCCCCGAACCCCCCGTGCCTCTCGGAGCCCCCCTGCGCCTGCCCCCGCTCCGCGCACTCCCCACGCCTCCCTCGGCCCCGCCCCGGGCCCGCGGCTGTCGAGGAACGGGCCCGCCCCCGGCGCTTCCCGCGCTCCCATTGGCGGCGGTGGGGCGGGCGGGGCCGCGGTCACGTGTTGGCGGGGGGCAGCTGGAACCGGTTGGGGCCGCGCCGCCCCCTCCCCACCCCCGTCAGCGGCCCCGGGCGGCGGCCCCGGTAGGAGGGGCGGGGAGCCCGGGCTTTGCTGTCTGCAGCCCCGCACAAAGCGAGCGGGGACTGGGAACGCCGCGCCGCTCCACCAGGTTAGTCGGCGCTGCCGGCCGCGTGTAGCGGTGGGACCGCGCGGTGGCGGAGGGGGCGGTCGGCGCGGCTGAGCGGGGTCTGTGAGAGCCTGTGCGGAGAGGGCGCTGAGGGAGCGCTGTGTTACCTAAGAGGACGTGCGGGAGGAGCGCCTCGTCCGGTACCGGGACGTCTCCTCGGGTTCCTGAGAGGCGGGAAGAGCGCGGCTCCGTGTGCCCGGGGGCGGCCGCGGCGCTGCCCGGCCCGGGGCTGCGTGCCGTGCCGGGAGGGCTGCGGGCGCATGGCGCTGATCCGCCGGGCCCTGGCTGACACCCGATGGGCGGCGGGCCGGGCAGCGCGGGGCCTGCGGCTCTGTTTGTTTACGTCGCCGCCTAAAGCCCTGGCCTGGGGCGGTCCCGCCGCTGCCGCATTATGCAAGCGGCCGGGCCGGGGACGTGGCGCGCCGCCTCCCGGCCGGGCTGGCCCCGCGGGCGGTGCCGTGCGGGGCGCCCGGAGCCCGCGGTCCGTGTCCGGGCTGGGCTCGCTGCGGCGCCGCTGGGCTCTGCCGGGAGTGGGGTGTGCGCTGCGCTGCTCTTTGTCTCGCTCTGCGCTAGAGGAACACAGCGGTGCTGCTGCCGGCTCCAGGTTTGATGTTATTGATCGCTGGTGAGGCAGCTCTAGATGAAGCTTAATTTTAAAAATTAATCTGTTATCTGCACCCTAACCAAGCACGGATTCTTTTTTCCATTTTTCTCTTTTTGCTTTTTCCTTTAAGTTAATAGCTTGTCTTGTTAGTATTAGTGTTTTAATTTGTCAGAGCACGCAGTGTTAGATGGAGGTTAACCTCCAACATACTTTAAATGTTAATGGTAGGGTGAAATGGTGTATAAGTGGAATTATTTTTATTATATATGTTTTCATTCTAGCACTGCTTCCTGTAAAATAACTGTATAAGATGTTAAAAAAATAGGAGATTACCATTGATTTTGAATAGACACTGGTAGCCTAAGCTGTCATGTAATTAGTCTTTCAGTAAAGCATGTAGCCTCTCAACAGAATGGATCCAGGCTTTGGAAACCTGTTAAAAAAGTGGTTTGTTGAGAGCTCTGGGGAGCATTATACATGTTATTTGTCCAAGTCATTCCTAAGTGAGGAATGTTAGTGTGATCACAGGAAGCTAAATTGCTCCCTGCCTAAGATCTTGTCAGCCCTGTGTTAATAATAAGCAGCAGTTCACAAAAGAGGAATCAGACTGATGCTGTTCTGTCTCGCTTACAAACGTGCCCCAGCTGTTTCCTGTGTGCTTCAAGAACTTCACCAAACTGCTGTGGCATAGCTGAGGCCGAAGGGTCTGTCACATGGACAGGTATTTGCCAAATGCTGAAACAATTAACTTGTTGTTACTTAAAACAAAGCAGATACCTTGTGGGTGGGCAGAGGGAACCACGGCTGATGTGGTTCCCTCACATGGGGAGCTAAATTGATACTGAAAATACAATCCTCAAAATATTTTTCTCACTTGCTGTGTATTCGTGTGATGCAATTTCAGAGGTTCACTTGGGCTTTCTAAATGTCAGCATTTGGCTGTTGGTAAAATTTCAGCCTTTGCATCAGAGCAGCATGTCCGAATCCTCTGTGCAAGTTTGTTTGCTGTCCAGTGTTAGCGCTGCAATGCAGAAGGAGAGACCTGCTGAGTTTGTCCTTGCTCCTGCAGTCAAGGTGCAGTGGGGGGAGAGGAGGGGGCAGAAGAACCCTCTTGTTTGGTTGAACATGAAGGGGTTGATGCTGTAATGCTGTTTCTAAAAATTCTCTCCCAGTTGTTAAAGGGAAGGCCCTGACAAATATATCCTCTGACGCTGTTCTAAAACCCAGGTGTCGTCAGCTACTGTTACATAATTTTCTTGCATGTCTAATTTGTTGCTTTAGATGGATTCTGTAATATCTGATACCTCATTAGGACCAACCACAGGCAACAAAATCTGTTCATCATAGTACAAGGTTACCCAGATACCACTTGGTATCTTTGGAATATCACAGTGTGTGTCTTAGGCTCGTGTCCCTTTGTTCAGCACGGCAGTAGATCTGATGGGTGGCGGATTTTTTATTGCTGTGTGTAGCACATCTTTTGGGAAGGTAAAATCTGAGCGCAGTACGTTCTCCCACAGGGCTGGGCTGTGTTCAGGCTCATGGTTCATGAGGGAGGCTGTAATGGGTGCTCTGTGTCAGCCCCAGTGCTGCCTGTGTGTTCTCCCAGCTGTCAGATGACTTGGCTGGGGCTGTGGAACCTTTCCCCTGCTTCATTGTGGAGTTGGACTCTCCTGGGTGTTGATACAGCTCATGAGTCTCTTCCCTTAAGGTGGAAAGTGTCAGCTCAAAATGACAAAAATAAAACGAAAAATACTCCAGCCTTCTAGTCCTTGCTGATTTTATCTTTATGTGCAATAAATGGAGAGATATTTTGAAATGATTGAGCCTGTTTACATTTAGGATTGTGCACTTGCAGGCCTGTGCAGCAGGATGTGTGATGAAATGTGTGCTAGCATTATGAAAGAGCCTGTTTGTGCACAGGAGGTGCTCGTGGGTTGGCCTTGGCTGCGTGCCAGTTGCCCACCTGGCAGCTCTGTCACCCCTCTCCTCAGGGGAAAAAAGGTGGGAAAAGCCTCAGGGGTCAAGGTAGAGGCAATTTAATGCAGCAAAAATAATTTCTGCAGAAGCAAGGGGAAACAGAACACTTAATTCTCTGTTTCACCATTAGGGAAGCAGGGCTTCTATATGGATAGGAGCTGCTCTGGAACACAAAGGTCTTAAATGACAAACATCCTCCTTTCTTATAGCTTTTTTTTTTTTTTTTTCCTTCTTTTTTTTTCTTAATGTATCAATCTCTGAGTCGATGTCATGTGACCAGGAATGTCCCTTTGGCCAGTTTGGTCACCTGTCCTGGCTGTGTCTCCTCCCAGGACGTTCCCCACCGCAGCCTCCTGTGATAGTGGGGAATGTTGGAGAGGCAGCGCTGATGCTGTGTGAGCTCAGCTGAAACTCTGGGTGTTATCCACACCTTTCTAGCTGCCAGAACAAAGCACAGCTCTGTCAGGGCTGTTGTAGGGAAAATGAACTCCCTCTCAGCCAGACCAGTTCAATGGGCTTTGGTTTTCTGCAGCTAAATAAGCAAATTTGGTAATAGAGCAGGCAGAAGTAATCTGACACTAAATATCAGATGTTTGAAAGTGCATTCCAGGAATTTTGTGGCACCTGTGTTCTTAGTTGTCTTATTACCTGTGAAAAATCCCATTAAGTATCTATAAAATTTATTAGTTTAAAAAAAAAAACCCAGCCATTAAAATGATACTTTGTGAGCTGTATTTTTTCATCTCATTGGAAAAATCTGTGCTGCATATTATCCAGTCAGTTTAAATATAATGTTACCCAAGAGAGTTTTGGGTTGATACCTTTCCATCAGAATTTTTTACTTTTAGCTTATTGGAATGAGATTGGTGGCTTTTTGTGGGGAGAGAAGGGTTGAAATGTGACACTGGTGTGAGTCTGATACTTTTTTGCTTTCTTACCAGCGTGTTGCCAAAGTCTGATTATCCATAATGGATGTGCTAAGTGTAACCAGCCATTCTGCAGTCCTTACAGTCGGTTTAGAGTTGATAAAATCAGCTTTTCATTCAGGTCTGTCAGGGTAGTTGCTTGAAGCGTTCCCTGCCTAATTTTGAAAGCTCTTTGTCCATGCACCAAAGTTCAAGGCCTTCAGGCTAGTTAGTCTCCACAGTTTAAAAAAATATCCCATTGTACTTCAAGCCTGCCCTTGGACCACCAGAATCAAAGCCTCAATACCTGTTCAAGTTGCTATTAAAAATATTGGTTGTAATGAGTAGAGAGCAGCTAACCTGGCTGCATGTCTGCTGTGAATTTTGATGACTCTGGAATTTGTTCAGTGTTTGTCAGATAGACTGTTATATTCCAGGATTGCCCCAGATTACCTGGTGTGTATTTAGCTAATCCTGAAAAAACATATAAGATGTGGTACAGCAAGCAGCCAGCACCTTTTCAATCATATTGGAAAGGTTAGGGAAGTTAAGGGTGAGGCAGAATAATCCACTAAAGCTGAAGGCTTGTGAAGGGTTTTATTATATCACCAGACCTGTAAGCTGGAAGGTTCAAATTAACTTCAAGATTTGAATTAATAAATCAAGTCCCTGTCCTGGTATATTTCTAACTAGAACCAAAAAATATTTTGGTCTTCCCCATCCAGGATGACATTTATTACCTTGTTTTAGAGGAAATCTATGATACTTTGTGACACTTTAACAGTTGATTGTATTATGTTATCTTTTATTTCTTACCTGCATTTTCTAGAAGTTCTCTTTTAGAATCAGGAAGAGGAGAGTTTGGATTTCTTATTCTTTTCTTCCTATTAATGTTTCCTGTTGGGCTTGTTTTGTTTGTTTGGTTTTGTTTATTTGTTTTTTTAGTGAGGTGCTGATAAGTCTCTGCCAGTGTGATTTGTCTTTCCCATGAGGAGAACTGAGATTCAGGTGTTCACTGCTTTCTTGCACGTGGTTGTAGTCTGTAAAGGCTGACCAAAGGAAGAGGAGCAATTGTTTGCACCCAGGTTAGCATCTGAATGCCTGTAGCTGCAGCAAATGTGAATTCAGCTTTATTCCTTTTGGACTCAGAGGTTGTTTAAAAAGGGTTGTTGCACAAGGATTTCTAGTTTATAAATCAGCTCAATTGGTTTTATAATATTTGCTGATTAGGAAATACTTACCATTTTTAATGTAGCTCTTCTAATTTGCTTCAGTTCCCCTAAGCAGTTATGATGTGACCCCTCTGAGCTGAAAATTCTTTGCATTCACCTAAAAGCCCATCATGACAGGAGTGGGGAGCAAAAGAGGATTTTGTTAATTCTTTGCCAGCTTCTTTGGTTAAGCAGTGCTGAAAATCTGAAGGAAGGAACATCCTGTTTCAAGGATGCCTGACGCTTAGAGGTCAAAAGATTTGATTGTTAAAGCTTTTCATTCCACTTTGGGAATTAAATTATTATCTCTTTTCAGGAACCATCAGTAACTAGACAGCTAAACTTAGCTTATTTGGCTTTTTCCCTCCCCCTGCAGTAAAATGTTTTTGTATCATGTCTTGAAAGCACAGACTCCTTTTATAAGTGCATTATAATATACCTCAGAGGTTTGATTCCTTAGCAAAAAGCAGAGCTTGTTTTTTCCTTGCTGTGTGTTTGCATTCAGTGCAAGAAAAGATGTTTTTTTCAGAATGAGAGATGGTACTTTGACCCTAAATCTAAGAGCAATACCTGTACCTGCAGTTCTGCTAGAAAAAAAACATGCTCTTGCTTGGAGAAGTGGAATTTTTCTTTTCTTCATATGCATCCCTTGGGTAGGCTGAGTAGGTTTTTGAGATAAAATGCATTTTGGGTAGAATTTTGGCAATTTTACAAAGTCAGTTTATCAAAACCTCCTCACAACTGGCTACTCCTATATAGAAAAATAAAGTTATTTTACTAGGCAGTTTACAAAAGCCCACACTTGTCTGGAAAGTAGGTACATAGAATTTTGGCAAGATTGGCTATAAAAGCTTTATAGACTTAGGAGGATTTTGGATGATTCTCTAGGAACAGTCAGGTAGTTAGTTAATTTGCAGTAGGACACATGCTGGGTTTTGTGAAGTTTAAATTGCAGTCGTTGCATTGGCTCTGGAAACAGCTTTTTTGGGTTTTGTTTTGCTTTGTCCAAAAACACATTCTTACTTTGGGGAACTGGGTGCACATATCCACTTTCACTTTCCTGCTTGACTTTTGCAAGGCATTTTTGCCTCCTCCATTTCCCCTTTGGCTCCTCTGCCCTTTGAGTTAAAGGCTGTCCAAACAGGCATTTGGGGAGCACAGCCAAGCCCCTGGCTACTTGGTGTCATCATAAATGCACACAAGTAATTTATATTCTCTGCATTACACTGAGGTTTTTTTGTCACATTAGACCAGCTTTGTGAGTCCAGTCTTAGTTTCAGCACTGAAGCGTGCTGTGCTTCTCTGTCTATAAATAACTGCTAAAAACAAGTGCTAGAATGTGTCACTTAACATACACAGGTGAGAAAGTTCCTAAGGGGCATGCCCTTCATGGAATTCCTGTTTATCAGCTGTGCTTATTTCCAGCTTCAGGAGTCTGGGATTTTATCATTTGAGAAAGATAAAGTTTGTGAAAGGCAGATGCAGAATTGACCAGAAACCTTTATATGTCTACTGTTTTTTTTTTGCTCTCATTGTATTACTGAAAAGTCATCTTCCTTGACATGGAGAGGGAAAATAAAGGAGGAGAAAAAGGAATGTAAAGGCAGCTGTAGTTATAGTAGGAATAGAGGAGAAGGAGGAGAAAATCCAGAAGAAACAGTTCTGAAGGCTCAATACCTGCAATAACATTCTAAATGCCCACAAAGAATGAGGTTTGATGATGAGCTTCTTTTTCCTGTTTGGTATCTGCCTTTTGCTTTCAAGGCATATTTAGCTGTCCTGTGCCCTTTGAAGGCAAGGGTTTCCCCTTGTAGTAGTAGAGCTAATGAAAGGCAAATTTTTGTTCAATGTTGTTAGTTCTTTCTGATGTTGTTATTAAAAGATTGCTGACCAAGATTGTACTGAAATAAAGTGCTATTTGTCCTGTTCAAAAATAGCAATAGTAACAATCTACTTCCTTAGTTAAAAAAAACCTCAACCAAACAAAACACATGCAGAACAAAAAGCCCTTCACTGTGATGTAGATAACTGGATTAATTGAAAGCATTGCAAAATTCATTCTGCACATAATAATTACAGTTATTTTGTAGCTCATGTCCAGATGGATATACTTGGGGGATGACAGTCTAGCAACATCCATATGTGGACTTTACTATGACTGCTGCTTTTGTAAATAATATAAAAGGATGTGATATATCAATATTGTTTCTGCTGTAATGGTGAAAATGGGCTTCTGCCAGTTCTTTTCCAGTCAAGGTGTTGTGCATTGGAGGAGAAAATTGAGGCAGAGTCAGTCTTCAGCTGCAGTCCTGGCTAAAGGCAGTCTCATCCTGCTGGGCTGCTTTGAAGGCTGCTTGGTGCTTCCAGTTGCTCCTGGTGCTTCCAGTGAAAGCCTGGAAGTGGGGGAACAGAGTCTGCAGGCATGCACAAGTGACAGCAGGGAGCTCTCATCTCTTATGGGTTGTTCCCCTTTCCCTTCAGGGTGGTTGTGCTTCTCTGTGCAAACTTCCTTGTGCTTTGTAGAGCATGCTGAAGAGTAGCACTGATGAGACAGAAGTTACTGTTTGCCAGGGGTCCTGATCTTAAATCCCTCAAAACCTTCCAGTGGCCTCCTTGGAAGCAAAATTAGAGAGTTTAGAAAAAATCTCTGCTGAAGACTGATAAATGCTGCAGCATACTGGTACTTGCATATGGTATTTGATTTAGTGGTCTTTTTCTTATGCCAGTGTTGCGGCTGGATGTTGTTTTCTGGGTCTGCAGCTGCTTTTAAAGAGCTTTCTACTTCTACTGCTCACTCAGGCAGTAATATCACAAGCGGCTTGCTTCCCTGTAGGTGGTGGGATTTCTGTTTCCTCTTACTTAGAGCAGCACCAAATGAAGTGATTGTTCCTCAAATTAGTTCTCTTTCTTCCCACTCTAGGAGATTTCAACGATCCCAAGACAAAAGTTCTGCAGAAATGAGCTCTTGTCAAGTCACTTTTGAAATAAGGGGACCATCAGCACCAGGTACTCAAATCATACTTTCTCCTTTCTGTATGGTTGGTGTAGGAGACAACTTAAAAGAGGAGTGTTCAAAGGCTGCCTTGTCTGTTTTCCTCAGAGATAAAAGAACACATTAGATCAAATATCAAGATGATAAATCATTGTAAAATATATTAAGACATTTTACCAATGAATTTGAAAATGAGAGTTGGGAAATAAATTTTACCTCTTTCTCCAAACAAAAATTTCATATTGTGCTGGGGATTTTGATGCTAACTGAGATGGTTATGATTGGTTTAAAATATTTTCTCTTTAGTACCTTTTTATTCCATGGAAACAAGCATTTGTATTCTGACTTATGATACTTAGGCATGCACTGATGTGTTTGTTCTGTTTTTTTATTCTCTCTGCATCCCTGTTGAAAGTTCTCACAAGATGTGACCTCTATCAGAAGTTACAGACAGAAAGAATATGCAGCTTAATTCAGTATTCTGTCTATGCAAAGAAAAAAAAGTGTAAAATAACTTCTGTTACCCAAATGAGGAACACAAGGTATCACATCAGGTAGAACATAACAATCTGGTATTGGTTAATTGTGCATATTATATTGACCTTCATCTTCAGGAACTTGGAAGGAAGGAAGGTTTAACCACAGTTTTTAACTGAGGTCCACAAAACTGCTCCCAGCCATGTTCCTTCCCAGCTTCTTTCCCAGCCCCCTCTCTGGTGTGGAGAGAACAGAAGAGGCCTTGATGCTGTGAGCACTGCCCAGAAGTAACTGAAATATCCCTCTATTATCAGCACTGCTTCCAGGACAAATTCAAAACACAGCCCCTGCTAGCTGTTGTGAAGAAAATTAACTCTACCCCAGCCAAAACCAGCACAGAAGTTCACCAAAAAAGTAATGGATTGCTGCCTTACAGAAGCAGATGAATGTGGGAGCAGATTGGCAAAATTCCTGTGCCAGGCCAATACCAGATGGCAGAAGTGTCTCCTGTAGTTGTAGGGGAAGAAAATGATAAAACATTGTACAGGTTTTGATATCTGCCCTGTGTTAGATCTCTCCTGTGTTTCTCCCTCATGATTTGGCGTTTGGGAACTGAAAACTGCTACTCAGTGTCAACATAAAGCTGTTAGTGAGGAGTAGAGTTTTCTGTAGTATTCTGGAGAAAATTTTAGAACTTGAGAGTAAATTGACCTTAGCTCAAGACCTGTGTGGCTGTACCATGGAGTATTGCAAGCTGTGCTCTCTTTGTCCTGCTCACACTGTTGCTTCCACAGCTGTGGTGGCACTGTCACTAGCAAAGCTGACTTTGGATGTGTAACTTCTTCCTGTGCTAATAATATCTGCAATGAAAAGTAGGATTAGTGAGAACCAGGTCCTGCCTCAATGGCTGCTCACAAAGAATTATCTGAAAATACAGCATAAAGAGATGGCACAAAAGGGTGCTTCTGCTTATGACAACATTGATATTGTTGGGGTTTTTGTTATTATTGTTGGATGAGCGAGGCTGTTAGTAAGCTTTGAGTTGGGACACAAAGCGTAGATTAACCTTCTTTGCTGAAGGAGCTCTGCCAGGAGCAGCCTTGAATTCCATGACAAGGAGAGGGGAGAAGCTGAGAGCCCCTGAGCTTGAATTGCAAACCCAACCCAAACCCCCTGAGTTCAGAATTGCCTATGGGGAGGCAGTTTGCCCTGCATTTCACTTTGGCTTTACTGGGATAATTAAGGCAGTGTTTTACAAATCCTAATTCGGCCTCAGTGCAGTTCCTGAAGGGAGTTTAGGGTGGCTGCACATCCTATTCAAGCATTGCCTTTCGTGTGTGGTGCCTTACTGAGTGAGAGGTGGGCACTGGATGTTCACATTTTGTTTAAAATGGGAGCCCAGAGAACTCTCCCAGCTGGCACCTGTTAAGAGAATACAATTATATGGCACTTCAAGGTTGGCTGTGTGGACATGAAGGTGTGTTAAGTACCGCTGTTTTAAAGGGATGTTAAAAGAATTTTAGCTTCTTTTTAATATTTCTACCCAGAAACTACCTGTGTGATGTTCAGGTGGTCTTCCCTCCCCACTTTATCTCCTCCCTCACATGCCTCAGGATAGGGTGGAAAAGGGAAAGGTGACATAGGTAATTGCATACTAAATATACTCATAGTGTAGATTTTTACCTACATTTGTGTGCTTACAGTGAGCATCCAGAAAGCTCAGGCTTCTTTTTTTTTTTTAATTAATTGCAGCAAAAGATTTTAAAAAACGCAACTGTTGAAGTTCAAGGTGTTATGTAAAATTATTTCAGTAAGCTGCTTTCAGAGAAATGTTGTCCTGTAGATTTTTTCCAACCCCTGGGTCTGCAGAGGTTTCTTTCATAAGCAGGCCTGTGGTATCCCTTAGTAGTTTAACTGGAGAAAAGGGACACAATTTTAGAGACAAAAGGGCATCCTCAAAACTGTAACTGTGTACTTCGAAGTGTCAGCTGTGATTTGTGGCTTAGGAGGAGGTAATGTACACTTGCTGCACATAGCTGGTGTACTTTGTATCTTGGGATTATTGTGTCCCCCACACTGCTCATATTGAGAACAGGGAATAAGTCAGTGATGCTTGTATCATTCTTTTGTGGTGCCTAACTGTACTTTAAAACTCCATATTTTCTCATTCTGCAACAGCTTTTTATTATGTCTAAAAATCTTGTTGAAACCCTGTGAGAGCAAAATTCTAATTTGTTCTTTCCATTAGTATTTATCCTTGCTGTTCTTACAGTCAGATACATACAGGTTTTATATTAAAAACAAGGGTAAGTTGCAGTGGTCACTTGGGATATCCCAAAATTAAATATACTGTTGTGACCTTTTGGGTTCTGTATGTATGTATGCATTAAGAGAAGTGTGACAATTTCATGTGGATTTTTTGTCTAACAATGTTATGTTTTGATACCCAGTAAAAACTGAAAGCATAGCGGCAAAATTAACTTTATTACTTTTGGGAATCAAATTAATTTGGGATGTTGCCTTGGGAATAATGCTAGCAACCTCCTGTTTGTCTGTGCTTTCTAAGTTTTTGGTATGAATTTGAGGGAATATGGACATACATTAAAAAATACAGAATATTTAGGGAAATAACAGTGTTATCTTGAGATTAAACATTTTCCTGGGAAATTTGCCTGCTGCATTCCCAGAGATGTTTTGAACATTGTTCCTTAAGAATGGTTTGGAAGCCAACCCTTTTAAGGGCTGGAGTTGTCATTAGTCCCTCTCTCAGGTCTTTGGGATGGTGAAGGAAATGCTGTTGTAGTTTTGGGTGATTCCCAAGGATTCCTTTGAAGGATTCCTTTCTGGACAGGATGGATTTTAAATGAGTGATTCTGGTGTATATATTTAAAATACTTGAAAGTTTGACTGTGGCTGTACTTTCTAATGCCATCTAGCCTGAAGTAATGATGATTGTGGTTATTTTTCTGTTTGGATTTTTTAGGAGAGGTTTTTGCAATATGTGGGAGTTGCAGTGCTTTGGGAAATTGGAATCCCCAGCTTGCAGTGGTCCTCCAGATTACGGATGAGTAAGTTGGTCTTGATTTTTGGTTTTTCTGGGGGGATTTTTTTCTTCTGTTTTGAATTTTATTTACTTATTCCATTTGAAGTAGCTGGAGTTCTGGAGCAACAAATTTATTCTGTCTTTGAGTTTGTAAACTCCTGAGCTGCATATACTGGTAGTAGAACTTAAGAATTTCCTGTGTTGCCCCTGAACACTTTGGACACCTAGGAATTTAAGGAAATATAAAACTTGGGTGTGCTTTTCTAGTTACAGATGATGCTTCTGTTGTTGTGGTTGGCATTTCAGTAGTTTAGCTTTAGATACTTGGAGTATGAAACTGCTTTAGGGCAATTCTCAATCCCATGGCTGTGCAGCAAGTTGTAGGAGATCTATAGGATAAAAGGAAAGTAAAGACTATAAAAAAGTTATTATTGTGCTAGAAGGTGATAGGGAGGAGATTATTTAAACTGAGAGTTGCATTGAAATTCTTAAGGGGGAGGGGATGTATGAGTGTACACAAAAAAAGCTTAAATGCAGTAAAAAAATTCAGTATTTTTTTAAAATGGTGCCAGCTTATGGCAGCTTTGTGGTGAAGGAAAATAAGGTTTGCAGGCTGTGTCTGTAATTCTGTCAGTGACTGGCTGTGTGATCTTGGATGAGTCTGAATCACTTCACCATGTTTTCCCCATCTCTTCAATGGGGATGAGAATTCTTGCTCTCTTAGAGCATTTCAGATCTGTCAATCAAAAAGTTCAGTGTCATTTCTAAGTACATCTTGTGTTCTGTGCATGTTGGCTAAGCTACTTTGTAATAACTTTCCTTGCAACAATACACTAGACTTTATTTTAGGATATTACTTAGACATGTGTCTGAGGTGGCTGTTAGGCTGTATTTTGAAACTTATTTTTTTGGTTGGCTGTTTTCTTTTTTCTTCACAGTATGTTTGAGAGAAGATGGAGAACTACTGTAGAGCTTCCTAGAGGAGTTCCTGTTCAGTATCGGTATTTTAAAGGATACTTTCTAGAACCTAAGGTATGTACAACCTTGTCTACTTTAAGTTGGCTCATCCTTAGGAGAAATTCCCATACTTGAAATAAAAAGAGGATTTCCTGAGTTAAACATGAGATTTTTTTAGAAATAAGTCTTGAATTGCTACATGTGAAACACTAAAACATGTGTGGAAATACAGTTCACTTCTGGCAATACATGACCATATGCTCTTAACTGTAATTATATTCTCTTCTTTCTTTTATCAGTGTTAGTGTTCTAGAAATATCAGTGGTAAAGAAATCCTTGACATTGTTATAGAGCTTAAATAATATGGTGAAGTTCTCATAGTTAGAATATAGTTGCATATGGACTTCAGCAGGGCATGGATCTCAAGTGATCCATGGAAGGAATGTGATAGTCATATCTCATATCTATCCTGTATGATAGCATGGAAGGAAGTGATAATAGGAGAAAAATGATCAGTGTAGGAGGTGCATTAAAATTTTAAAAGTTTTTGATATCACTGCAATAATTAACATAAGTTAATCTCTTGAAGTGAAAAGGTGAAACAAGGGATGAGGCATCCCATTGTTTTCTGTATGTTTGTATGTAGGTATTTGCACGACTTGGAGGGGGAAAAAAGAGCCAAGAGACACAGACAGATGTGTTTTTACAGGTATTGATGTCAAAGTTGCATATGACTTAAAGTTATATAAATTAGAGTTTAATGTTTGTAAACATTGCAGTAGGGCAGGGGGAAGTTCTTCAGATGGGAAGAGGCTGCATCCAGGAAAAAGCTGGGCTAAGTTGGGAAAATAAGCAGCTACTCTTGTACTGTTTTTCAGAATAACAAGTAATAACCTTAAGAAATGTAATGCTGCCTTTGCTGTCTTTCTTATTCTATTAATATCCTGTAGCTATTCACCCTGGGCTTTAGTTCCTCATTGAAACTGGGATTATGAAGGCTGTAGCTAAATATGCAAAGGAGTTACAGAACCATCTCATCAATACCTTTTAAAAATTTCAAATTACTGTCAAGAGCATGTAAGTTTTTGTCAGCCTTTTTTTAACTAAAAAAATCACATTTGATGGAGGTATCATTTCAGTGAAGGGTACTAATTTCAAATGAAACACAGTCCTGGTTTTTTCATTAGAGCATGTGAAACAGTCTAGTCAGAAACTGGTATTTAAATTGCTACTTTGAGGCAAAAGAAGGGAAGGACAGTAATAGATTTTGCTGAGTTCAAGCTGAGGCCAAAAGTAGATTAATTCTTACAGCTCAGCAGCTCTGATAGGACTCTTGCATTTTGTTTTGTTTTTGCAAATGACCAGAAGTCTAAAAGTCCAGAAGTTTAAATGTAAGCAAATGTAACACACTCAAAAAGCAGAGTTAGTGAGCAGAGGCTGAGCCATGGTTGATACACAATACAATTTCTGTTTTACCATTTGCAAAAGTTTACCCTCTGTGTTGGTGAGTGTGTTTCTTTGAGTAGGTGCTCTGTATCTGCACCCTTATGCACCGTGTGATGCAGGGTCTGCCAAGGTAAGTATGAATTTAATGCAATACCAGCATAAAGAGCAGGAGAAAAGGAAACCACCCTACAAAACAAAGTGAATTCCTGGGGTGCAGGTTGTCACCTTAGTGGTGTCTGACTTGTACCTGTTAAATGCACAGGACTTCTTATAAAATAAAGTCTTTTGAAGGAAAGAAATCCAGTTACAATGTAGTTTTCTTCCTCTTTTTGTAAACCTATTGCAGAGCAATGAAAAAGTAACAGGAATATCATTTACAGTATAGTGCAAGTGAGACAGTACATGGAGAACTTTAGCATTAAGGAAATGCTGATAAAGAAAATATACTTTAAAGTTAAATTTTTCTGCCTATTTTTATTTCAGATTTTTTTTCATTAGGCATTGCATGTGATTAATCTCCTAAATTTGACAAGCTGGCAATATATGATCTCTGACATTTAATTTTTTTATATCAATTTTACGTGTAGTAAAACAACAGTGTAATCTTAACTATATGTTCAAGTCTGAGTATATGAATTTGACATCACATAGTTATTAAATCATGCTGAGGACAGATCCACCTGAAGTCAGCAACTTCTACAGCAACTGCATTTGTGAAGATGCTTGAATTGGACATGGTGGCAAAGATGGGGCTGATATGTGTTTACACAGAGAAATGGTAGTTCCTAGATTACCCACAGTAGTGCTACAGGCTAGATGTGAAAATAGATAGAATAATTGATATTTTATAAAAAAAAAGTGATGTCTTTTTCTCCCTTCCCTTTAAAAAGATCATAATTTGATCTTAAATTTTTTTTACTTGAAGGAAAGTATGATGTAATAGAAAGTCTTATTTGTAGTGAAGCATATTAACATAATTGTGGTTATGTAAATAGAGCAGTGTTTTTTAAAAATACTCAATATATTGAAATTCATAGAATTTTTGTATGAATACAAATATATATCCAAATAACATTTTCCTGTAAAATTGGTGTCAGGTCTTGGCTCCTGCATGTCAAGAGATTTTAAAAAGAAAAATAAATACACACAACTGGATGAAATGAGACAGTAACTTGAACAACCTCAACCAAAATAGTTTTTTTGTTGAACATAGTCTGGGACCAGTGAGCTCCCTGTGAGGATCTTCCTGGCTTTTATTCTACACTCACTTTCTGTTTGTGGCAGTGGGTTGTGAGGGGGTTTGTGTGAGGCACACCAAAACTCCCTTGGCTGGAATTGGTCTTCTATGTATCTTACATTTGTTTCCATGATGCATATTTGAAAACCTTGGTAAGGAACACACCTTAATCTGTTCAGCTGTGTTCTGTATGTGCTTTTAAAACTGTAAATAAGCATGCAAGTTCAGGGTTACTTCTTTCAAGGCAAGTGTGAAATAACTAAGCTGTCTGTGCACGTAGCAGGACTTTAAAAACTGGATTGGAGGACATTTTTCACACTTTCTGCTTAATTACAGAGGTTTCAAATGAGAGTTAGGTTTACTTTTTAAAATGCAATTAAATAAATCCATTTAGCACCTAGACTGTAGTAATAAAGATGAAACTGAGACCTAGACTCAGTAATTAATGTCTTAGAAAAGCTTTTTGTAGATTAAGAACCCGTGGTTGTCACGATAGTAAGAGAGACATTATTGTCTGCTGAGGTAGCAGATTATGTGAGAAACTGTTACTGGAAATACCAGAGCTGTAAAATCTGTACTGAGCTCAGCATTTCCTGCCAGGTGACTTTTATCTGCTGCTGCCTTGCAAGTTGAATGTGATGGCTGAATGGCTTTAATTATTCAGTTTAGTGCTTAATTATTGTCTTCTACATGGTACAGAAATCCAGAGAGATTTTGGTCAGAAATGCAGCTTTAGCAATTAAGTCTAATTTAGCTGTTTCATATTATTGAAGTAGATTATTTTTCTTGAAACATAGTTTTAATTAGTGAAGTGCACTTGGATAAATGTGTTTGTGTGGCATTTTTAAGATTTGGTTTGGGTTTTCCCCCCCTCTAATGCCTACTCTGTTGTATTGTCTTAAAGCAGGAAGCTTGGAACTGATCTCCTAAATTACCATTTAAGCATCCACAGAAGTGTTTTCATTATTTAATTGTACTGAGTACCCAGGCACTTCATGGAAATGGTGCATCTGCTTTGAACCTCAGAGCCATTATGCTAGATAGGCATTTTCCCCTTCATTTCAAAAGTGTCTAATGACTGCTGGGGAGGGAGGCCCCAGCTTCTCATAATGGAAGAAGACTTGATTTTTACAGAAAGTTCTTGAATGTTCTTTAAAAACTTGAAAATTGAATCAGATGTTCACCTAATCAGCATCAAGCAACATAATATTCGTGTTGGTTTTTATAAAAAATAAGGGTGTCTGTATTAGTAGAAAAAAGATCCACAGAGCCACTTATCTCATGGGCAGTACACTGAGATGCTTGATGTGACCATTTGATGGATGCCCTTTTAAGACTGTCCTCTAGAAACTCTCCTTTAAGGCAGTGTTTCCATACTGTTAATATTGATGACACCTCATTTAGTTCTGCTGCTCAGCTGGCTGCTTTTCAGATGTGGTCAGTATATGCCACAGAAATGACATTACTCTTTTGACCTCATTGTAACAATGGCTTCTGTTACATGTAATTGAAACGTTCTTTAAAAATGCCTGTAAACTCAGAGAGGGTCTGAGCAGGGATTGGGAGGGTTCTTAGTGATATCTCTGTCTGTTCTCTAATCAATTGCCCTTTTTTCCAGGTAGCTTTGCTTGGCTCTTCTTAGTATGGGAAGTGTTGAGGGTTCCTGGGATTAAATGCACAATCAGTCCATTGTATTCCTTTCATGAAAGGAAATTATGCTGAATGTATCTGGCATGGTGTCCTTATTGTTGGGATAATGTTATTCAAATTCATTCATCATTTTAGAACCTAACTTGAGAATGGACAGTTAGAGTAGTGTAAGAAATAAATTGATATTTTCATACAATACATTGGGGGTTTTACAAGGAAGAGCCTTGGCTTACCTTCTGAAGGAAGCAGCTTAGTCCATGTTAGGAAGATTTGCATTGCCCAGGTTCACAAACTAAAGCTGTACACGTGCTCATGGGAGCTGCTGTTGTAGATCTTGCATGCCTGCATGGTGGGAGTAAATGGCAGTCTCCCTGCTGACAAACAGGGTTTGCAGATTTAGAAACTGTCATTGTGACTGGCAAACGTCACTGTGCTGTCAAAGAAGGGGAAATTTACTTTTCTAGAAATCCTGAGTGTGGTCACTGTGGCACCAGTGAGAAGTTGTGAGCTAAAACTGCCCTATAACAAGAATAATCTGGAAGCAGTAATATAATTGTATTTGTATTTTACATGCATTCTGTCTTTAAAACATAACTAAGCATATGTGGTATATTTTGACATGACATTTAAGTGTGGATGCCTCTGAACTCATTAGGAGCATTGCTTTAGCTGAGACTCACAGAGCAAAGCCATGCTACTGAGCTCTTGTTGAATGTTTGGTGTTTGCTTGCTGTTAGCTCACCCAGAGGCTTGGGAGATTAAATGTGCTCAGTGTATGTCAAGAAATCCCATCTGCATGTGAAGAATTTGTTGGGTGAGGTGTAAAGGAACAAAGCATTTTGGTGCTGTGTAATTACACTGCTGAGTCTGAAGCTTGTCTGGATGTCCCTGTGGCTCTGAAATCTCTTTAAACAAGAACCTGAACTACTGGGATTAGCTGGCATGGAAGTTTCCATGTCTTTGGCAACAGTAGCAAATTTTTTTGGAAATAAGAGTTACTTAGGCCCCAAAACATCAAAATTACATATTGCAGCTATTTGACAGTGGTTTCTACATCTGATGGTAACAACTGTGCCATGCTAGGGGAACCTGCTCAGGGTGACTGAACTGGTAATCAGGCATGTTCTCTCTGTTAAGTTGTGGTTCCCTAAAAGCTTTTACCTAGAAAGCTATCTCAAAGTTAGGTTGTTCTGAAAGAAGAGTTTGTGCTACTGTTCTGGTTATCTGAGTCTTGGCTGTGTTTGTCAACAAATGTATTCTTTTGGTGGACAATATTTTCTTTTTAATGACAGTACCTAATTTATCCTGCTCCAGCTGGAATAGCCTGCAGGGTCTTCATTGCTGGCTGATTGGATCAATTATTTATGTTTTAATTAGATGATAAATAACTTGCTTTTCAGTACCACAACTAAAATAACTGTGTTTTATAGTCTTTGAATTTAGCAAGGCAAATTCTGAAGGAGAATTCACCCCTGCAACTGCTATGTGCATGAGTAGGTGCTGAATGCTGTTTGGAATTAGAGATGTGGGGTATGTTTGTCATAAACTGTTGCTGTAGCTTGAGAACAAAGTGAGCACTCTTAATGAATTTAGAGATTTTTTTTGTATAAGAAGGAGACTGAAGTAGTCCAGCAGAGCATCTGTTAGCAGTAAAGGTTTAATGATTCCATGTAACTTCTCTGCCATGTCAGACTGTCAAAAGTTTTGTCATATGTATTCACAACATATCAAACAGAGTCATCAGCAGTTGCAGGGGTAAGAAGCCTCATCTGTTTCTTTCTTTCTTTCTTTCTTTCTTTCTTTCTTTCTTTCTTCTTCCGTCTTTTTCTCTCTCTGTTCCTCTCCCTTTCTTCTTCTCCTCCTTCTTTTACTTCCTTAAATCTCTAAGTTTAGTTCACAACCATCCCAACCAGCTTCATGGGTACAAAGTCAGATCTAACAAAAGAAATTATTGCAGACATTTAACTTTTAAATTACAGACTATCGATGGTCCCTGCGAAGTCATAGTTCACACGTGGGAGACTCATCTACAACCACGATCAATTACCCCTTTAGGTATGGGCATCAACTGCATCTGTTTGAGGCATATGCATAAGATTGCTGATATGCTGCACACTGGTTTAGAGGGATTGATGGCTATAGTTTTTAAATACTTAAATTTATTAATGTGTGGGAGGTATAGACTTTTTCTTTGCACAACATGGGCCTTACTCTCAAAATATATATGTATATATAAGTAAGTGGCTTCAAAATGGAAGTGGATGTGAAATGCTTTGCTGTCATCCTTAAGATTATGTGGGTTGGTTTTTTACTAATTTGAAATTTTAATAATTTTCTGTAAGCTTAATTCTTTGAGACTAAGGATCCATATGATCTTTTTTAAATAAAATGAGGGGAGGGTGTGAAGTCACTGCTGTTTTTTATTTAAGTGCTATTTAATTAGTAAAATTTTAAACAAAAATGTTTAATTAGGCTTCTATAAGTAAATAGATTAATGCAAATAGAGAAATGAATGTACTTATTTACCCGTCAATTGAGCAGAAATGTATTTTGCTGAAAGAAAGGGTGGCATGCAGACTTGCATATGAGTTACTAATGCTTTTCTGAACAGGGAAAAATTTGGGTTTTAAGAGTGACTGAAATAACCTTTGAATGTAGCTTGTAGTTTAGATCTCTTATGCTGCTATGGCATGTTTTATGCACTGTCTTTTCTAGCACATAAAAAATACTATTTTCTCCACACTTAGTAGTTTACATTTGTTAAGAAACTTTCTAATTATTTGAAAAAATGTCTTTTTGAAAGAAGGTGGTATCAGAGAATCTGTTAGTCATTAATAGTACCATGATCATGTTCTGTTCTCCCTTTGCCTTTTATTTTTAATTTCAGGTGAATTTGTAGTGTTTCTTTTCCTGTAAGAAGGTTATTTCTGTATTTGTCAGTAACTGATAAGAGAAGCAGCCTATCCTGTGCTAGGGCCTAGACTTTAAATTTAGATTACCTCATTCCAAGTTGAGATTTTTTTTACCCCAGGTAATATTCAATTCTTCATAAGCAGTTTTTAAGAAAATGCAGCAATGCACAGTATGTTAGCACTGGGTCATTTTGATCCTAAATTGTTGCCTGTGGTCATTAAGAAATTAGGTTAGGAGCCAAATGATTCTTAGGGGAAAAAAAAGGGATTAACCACTGTAGAGGCAAAATTACGTGAAGTTTTATGTTTTGAGAAATAGATGGTTTGTTTAGACTATCTGTTCTGTTAATGCTGATGAGTTTACTTAGTGCCTTAGGATTTCAGTTCTTAAAGCTTTGGAAAGAGTAAGGATAAAAGTAAGTGTGAAGTGAGTGTTTTCAGTATTCATGCTAGGTTGGTTTCTGTCACGTGGGCAGAATAAGCATTTTAATTGTGACTGACTCAATTTAAAAGCTTTAAATGTGCAGCAGGACAACTTTGTTGTATATTTGCAAGAAAATTTAATGTCTTTGACACTACTTTGACAAGTAAAGCATCTTAGATACTAGTGGGATGTAGTCAGCAGCAAAATACTACAGCAAGCCAGAAAATTGTGCAAACTTTTTACTCTCAGTTCAGATTACTTGTAATGAAATGTGCTATTTTGTGTGTTGGTTGGGTTTTTCATGCAGAAACTGAGAAAAAACATAAATTGAGATCAGTCCTTATAGAAGGTTGCAAAAAACATGCTGCTTTGTCTGATTGTTTTCCTGCATTTTCAAGATACACTTTTTAGAAGTGAAGTGGAGAAGTAGAATTAATTTAACTTGGCAATGATTTTTAAATGTGAATACTAATTACTTTTTTCCGTTCTTTTCCGTTCCTTTTAATTCTAGAAAATAAAATTATTGTCGATGATGGAGACTTTGGAATCTGTAGTAAGTGAGATATATTAACCTTTATTCCTTACTATGAATTTAATTTAAACAAGGTTTAGTCTTGTATTTGAAAAATGTTTGAGATTATAGGTTTTGAAAAGAATTGCCTATGATAGTTTTCTCTGCTTTTATAGTTATTTTTGTATGTAGCATTTGTGAATTCACACTCAGGCTGTTATCCCTTCTAATGTTAATAAAAGAGTGCTAGGAAGAGTTGAAGTCTTGTCACTCTGATGGTGTTAAAGGTTGAAATTTGGAAACTATAAATCATGAGCATGCATTTTTTGAAAGCAGAGAATAGGCTTAGCTTTCTCTTAATACTGAACTTTAGAAAAACTCTTCATGCCTGGAAAAACACTGTATTTACCCACTCTGCCTCTTCAGTCAGAGATGCAGCTGCCAAAGGGTTCTTGTAAGCCCACACCTCATGTTCTTGTGTGCACAAATGTCTCACTTGTGACAGTTCTGACCCACCTCTCACTTAATGTTCAATCCTCTGACACTGAAAGTAACTCCTTACCATACCTCATAAATCTTGTCTT
Organism: Melospiza georgiana; assembly: GCF_028018845.1. Classification (NCBI taxonomy): domain Eukaryota; kingdom Metazoa; phylum Chordata; class Aves; order Passeriformes; family Passerellidae; genus Melospiza; species Melospiza georgiana. The sequence continues at coordinate 25,755,953 of NC_080432.1, read as the reverse complement.
CAAGCTTTTCCATTTCCCCCTCACATCCTCATCAAATGATGGGTTTGGCTTTTTAGACCTCTTCAAAACTGTGGGGTTTGCTTCAGCACCTGGTTTGCAGCTTGTGCTTCTGGTCCTCCTCCTTGTTTTGGTGTTGAGGGTGAGGATTCTCCACGCTTTTCATCAGAACTGTTGCTGTACCCTGTCCTGCAGACTTGCACTGCTTTACTGGCACTGATTGTGATGGGCTAATGGATACACCTGTTTGATCCCATTAAAATCCTGTTGGCTGTTCTGGGTGGTTCAGAAAGACTGGGGAAAGGCTGCACCCCACTTCTTACATTACTGTAGATTAGGGCTGGTGACAAGGGGGATTATCTGGAAGGTGATGGCAAGAAGAACTACCTAGATCTCCCTAACATGAGTTACTAAAATGTCTTTTCCTTTCTGTTTTGCTTTTGATAGATGGTATTAAAACTGTGGATGCTGGTTGGCTGACATGTCAGACAGAAATCAGGCTACGTCTGCATTATTCTGAGAAACCCCCTGTACTGATTTCTAAGAAGAAATTTAAAACATCAAGGTTTAGGTAAGAGCCTGCTCATCTCAGTATGCAATTTACCTCATCTTAATTGTCAATACTAGGGGTATTTTTTTTACTTAATTGATGTAGCCTTTAAGTTCATTTTGGATTACTAGCCCAGTTTCCAAGTGTTAAAGCACAAATATTTACTCCATAATTGTCTTGGCATTTCTTGCTTTTTAGCTGTAACTGTAGATTTCTTAGATTCTTACTTAAATCAGTTTGGTGCTTTTCTCTGCAGAGGTGCCTCAAAAATGAGGCATTTTTATAAGGCTAAGTACATGGAGGTGTTCAAGTGAGTCCAGAGGAGACCATGGAGGTGCTCAGAGGGCTGGAACACTTCTTGCTGTGGACACAGGATTAGAAATTCTGTGTTCTTCAGCCTAGAGAGGAGAAGATTCTGGGGAGACCTTTGCAGCAGTCCCTAAAGACAGCTGAAGAGGGACTTTGGATAAGGGCCTGGAGTGATAGGACAAGAGAGAAGTGCTTTAAACTGAAAGAGGACAGAGTTAGATGAGATATGAGGAAGACATTCTTTAATGTGTGGGTGGTGAGGCACTGGCACAAGCTGTCCAGAGTTGTAGGTGCTGAAACCCAAGAAGTGTTCAAGGCAAAGTTGAATGGAGCTTGGAGGAACCTGGTAGAGTGGGCATCCCTACCTGTGGTAGGGGGGTTAGAACTAAATGATCTTAAAGATCCCTTCTAAACCAAACCATTCCATGGATCTGTTATACTTGATTTATTTCTTTTTTTCCAGTTTTGATTTGATTTCCCCTCCCATCAATTCCAAATTTGCTGATGAGGGGAAGATTTATTTAATATGATGCTCTTCAGTGAGATTTAATACTTACATTGTGTTCTGTACAGCTTTGCCTTTTTTCCTTGCATGTTATAGCAGGTACAGAGAGTAATTTATGAAGCCAGCTTCTTGTCTAAGTTAAATGGTTGAAATAAAACTTGATAAGCTAGATGCATTCACTAGACACTCTGTCCTAAAATGTTGGATCTGTCCAGTCATTTCTGTGACTGTCACTTGCTATGGCAGTGTCATTTTTCAAGTTTCTGGAGTACCTGTGTTGTAACTTCTTTTATTTTTTTTAATGAGGATATATTTCAATGTGGACTTGGTGTAATAGATTACCATGATTGTAATTATTTCTTTGAGATATGACATCAGTTTTACTGGTGACTTGGCATCTATAAATGATAATCCTGTGTCTCATCTGCTGTGTCTGTGATGCAGGAAGGGATTTGGTTTACTCATGTGTGCTTACTTCACTGACATAACTAATTTTGTCTGGAAGGTTTGCTCTGTATGATAAAGGACTCTGAGTCTTATAGAGAGGCTTATGCTTCTCAGTCCAGGATTTTTTTCAGAAATCCATTCAGTTTAAATGCTCATTCAGGATTTTTCAAGGGATTTAATTACTTCAGCCTACATTACTTATGTCTATGTTAGAGTATAGTTATCTGCCTTATCAGAGAGACACAGCAGCAGCCACCAATGTTCAAGGCTTGCCCTTGATGATGACTGCTGTTTTCAGTGCTTTTTGTTAGCTTGTTGGCATTATGGGTGTCAGCCTGTACAGGAAGGCTGTCTGTTTGGCAGCCCAAATAGTCTGGTGGGAGTGCTGCTTCTCAGACCCCTAGTAGAGTTCTCATATTTCCCCATGTTCAACTTCTAGCAGTGACTTTAGCACTGAAATCTGACTAAAATAGGATTTAGACAATGGCTGCAAACTCTTGCTCATGTGAGGAGCCTCTGTATGCAGTCCTGTCCTAAATCTTTATCATTTGTAAAGGTACTGCAGTGACTTGACCATTTGTTTTGTGTTTCTGGATGAGTAGAGTAAAATTGACCCTAGAAGGCCTAGAGAAGGATGATGATGAAGACAAGACCTCCCCTACTGTTCCCCAGAAAATGGCAAACACGGTGGAGTTCTCCTTGATCAGTAACGACGACTACAAGTGTCGTCACTCTCAGCCAGACTGTGGCTATGCCTTGCAGCCAGACCGATGGATAGAATACACAATACAAACCATGGAGCCTGATAACTTGGAGTTAATATTTGATTTTTTTGAGGTATGTCTCTTTACCCTTAAGAAGCAGCTCCAGTCTGCCTTTTGGAGCTCAGTTGTTGTGAAGATTTCACTGTTGAAACAGAGCTACTGCTTGATGTTCTTCATATTTTGGATTTATTTACACAAGTGTGAGATTACTGACTCCCAGCCCATTGTAGAAAGGTTTTGGTGAGCCTTCTTGATGTGGCACAGGAAGTTTTTCAGTTCTGTTAATTTAGAAGTCAGTACAAATTAAACTTGAATCTGCATGTGTGCAGTATTGCATGCTGTTAGGTTGGCTTGATATTAATCCTTTATCAGGATATTAATCCTTTATCAGCTACGTTATGCTTCCCCTGCTTCAGCCTGTAAAATGTGTATATAAACTGATTATATCACAACTATTGAATCTAAGTTTTTATATTTATAAGCAAAAGACATTTCTCTGAACTAACTCATGCAGATTAAAACTGGATTCTCACAATTGTGTCTGTTATTTTACACTGTTTTTTCCCCTGAAAAGTCTCAGTATTTGAAGTTCTTTTTAGAAGAAAGCAACTTATACAGAATAAGGTTTTTTAAGCATTCTCTTTTTGGTCTGAAAATGCCTTCAGGATCACTTACAGTCATAATTGTAAAGTGTCTGCATAGTTCCTGAACTTGACTATGGTCAAGTGCACATGCTGTATATTAATTCTTCCCTGCAAATGCATACCAAGTTTTCTAGCATTTTAAGCATAAATATTATTCCAGTAATTTTTGTCCTAAACAAGGCTTGGGCATTTTAGAATATAGATTATTCCATGCATGCTGTTTTGATGTGAAAAGTTTGAGATGTACGGGGTGTCAAAGAAAAATGTGAGTTTTGTAGATTTCTGTTAAAGTTTTCATTTTCCTGATAGTAATTCGTAACTTGCTGTTACATTAAACAATTTTAGCTGAAATTAGTGTTTTGTGTAACACACGAGAAACCTGTGTCATGTCAAGCCAGAAGAGTTTGTTTAGAATTCTCACTCACATCTAACAGTAGGAGTTTTGGGTTTTTGTTTTTGTTTTCAGGAAGATTTAGGTGAGAAGGTAGTACAAGATGATGTGCTCCCAGGTCACGTAGGCTCTGCCTGCCTCCTGTCATCCACAATTGCAGAACCTGGAAAGAGTGCTGGAGTTCTTTCACTTGCCATTATGAGCAGAAATCCAAGGAAGACAATTGGAAAAGTTAGAGGTACAGTTGATGCCAGCAACAGATGCAGATAACTTTCCTCAAAGCCATCTGCTGTTTACTGACATGGGAAGCATTGCTGTTTTTCTTGCAGTGGACTACATAATTATCAGACCTATCCAGGGATACACTTGTGATATGCAGGCTTCATATGCAAAGTACTGGAAACCAAGAACAGCTCTGGATGTTGGACACAGGGGAGCAGGGAATTCTACAACAACCACTAAGTAAGTTTGTTTGCATTTTAAACTGGGGAAATTGTTTTCTGTCACTGACATCAGTTGAGGAAGTGGACATTTTGAAAAGCTGCAACCCATAGTCATTTACTTCAGTATCAACTTGTGGGTAGTCTCTAAAACAAAAATTTCTGATTTGTGTTTCTGTTGGTTCAATTCTGTGCTATACTGCATCTAACAAACGCTTTATCTTGGCTGTTGTTTCAGGCTTGCTAAAGTTCAAGAGAACACCATTGCATCCCTGAGGAGTGCTGCTAGTCATGTATGTACACACATTTTCATCACACAGCACCTGTCTCATGCAAACTAGGTTGGCTTGTACGCTTAATTTGCATGATTCAATACAGTGAATGGTAATTGAACTGATGGAAATTAGATAAAATCACTGTGGAAATTGCTTGAGTTATGGGAAGTTAATAGTAGGTTAGACTCTTCTCAAGTCCCTTAAAAAAATAAAAATTTCCATTTAGTGTATTCTGCTGGTATTCTAATACAGGGAGAATTTTAGTCTCAACCCTCTATGGACAGTTTCAACAAGTGAATCAAATTTTGGCACTCTAGAGTCTGTCAGCATCCTCTCATGTGGCAAAGGTCTTGCTCAGGGACTGCTGTGTACTGAAACTTGCTCTCTGAAAATGTGACTTGGGAGCTGAGCTGGTAGAATAAACCAGTCCTTGTTTTGGTGCTTGCTGCAGTGAAGACTTGAAATCCTAAGACAGAAGTTCCAGTTTGGGAGATAATAGCTCCATGTGCCTAAATTCTGTGATGGAGATGGTCACTTTTATTCCTTCCAATAATCTTGATCACTGAACAAAGCTGTAGCTGCTAAATGACTGTTTTGAACAGTAGTCCTTAATCCCTGAGTGGACACTACAGGTTTATAGACAGGCTTTTAAAATGCTCATGAGATATATGCATTGAGGCAGAAATTTGCTGTGAAGTCATCAGCAGCATGACTAGAGAATTGCTTTCACCTATTTGCAGATTGAAAAGGCTGAAAGCCACCAATTTGAAAATATTTCTGCTGAGGAAAGGGCTGAAAAAACCCATGTCCTATTTTCTCTCTGTGCTGATTGAAAAAGTGGGTGTCAGGGTGATAATTTGATGAATGGTGTTCTTGGAGGCCTTCAAAGGAATGACTTGCAAGCAGTCAATATGTGTAAAAAACCCCAAACCTGTTACTGTCTTTTTCTTTCTGGGCCTCCCTCTTTTCTGGAAGACTGTACTTCCGGCTTTTGGATCTATTTTCCTTTTTTAACACCTAACAGGAAACATCTACAGCTGAAAAGGGCAGGAAAATGCTGAATGCAGCTATTTCTGCTCTTGCACGGATTATAACACACTGCTGCTGTGTTACTCACTAGTGACTCCAGAAGTTTGTTCCTATATGGAATATCTCCCTAAAGCCTTGGCAATATGGAGCCATCACTTGTCTGTTGGTGTGGTGATGGGGAGGAGGGAGGAAGATGCCTCAAAGTTATCTGTGTTTAAAACATTTGTGTCTAAAAATATTGTCTTGATCTTTCTCTGTAATCAGGTTCACAAGACTTGAACCTTATTAGAGGGCTTTATAAGATTAAGCAAGATATATATATATGTCTGTATAATGGTAATTAGGATAATTTGCCATATATTTCTTTCATCTTTAATAATCCATTGCTGAGCATGATTTAACTGGCAACAGCCAGTTGTATTCAACTTCTACTTGATATCCAGGACCATGAATATTTGACAGTACTTGCATGCAGTTCTGTTGTCCTTGTGCATAAGTAGTTAATGGGCTTTTGTTTTGTTCTGTGTGATTTTCAATTTTCTGCAGGGAGCAGCATTTGTGGAATTTGATGTACATCTTTCTAAAGATCATGTGCCTATAGTATACCACGATCTCACGTGTTGCATGGCCATGAAAAAGGTAAAGATAATAGCTGTATTTTATGTGTAGATATGCCCATTCTAGAAATGTAAAATATTAAGCTCTCACAGAAATAATTCTGGGCTCTCAAGGGATGGAATGGCAATAAATATGCAGCATTACTTACTGCCTAGATCAGGGAAGTTGAATTTTTTCCTTTTGATGTTGTAGCAACAGCATTTCAGATGCATGGTTTGGCACTCTTCAAGCTGACATTGTAGTTACTATTTAGCTTCTTTCTGACTCAAGATTTGGAAGAAAAAAAGCAGACAGCTGTGCTCTATTCTGTGGTGCCTATGGGGCTCTCTTATACTGAGGCCTGAATGTTTGCATTCTGTCCTGTTCTGCTTATCTTCCCTCCTAGTTCTGGCAGTGAATCCAAAGAGAGATTGCAGAGCACACTGCTTTGTGTTCTTGGCACTGGGTCTTGTGGCTCAAACTCCCACACTCACTGCAGTATTGCACTTTTTAAGAAGCTTGGTTTAGAACAGTGTGGAAATGGAATTTGACTGAGGAGAATGAATGTTCAGTGTATCTTCACTCACTATTGTCTTGCTCAGTAAAAATTTCTTAGTGAAGAGGGGAAGTGAGAAATGGACAGAATTTTTTTGACACCAGATCTTTATTTTGGGAGTGGTCTGTGTGTGTGAATTTTATCCCAGGACATTTATATATTTTATTAGTTTCTGAGACATTGGATAAACAGCAGTAAAGTGAACTGCCTTGGAATATTTTTACTGCATTTCTTTACTTGTAAACATCTTTCCTGAATCCATTAACCAATCAAGTTTTTACAGAATAATTATGCTACTGTTTTGGGGATGAAAGAACTTTAAAGACTCTGTCTTGCATGGAGGCAAAACACTGGGTTTCTTTCAGATTGTTTTATGCTTTTAAGTGCCTGTGTTGTCTTGTGAAAACTGATCATCTTATTCATAAGATATGACTTGTATCTTTATCAATAAAATAGGAAACATTAATTGCCTTTATGGCTACTTTATGAAGGGTGTGTAGGCTTTTTTGTTGCTTTCAGTGATGCTTAATTATGTGTTGTTTCTCTTCAAAGAAACTGGATACAGAGCCTTTGGAACTGTTTGAGATTGCAGTCAAAGAACTCACATTTGATCAGCTGCAGTTGTTAAAGGTATTGTTTCCTTGGCTACTACAATATGCTGTGTGTAGAATTTTATGAAGCTTGGAGGTTTTGGGAGTAACTACAGATAGTTCTGGAGAGTACAGTTTTAAAAATTGTGCAAACAGAACAATTAGGTAATTCCAAGAAAAATACTTTTGCAATGGTTTTATAACTTGGATAAATGTCATTACTTTTATGCTCTAGAAATATGGTATCTAATTTTAAAATGATAAAGGGACTGTGTTGAACTGCTCTACCTTCCAAACATAAGTGCCCTGTCTAGATAAAAAAAGGGATGAGTGGGCTACTGAAGACCCTGCTGAGCTACCTGCCCTCAGTCAAGGAAACCATCTGGCTAATCCAAGAACCATATGATTCTTTTTACTTAAAATTACTTGGTCTGCTCCTTTTTGTGAAGAGAGAATTTGAATGGAGCAAGGGAGTTGGCTGTGTCTGGCCTGATTCTAGCTCAGTGTGTGTGACTGTAATATAAAACAGGTCAGCAGGATTGAAACACAGAGGAGAGATAATGTTCAGACTACTTCACATCTTGATGTTGAATTATAATTTGTATGGGTTTACCCTTAACACGATTCCTGAATTTTCAGTGAGCATGTTTTCAATTTGGTTTTGAGCTTTTATTGAAATTGTGAAAACAAAGTTTGAAAGAAAATTGTGATGTGTACAATTTGTCTTTTTCTTTTACAAATTTTATCTGTAATAGATATTTAAATTGTAAAATTATTTAAAGAAATATTTAAAAATTATTTACTTTTAAATTGTAAAATTATTTACAAGCAAAATTAGTTACATTTTACATGTAGGAAGATGTGGGTAGAGTGTTAATGCTGCTCTTATGCTCTTCAGCTGGCTCACGTGACGGCCCTGAAAGTAAAAGATCACAATGGTATGTACTAGTTTGGAAGAGTGTTGGGATTGATTTATTGCCATGTAATGATATAAATTCTGTGGTTGCAGCTGCTTGTTGTAATCACATTTGTCCTGAACATTCCTAAATGCTTAAATAGTTAATTTTGTGCATGCTGTAGAGTTCTTTACTGGGAAGGAAATATCTGAACAGAAGTTACTCCCTTGGGAGGCAGGGACAGAAGGGTAGAAGGCAAATATATAGATCAATATATTTCTGAATAATCATAACAAAATTGCCACTGATGTTTCCATCTTATGCTTCTCCAGCTGTACCTTCAGCTCTTCAGACTTGCTGACAAGAACTTTGGTAACTGCTGTAGGATGTCTTATCAGTGCTGTAAATTTTTGGCTTTAATTATCCCTTTTGTAGGGACAGCAACTTCTCTCACACATCCTACCTGTATAAGAAAAGATAAAATTTAAAAAAATTCAACAAATAAGCCTTGATAGCCAAGGCTTATTGTGGATATAATTCACTGAGTGAAGTGGTGAGGGATGAGAGAAGCCATTCTGAGATATATATATATATATATATAGATATATATATAGATATAGATATATATATATCTCATATATATATGAGATATATGTGTATGTATGTATGTATTATGTCAAGGGTTTAAATTCCAAACCAGGAATTGCCAACACCAATGGGAGTATGTCAGTATTAGAGGAAAAGGCGTAGGTAATCAAAAGGGAGACCTGGTTTCATTGTTCACTCCTAAAGACCTTATGATTTTGAGCCAGTTTTTTCTTGCTGGCATTACTGGAGTTATGCTTCTGTTGTTTTAATTCAATATTTCATCTTTCTTTACAGCATCTTTTAGTGATGAAGAGAACTCTGCTTTTGAGATGCAGCCATTTCCTTCTCTGCAAAGAGTAAGTGGTGAATATGGAGCAAGATGATTGGGGAACATGAAAACCTGTGTTTTACTTTCAGCTTTGCACACATAGCAAAGGGGATATTGATTTTTGGGTTTAGGCCTCTGGTATCAATGCTGGAACTGAGAACAGGGGTTTTATTGTTGGGCACTGGAGGGTTTTCAGTGCTCACAAGTAACAGTCTGTGTGTATTTCAAGCTTCTGAGTTCATGAGCCCAAGCTGTGTAGCTCAGGGTGCACTCAGTTTTACAGCTGGTTAACATGTGGGCATTGCCTGTTAATGCATTGACAGTTTCTAATTTTGAAAGAAACCACACCTGCCCTTTGGCAGTTCCTCACAGTGTCTTGGCCATCTCTCAGAGCCAGACACTGAGAAATGTTGAGTGAATTTCCAGTGTGTTTCCATTTAGGACTAGTTTGTGTTAGCTCCACCTTTTGAAATCACCTTGCAAATAATTCTTTACAGGAATTTCACATGAAATAACTTTTGTTATCATGGTAATGGCAAGCTCCTGGATTTCATACTTAAGATGCGTTTTGCATTCAGAAGAACTTTCTGGAGAAAGAAAAAATATTTTTTCTTTAGGAGTACAAATGGGGCATTTCTTACATGTGTTAAGGTGAATTGACTCATACTTGTGCCTTGTCAAAATCTTGTCCTTAAGATTGTATCCACTTTTATGTATTCATTAAGTTTAAACTGGAGTAGAAAAGGTTGTATACGTGTGTTGTATAAAATGTTAAAAACCTAGGGTTTTAAATTCTACTGTTAGGACCATTAGCTTTAAAATCCAATGTATTCTCCCAACAATTACCTTCCCAGTGCTTTGTTGTCCTCCTTTGCTGTTGGGTCTCTTCATAGTAAAATTTTTTTCAGGTCCTGGAGTCTGTTCCTAACGATGTTGGGTTCGACATAGAAATAAAATGGATCTCCCAACAAAGGGTAAGTAAAGATACATGTGATTTACTTTGATTGTTTGACATTCTTATGGCTAAAGCTTGTAATTTGATGTGACAATTTATGAGCTGCAAAGGCATAATTTTTGTGGGGGTTTGGGCATTTAAAAAAAATACTGCATTATTTTTAAACTGGGGTATAGTAGCATCACTCCAACAAATTTTAAGTCTTATTCTTAAAATAATAAAATTCATAGGATTGAGTTTAGACTGCTTTTGGTATGAGATTCTTTTTAAAGTCAACAGATCACAACAGGGCAGACAGGAAAGTGCCAAGAAATTCAACCTCTCCTGGCCCTGTGCAGGAGCAGCTACAGCATGGTGCAGTGATGCAAGCAGCTGCTTCCTTCCAGTCAGCAGGGCTGCAGACTCAGCTGGATTGTGCAGCACTCAGTCCAGAGGGAAATGGGTAATAAAGGCTGGGATTGGAAGCCTGGAGTGGGGGAAGGAAGCTGAGGACAGTGGTAGGTGGAAGTCAGTATGCTAGTAATAACCACAGAGAGTAGCTGCTGTAATTACTGCTCTTCAGGGAATTCCTTTGTGTTTTTGTAGCTGTAATAGGCTTCCTAGGAATGTATTCCTTGGATGGGGAGACAGGGAATTTTTCAGTGAATTTTACTGCTGTGAGAATTCAGCTGCCCCTCTCAGGCTGTCAGTCCTGGAGAGCTGGAACCAGCACTGAGCAGACTGAAGGATTGATGCTGCATTCAGACTGGCCAGCTGAGTTCTCACTTTGCTCAGGTTGACTGAGAGACCATTGCTGGCTAAAATAATTTTAGTAAGCATTCATTTAAGTGACTCAAACTTGTGCTTTCTTTTTCCAGGATGGACAATGGGATGGCAACTTGTCAACTTACTTTGATATGAACCTTTTTCTAGATATTATTCTGAAAACTGTTTTGATGAATGCTGGACGAAGAAGAATTGTGTTTTCTTCTTTTCATGCAGATATTTGTACAATGTAAGTTTAGAAGAGAAATAATATACTTTGGTTTTGAAATTTATTTTTATTTGGTAAAATTTACTTTGTATTTTAAAATACACAACAGGAAATAAGTAACAGGCGTTTTCCTTAGACATAAAATTTGGGTGCCAAAATAGTTGGAAACTGAAATGAGACCACTTTGCTATCTGGAATGAGCCTGAAAAATAAAAATAGGTGAACAAAGTCACAGTGGATATTTTTGTCAAGTGCTTTTCTGGATGTTTCACTCTTTCTTAGCTCAACAAAAATGTCAGGGTTTCTTCTGGTATCCCAAAGTCTTTTGCAGTCATACTTGAGGGGTGTGCAAGCCTAACTTAGGAACAAATACTCTTGTTTCAGTATTCAGCTTGAAAAATGCATTAGTAAGGTTAGGGGCTGTGTATTAACCATATTTAGAAATTCCTGTCATGGATCTTCATGATCATCATGAATCTGTGCATTTAAGAAGAAAATTACAGAATTAAATGGCCTTAGGGGATTATATATAAACATATTGAGGATGTAAGGCTGAGTTCAACATCAAGCCTAGCTTCCCTTAACATGTGTTAATCTCCAGTAGTGGCAAAAGGACTCATTGGAGCAGTTTGTCAGCACAGTTTGATGCTAAACTGTGGGACCATCTCCTTGCACCAGCTAGGAACTAGAAGAATGTGCAGGAAAGAGAGGAATTCCCCTTGAAACAGTGAGATCAAATCTTTGTTCTTTCACTTGTATTTTTTTCATGTGCTACTTGTGGACTTTTGTCCTGACAGGATCCGACATAAGCAGAACAAGTATCCTGTGCTGTTTCTCACCCAAGGGGAATCGAAACTCTATCCAGAGCTCATGGATCTCAGATCTCGCACAACTTCAATTGCCATTAACTTTGCACAGTTTGAAAACTTGCTGGTAAGCTGACAAGTTAAAATCAAACGGAATTATTACTGCTTGTTTTAAATCTATCATTTTTGGCACTAATGCTTTAAATTATGGCTAACCTCACAAAAGAAGTACACTAATATTAGCAACTGCCAAAAAAAAGGTCCATTGTTTGAAATGTTTTTAATACAGTGTTTTAAAAATAGCACTCTAATTAAACTCTCTAATTGTGTTAAATATGTTTTATTATTATGGATGAAACAGTAAGGAGCTGCCAGTGTTAAAATATTAAAAAAGCTGATGTGTTTCAAAACCATGGATTTTTAATTGAAGTCTTTTGTATTTCAGGGAATTAGTGTGCATTCTGAAGACCTGCTGAGGAATCCATCATTTATTAAACGGGCCATATCCAAAGGCCTGGTTATTTTTACGTGGGGTGATGATACAAACGACCCGGATAACAGGAAGAAGCTGAGAGAATATGGTGTTCATGGGTTAATATATGACAGGTACTTAGTTGTGGCTTTTTAAAAGAATGATCATAATCACCACCATCATCAAGCTTAGAAACTATTGTAAATTGATTCTAGTGAAATTTCATGTTGCTTCTTGGTTGACTGGGTGCAGAAAGTACAAGGACCCCATAAACCTCGATCAAGAATAAGTCTAACACCAGTTCCCACTCTTTCAGCTGTATCTATGAAGCAAAATAACTTTCGTTTTTCCTGAGATCAACATAAATGTAGTTAGATCCTTTAAAGAACAAGTGTATGGCATACACGTTTAAGGTACTACTAATATTCATTATAGTAATTTTTAGGGTATGTAAACGTGTTACAGCGAGGAAAATGCCATTTAATTGTTTGACTGGAAGTTTCAGTATTCTACATTGAGCTGTGGAAATAGTTAACACAACATTCTCTTGTGTTTCAAAGCTGTGAATTCACATTTTTCCTATCAAAATTAGCTTGGAGCGACTCCAGGGCAAACTGCCAAATTAGTAATTTCAGAAAGTAGCTGTTACATTAAAAAATTCAGGTAGAAACATCAGAGTACTGTGTTAAATATTTTAACAAAAGCATTGTTGTGTTATTTGGTTGCTTACAACATCCCAAAGTTTTAGGTCTTTTGTCTTTGAAGATGAGAAATTCATCATTATGAGGTGAAGTTTAATTTGAAAAACTGGAATTTCCGATAGAAAGTAATTGGGAAAGCATTAAGTGTAACTGAAGTTTCAAATTACAGAAGGCTTTCAAACCTTCTGCTTTAGCAAGAGTATTGCTTTGTATATTGTTTTACCTACAAAAAAAAAAAAAAAAACCCAAAAAAAAAAGAAAGGAATCAATAATTGTCAAAGGCTCTGTTTTATAAAGTGAAAACTCAGAGTCAATTTAATCAACTCTAGGGGCAGGAAATCAAATATGTTTGCTCCTAGGGTTCTAGGCTCTCAGTATAAAAAAATTAGTTAGCTCTTTTCTATCTGTTGACTGCTGGGAGTCATTTGTCATTTCAAGGTCCATTGCTTCTCAGGTTTGCCAGAGGTGCCCCTTCTTGTGCTGTACAGAAAGTCTCCCATTCATTTGCAGTAAAAAAAGGAATAACTAGGTTTTTACACTAGGGATCAGCTTCAGACTGTGACACAAGTCCTCTTTCCTGCTACAGCAGTGCTGTGTGTTGCACCTCTCCTGCAGCTCAGGATTGGGGCCTCTTTAGTCAATGAAAAATACCTCTGGACTAGAATGCAGGTGAAAGAATCATCTAACTACTTAGTGTGCAGTCATAGGGTAATGAAATTTTATTCTGTGGTATGCATAAGTTAAATTGATATATTATTGGTGGGGTGTTTATAAACTCCACTGCATAAAGTGTTTGTGGAATGTCTCTTCATCTCATGTCTACTAATCCAGTCTTCCAGAGTTGTTAATTACTCCCTGTGCAATAGATACTCACTACTGTGGTAAAACAGTAAAGCAGGGGCCAGCCTAACTTCTGACTTCGTGTTGCTTTTATTGCTTTAGATACTCCATGCTACTTAAATATTGTGGCATTTATGTTGAGGCTGCTACTTGTCATCTTATGTGTCCTATTTGGTGTATTTTAAGTTGTAGTAGGTCAGTAGAACACCTTTCATCTCACTTTCTGATAACCAGCCAGTTCGTTGGAAGGCTTAATTCCCTTGTGGATTTAACTGAACAAATATTTCTTTACCTTCCTTCACTGTTTAGATAATCTGGATTCTTAATAATGTTTATCTCTCCTCTCACTGCCTGCCTCCTCTGTCACTCCCACTTCAATATCTTCCCATTTTTTGGAGAGGAACCCCAAAATTAGTATTAACTCCAAAGTTGTTATTGCAGGCTTGTTAAGTGTAATTTCTAAATGTAATTTCCCTTTTTTTTTCTGTAGGCCAAAACAAACAATGGGATGTCCCTTTGCAATTCTTAATTACTTTTCAAGTTTTACTAATTGTGTGAGTAAAATTAAATTCACTCTTAATGCAGGTTAGGGATATTACAGTTTCTGAAAGTTGCATCAGATGTCTCAAGGTGGACATTTTGAGATGCAGGTGGTACCTGCAAGTCCTGGAATGTAGGGATGTAAAACCTGGCAGCAAACATTTCCACTCACAGCTGGAGCTGCTGGGTAAAGAGTCAGTCTTTCAGATCACTTGAGACTTGAAGTTGATATTTAGAGTTTAAATAGGTATGGTGTCAGCATCCATATCCTATGCTGTTTGGAGTTTAGAAATAAATAAATGTAAAACTAAATTTAAAAAGCAGAACTCAAGAGAGAGAGATGTACACGATTGTTCCAAGGCCTAAGTAATAAGTAGGGACTGCAGTAATCTGTTTTAGTGTCAAGCCAGTTCAGGCTGTTGTTGTGTCTTCAAATTCCAGAATATTTCCTGGGCTGAATTAAGATGGTGCTTCTTCCATGGTTTCTGTATTTTTGTTCCCTGGATTTATGGCCAAGTCCAGATATCTATCAATTATGGTATTTTGTGTTGCTGTTTACTAGGCCTTTTCTTACACCATGTTAAGTGCTAATTATCTGAATAATCTAGGAAGTGAATAGAGGAATTGTAGTGAATTTTAGGTTGCTTGTGTGTGGCCCTGAGTTACTGTGTGCAGTAGTTATTTCTGAGATTATGAACTGTGTGCATAGAGATTATTTCTGTAAGCGTTTTTTTTCCAAACTTTAATCATCCATGTAGAATTGACCAAAACACTGTAGCCAGTTGTGAAGATGGCAGAAAAACTGTGTCCTGAATACCAAAAGTTGATGATACCAAGCTCTGGGGAAAAAAAAATGCAGGTAGGGGGTCTGGCTTTGCTTTGCATGGAGAACAACTGCAAGACTAAATCTGGGAAGTTTACAAATGCCAAAAATATTAAAAGGCTGAGCTCACTGGGGCAGAGGAAAGAACACAAATGCACTCCCTCCCCTCATCCAGGCCTTTCTCCACTTGGGCTGCAAATTATTACATACACCCAAAGTCAGTAATCCAAGCAGATGTTCTGGGATGATAATTTCCTATGTTCCTACATTCAACTACCATTCGTCTCAGTGTTTAACCAAATTATTTGAATTAAAAGGGCAGCCTCTACAGAAAGGTGCCATTTCTGCCTTCAGGCTTTTATTTGGGCTCTTAAACAAGAAGGTACTTTATGTGCATGACTGGGTGTCTTCTGTCTGCACATAAATCACATCCTTAAAATGCTTTATTAAAGAAGAAATTTCAACCTATTGTGAAATTACTCTGGCTTGATTAAAATGCTCATTTGTAAAGCATGATTTCTGAGGTGATTGATCTGGTGCTTTTTTCCTGGATAGGCTTTGGAAATAGTCCAGAAAATATATCTGTATTTGAAGATACTTAACTCAGTAAGAACAATGCAGCCTTGTATTTTTACACCTGCTGGCTGTATATTGAATACCAATGTGGAGAGGGAGTGGGTGCTAGCTTACACTTGCATCATCTTTTCTCATTCACTTTACATGATCTGAATTTTGTTTGTTGAATAATACACAGAACTGCATAAAAATACGAAATCACTATTTCCCAAACATGGATGCTGAGAGCTTTTCCATGAGAGCTTTGTCCAAACACTGCAGTTCCTTAGGCTGCATGTTGCATTTGCAGGCAAAAGCTGTGCTTGACTGGTATTAGTAACTTCCCAACATTTACACAAATTTAGCTGGCAATCAAATCAAAAGTGTTTTAAATACTTCTCAAAAGCACAAGACTGCTGAAATCTGGGCTGCCCTGTTTGCCTGAAACTGCATGTTACTTAAATAACAGCATGGAGATGTGGAGGAAGTGTAGTACAAGTTGATTTATAACCTACTCAGTAACTGAATTAATATGTTATGATGGGTTGTTAAGACAGTTTAACTCTTCCCCATTTTGTGAATTGCAAAGTAAACTCGAAGTTTTTCCTCTATATCTAAAGAAAAGTGAAAAGCTTTAATCAAAAGCTTCAGAAAATCTTTTGAGCATGGAACCAGTATTTCAGTGCTGCTGCCTTCTTGTCTTGTATGTGTTTTCAAAGGTTGCAAAACACCTTTCAGGAGCCAAGCACATCAGTTTTACACTCACTGCAGAGCCCTGCAATGTCTTTTGTAGAAGGTGCTTACTTAAGAGTATTGTTTAAAGAACTTCCCAGTCTTCTGCAGGGTTTGCTTCTTAACAGGAGTTTGGATGGAGAAACTTTGGTGCATAGTTGCTTACAAATTATTGTCCTGTTGAAGAAAGGAGGAGAGGGAGATGGAAGTTGATTCCTTGTCTTTACAGTGATGCTGGAAATAATTAGAGAAGTACTGGAGCTCTGTTGCTGCAAACTGATGGTGTACTTTTGTGGACCCAAACAAAAAGTAGGGTCAAGAAATTCTGAAGTTTTGCTTTGAGTTGTCTTCTCTGCCTTTGGTTTAAAAGAAACCAGATACCCACATTGGAGTGGACTGGCTCTAGGGGACAGCTTGAAAGGAGCCTGGAGGGTTGAATTCATCCAGAATCTCAATTGAAAATAATTTAGAATGGAGCAGGAATTAAAGAGTTTATCCTTGTTGTAGTAAAGAACTAATATTAAAATACTTGCCAGAAGCTGCTTGGAAACATGCTTAGCCATGTTCTAGGAACAAGGGGCTTAGAAGAATCATTCTGTTGCTGTTCTAGTGTCTAACTGACGGGAAAGAGTTCCTTCTTAGCTTCTTAGTTCCTAACACGTGTTTTATATAGAATAGTATCCTCAAGTTTCAGTGTTTTGTGTGGAATTTGCAGAGAAATTCATAAGGTGCCAGCTGACTCAGCTGAAGAAAGCGCAGGAAGGAAGGTGGAGCTGTTATTTTGCAGAAAGCTTCCATTGGGCAAATTTGGGTCATATCTTAGGCCTGTATTGGATTACAAGTGGTGTGCAAGTAATTCAAATGCTGTGCCTTCTGTTTGAATTTCATCAAACTGGACATCTATCCTCACTCCTAGGAGTTTCTTCACAAAAATTGTTCTTGACCTTACTGTGATCTGTATCAGTATTTCCTGTGGAAGTGTTTCCTCACCTGAATCCCATTATTGTACCCATCTTTGAGCTGCATGTTGGTTTTGGTGTCTTGGAGTTGCCAGCAGTTCACAAGTTGTCTTGTCAGGGTGAAAGGGCACCTTGCACTCTCTCACTTGAGCACTACATTGTTTTGTTAGTGGCATTGGTTCCTTTTGGGCTTAACTTGAAAATGTGTGAGAGACAAAGGAGGATGAAATAAAAGCAAACTGCTTTCTTGAAGGAATCATAAGTGAAGTATGATCATTCTTAAAGACTAAGGGAGAAGCCATGGTAATTTCTTGAAGAAGTTTTCATTTCAAGGAGAAAAACTTGAAGACCTGCAATACCTGGAACTGTGTATGTGCAACAACTAAAAGTGAGAGCAAATGGGTTCCAGGATTAAAATTTTGAATATAAACATGCTGATATTAAAAATGAATGTTGGGAAATCAAGGTATATCCTTGTTATAATAGGTGTTGTACCAATGTTAGGTTACAGGAGCACTAATGCTTTTTCTTTGTAATGAATTACACCAGAATGGTGCTTGAGTTGTGCTCAGTGCTTGCTGAAAATTTGTTTTGATTTTTTGATTTTGCTGTCACTCAAAATGTGGTTTGGATTTGGACAATCTGGGATGATGCTGACATTTCCAATCTGCAGCTTTTTTTACATATGTGAAAACAAGAAAGTGAGAAGAGGATAGACTGATGAAAGTAGTGCAGATGGTTAATCTGCATTAGGTGTGCAGAGAGGTCAGGTTTTCTATTTTTCACTCTTCACATCGTATTGTGGTAATGGTGGTAATTTAAAAAAGAAAAAATTCTGAATTGGGTGAGGTGAAATACTTCTTGAAACAGTAAGTACACACTCAATGCAGTATTATGTGTAAACAGTATAATACAGTCTGTTCAAATAATCTCTGAAATTTCTTATGCTTTGAACTGTGAAGCCTGGAACACTGCTCTTGTTTCACTGCTTTGTGCCACCTGTAAAATCACATTTGTCAGGAGATTAAGTGAGTATATGCCAGTAGGTTTTTAGTATATCCAATGAAACACTAACCAGTCTGTGTAAAGGGAATACCTTTTTATATTGTGAGATAAGCAGCAAAACTCAGGGTACTAACCCCAAATAAACTGACTTTGGCCCTCAGTTTTGCTCTGTTAAGGAAAAAAACCCAGGTGCTTCATCTGGTACATTTCTGTGGACTGCTAGTTTATACTGATTAGTGTTTTTTCTTTTCTCATTTATTCAGGATATACGACCAAAATCCTGAACAACCAAACATATTTCAGGTGGAGCAGCTGGAACGTCTCAAGAGAGAGCTGCCAGAGTTGAAAAGCTGTGTGACCCCCACAGTTAGCCACTTCAAAGCCATAACTCCATGTAAATGCCATCATTGTTGCAAGGAAGAGAAACCTGTAGATAACTTGAAGTGTTTTCAGATGAAGAAGGACTAATTTTAGGCAGAATGCTGTTTTGTATCTATAGAATTTTCACCATTGGAATAGTTCTGTCTATGCTTTCAGGTTGGTTTGGTTTAATTTTAAGTCTTCAAATAGCAATAACTGTGTTCCTCCTTCCTAACAGTACTTAGTAAAATTTCAAGCAATGTTAAAATATTCAACCAGTTACAGTTATTGTTCCAAATTACATACACAGTTTTAACTTTTTCCTCACATCATATCAAGTCTTGAAAAAGAAAATTATTATGATATTATTTTGCTTTTAAAAAAACCAAAAATTAAGTAGTCTCAGTAGTGAAAGCTCGGAAACGAAATTGTAGAGAAATGACAATAATCTGATATTGAATATGCTGAAAATTTGTTTTAATTTTGATTTTACTTACAGGCTGACAAGCTGTAGCATTTATCTAACAGCAGGAAATTGAGTGATTTTAAGATACATATAAATAGATCTGGCCTATACATGATCTGAACAAATTGGTACCTCATGTATATGTATTTGCACTGGTAGATCCACCTGTACAAAGCTTTGTGCCATTTTAAAATATTTTATTTTTTAGCAAACTGCAGCTCGTTTTCCCCCACTTGATTGGAATTGAGGCTGCTGCCTTT
Organism: Melospiza georgiana; assembly: GCF_028018845.1. NCBI lineage: Eukaryota > Metazoa > Chordata > Aves > Passeriformes > Passerellidae > Melospiza > Melospiza georgiana. The sequence goes on along the minus strand of NC_080432.1, from coordinate 25,736,600 downwards.
GTTTCCTCAGCCCCCAGTTGAGTGGTGCAGCAATCAGGGGGGAACCACGAGTAATGTTGTTCATTAATCACACACAGGCCTGCTAAAGTTTAAAAATGTTGCTAATAATTGTAACAGAATTACAGAAAACATCTTCAGTGGTCAAGAATCTTTTTTGCACAGTAACCTTAATGAACAGAGTGTGTACCATGCACAAACTCTACAAAATGCATGCTTTATCTACTAAGCATTAATTTTAGGTGTTTGCTGAGGTCCTTGCATCTTTATGGTGCTAGTTATGTGTGAAGGGTGCAAGGACCAACTCAACAACTTAATCTCCTTTGCCTGAGAAACCACAAGCCTGTTATTCACAAACATTTGGAGAAGAGGCTCTACCATACTTGGTATGTATGTGTACCCTACATGGTTTGTCTGTCTTACTTATAATGCAAGCTACTGGCTTTTGTATTTTGCAAGATTTTTTGGCTTTTACCATGGAGCAAGAATCACAAATGTACTGGATTCAGATAATCAGTATTCTGTTGGCTGGTATCTATCCTCTGTAATTTATTACAAAGTCATAGTTTAGAGTTTTAATAGATAAGTATGCATGTCCCTTCTCCTCCTGATGTTGCAGGTCATGCCAACACAACAGCTGTAACTTTCTACTGAAATGTTAATGTATAATAAGAATGGAAAATATTTATTTTTTTTTCTCTTGTAAATTGACAATGAAAACAATAGTATGTACTATATTCTTTATATACAGTCATTGCTACATATAGAACTGATTGTACAAAGAGTAAAGCCATTGCAAATAAGTGTTTGAGCCTGCACTGCTGAGCAGTTCAAAACAGCTTGTTTTGACTTGTGCATTTTAGTATTTAAAGTTTGTCCTGCACAAACAGCACAATAGTATTAGTATCTGGAAGCCTTCTTTTATTAAAAAAAAAAAACAACAAAAAACAAACAAAACCACAAAACATTCCTAAACCAAAACTGGAAGTGTGTGAGCTGTTTTTGAGAAGGGGAGGGGGCACTGAACCAGAATCTTGGCATCAGGAACCTGTGGCTGTTACTTGATACATTCCTCATTATGTGATGAATTCACAAATTTCTTTTTTAAATTTTTTTCCTCCTTTGTGTACCCTGTGGGATCCTCTTGGCCGGTCTTGAGGGCTTTGCCAGCTGTTACTCAGCTCCTGGCAGAGTTTGTGTCACTGATTGTGAGAGGTGGGCAGCACATCCTCAGAGATGCTGAGACACCTGTTCTGTGGGGGTTTAAAAGCTGTGCTGTGTGAAGCACCTCTCAGACCCATCCCACTGGGATGCTCAGGCACCCTTGAAATCTTCTTTCCCAGCCTTCAGTGATCAGGGAATTGCACTTGTCAGTTCTGTTTGAGGGTACTGGGGGTGGAAATAAATCCACCTCTCAGGTTTCTGTGGTTGAAATGACCCCTGAGGTATCAGAAAGTCTTTTTTCCCAGCCTGGCAACTGAAGAAGGAGTTGAGATTCCTCAGTTCTGCTTTTCAAGGTTGTTTATTTTCTCTTATCTATTACACTCCTTCTCTGACCTGCTGCGATCTGTCCAGCAGGTTGGGTTGTGGCATAGCCCCTGCCCTTTGGGTGATGTTAACTTTTTATAATAAGAACTACATGTACTTTATTTACAATAATTTTCCAATACCTGTCACCTATGTTAGACAGTCTGTCTCTAAAGCAATCCAAAAGTGCCACCATCACAGCAGAAGATGGAGGACAAGAAGAAGGACAGGACACAGATTCCTCCATCTTGCTTCTTGAACCCCCATTCTAAACCTCCAAAATTCTACTTTTTCACCCTGTGATAAATTGACCATCATTCTACTCAAACTCTTTTGGTTTGTAAATCTTCACACAAGGCTGGTAGTTTTTTCCATGGACTAAAATTGAAGGCACAGGTGTTTTTGACTCTGTGCCAAGGTCTCTGAGCCCCTTGCCAGGGTCTCGAGTCCTCCAGGGCAGCCAGAGGAATGTCCTGGGTTCCAACATCCACCCACTGTGATGGTTTTACAGGGCAGTTCTGAGCAGTGTTGGTGTTTTCTTGCTGACTCCTTTTTTTTCTGAGTAAGTTGTGTCAGCAGCTTCCTCCAAACCTGAGGAGCTTCCACAGCTCTGCTGCTGTGCCAGTTCTTGGAGCTGAGCTCGCAGCTTGGGCGTGCTGAGCAGCTGTCACTCAGCCACTGGCAGTGCAGGGGGGATAGAAGGAACCAAAGAATTTGGGATCTGACAGGGGAAAGTGCCCCCTCCTGCTCTGGAGTGCTTGTTGGAAACCAGTGTGGTCCAGGGCAGAGATGGCTTTGCTCCAGCCAAGAGACTGCTACAGAATTTTAATCCAGAGATGTGAGAGCTGTAGTAGAGGAGACAGAATTTCTCTCTTGATTTTGGAACATTTCCTTCTGGCCCACCCAAAGACTGGGCTCTGCATCTGTACTATTGGTTGCTGAATGACACTCCCACACAATGCCTGTACTTGGGTGTGTGCATATGTATACTTATATGTGGATGTTGTATATATATTTATATATGTAGCTGGATGGTGTGGGAGCTGCGCATGACAGAGCTGCTGTGTTATGATACACAGTTGGATGCTCCCTCCAAAATTTCTCCAAATAACTGGGCCTTCATGTATTTTCGGTCACACAGATCTTGTAAACTGTAAACTTGTAAACTCTAAACCTGCAGCAAAGTCTTGGTCACAGCAGCTGCCAGCTGAGCTAACACTTGCTGACTCCACATTTGTCCCACACCCCTGGAATTACACCCCACAGCCTGGAGTTTGCACTTTGCTTCTTAGCTGCATCCATCATATCAGTCTCCCAGAGTCCAGCTTTGAACCGCCCGTGGCTGCTTCTGTGCAGTTCTTGGGGAAAAAAGCCAGTCCTGGCCTTCCCCTTCCTCTTGCAGCCTGTAAACTGCACCACATGCAGGACTTTGCTCTTTCTGTGTGCCCTCAGATTCTCTCACAGAATCTATGTCCAAAATTGAGAAAAGTCCAGCAGCTGCTTCCTCAGAGAAGGTCCTGGGAGAAAGAGCCAGTGCTGGACTGTACCTTTCTTTTGTAACCTCTAAACTGCACTGAGGTGATTCACTTTCCCTTCTTCAGGATCCAAACCTGAAGCCCTCCCCTACTTGCTCGCACTAAAGGTGCCAGGACAAAAAAGATGTTGGCTTTCAGCTTCCCACTGTCACCATTCAGAACTCCACCCTGTATCCCTCTGTACTTCCTAGACAATTAAATGTCCTGTGGTGGTCCTTTCTGTCTCAGAAACCCAGAGGGCAGATCTGAAACCAAAAGTGTCAGGACCCTACTGGCAAAATGTGCCAGGACAAAAAGAAATACATTTATTTTGAAGGCAAGCAGCTCTCCCTGGTGTTCCTGGTGCACATAAGAGGCTCCCCAGGGGAGGTAAAGGCCAGCACCTGCTTTCTTTCATGGCATTTCCAGTGTGGGAGCAATCCCCTCCCAGGAGCCCTGCACCGAAATTTGAGTGCTGCCTCCAGTGTTGTAAAACATCCACCAGGGACTGCTCTAACACAGAAGTTCTCTCCAAGGAGCTGCTGCTGCTGCTGCTTTGTGCCTCCCCGGGGCAGCACCTCCTGCACCACCGGCGATGGGGTGAGGTGCTGTCCTCAGCAGGTAAAGGCATCCTCATGCTCTTTCTGGAGCTCACCTCCCGTATTTGGATACCAGCTCCAAAACTGTGTGTGTCCAGGGATCTCTTTCAGAGAAGCCTTTCCAGAACAGAAAGCTCAGGGGTTTATACCTCCCTAGGGAACCCTGTAATGTCATCCTTTTCTTTCAGGTGGCCAGCAGCTGACAAGGACAAGGATGGATTAATTACCACTTTATTTAAATTGACAATGATTAGACGAAAATGCAAAAAGAGAAAAATGCACAATGGCAAAACTCCAATCTGGTCAGAGTTATTTACTACACAGTTAAGCTGGTGATAGAGTGCTCTATTTATTGCACCAATAACATAGCCAATTTAATAACTATTAAATAGAGATTGATGTTACACATGTCACTGACCATGGGCAAGCCTCTCACCCAGCCTCCAGAGCTGTCCCTGGGGTCTGTTCCCACCCAAGGGAAGCATCTTCTTGCATCTCAAGGAGATATGCTGGGGAAACTGGGACTGATCCTTTGTAGTGTGAAGAGGTTGATTGTCCTGCAACTTCTAGATTCTGTGTTGTCCTCAGCAGAATGTGTTTGAGTCAGGTGTTACCAGCTCTTTGGTTTCTGCTCAAAGCTTCCATCTCTCACTTCCCTACCAGGCTCTTCCATGTCCCTGTTGATGCCCACCTCAGTCAGGAGGGGCCTAATTTAAGAGAGTTTGATCAAGCTGGTCTCAGCATTCTTCACCACTGACCCCAGTGTTCTACTAAACCCCCTGGTTTTTAATCCATCACCAAAAATTTGTAAATAGGATAAAGAAGGGGTTCTTTAAAGATGTCCCAGCCCTTCCAAATGGAATAGCTCCAGTGCCCCTGCCCCTCATAATGCACTTGCTTGTTCCTCATAGCAGTCCTGTGGTCCCAGGAACAGGGCAGCTTTATCTCCATCCCTTACAGAGACAGTGAGACCCCTCTGGAGCTCTGTGTCTCCAGCTCCAATGCCTACATTCCCACTGCTTCCAGCTCTCTCTCTTTGCTGACTGGTTTCTAGGTCTGCCTCATATCCAAGCTTTCATCCATTATGTGTAGTTCTGTCACCTTAGGGCAAATGAAATCTCTCTGGAGAAGTGGGAAATCAGGTGGATGCAGCAAAAACACTCTCCCACCTTTGAAGAAGTTACGAAGATCAGCATGGACTCTGCATTTAAGTGAGAAAAGGCCTCCAGAAGAAAAAGAAGGATGGCATTATCTACTTAGATGTTTTTGCTTCAATTGACTGGAAATAATAGAGCTCAAGGTCTGGGTAAGAGGCATCCATCCCACCCCTTCACTGTCCCACCAGCTCTGCCATGTAACCTTGCCCCTCACTTAATCTGCTTATTAAAAGCATTTCCCCAGTTTTTCTGACATTGCAGGCTCCTCCACTCATCTGCCTCACTGCTTTCTCCAAGGGACAGGTTTTACCCTGCCTTCCTTTCTCAAAGTCCTTTCTCTGCACTTTTTGGCCTCAGCTTCTGGAGTTCTTTGGTTTTTGCTATGTCCCCAAGTGTGTTTAAGAGGAGTAAATAAATATTCCTTATGAAGAAGAAGGGGAATGACTTGCTCCCATGGACTACAGACAAAAAGGTAAAATTTAAAAAGTGAAACTGCCTGGGAAGTCTCATCATTTTAGGTCATTTGTGTTACCTTGGCATTTCCAATCTCCTTCAGAGATGGTGGAGGTGGTTTGGCCTGCAGTTTGATTGCCCTCATCCCTGGATGTCTGTGGGACATTTCTAGGCCCACTGTTTGTCCCCTGTCACATCCTGGCCTGCCTTGACCACCAGCCGCCCTCGTGTCCTCTGCTGTGACCACCTCAGGTGTGGGTCACTGTGGCTGGCTCACTGTGCAAATCCAAGGGGACTCGAGGCTGTGCAGGTGGATGGGCACAGGTGTCCCCTGCTGCCCTCAGCTGTCACCCAGTGCCACGGGGCCCTGCCCAGGAACCTGCCTGGCAGCTCGGGTGTGGGGACAGCCGAACTCTGCTGCCAGTGCCCCAGGGCTGCCCCTGCATCTCCCGAACAGCTCCCATGTGACTCCAGGTCACAGGGTTTGGCCACACCTGTGCCACTCACAGCTGTCTTCATCTGTCAGCAGGAAGGAAAGGAACCAGGGCAGGAAGGGGAGGAAAGAGGAAGAAACGAGAGCAGGAAGGGCAGGAAAGGAGGGAGAGAGAGAGGGAGAGGTGAGGAGGCTGCATTCAGCAGTGAGGAGCAGAGTGGCCGATAAGCACCGTGCCAGAGGCTTCCGATGTCTTCCTCAACTTCCACCAGCACTTTGCCCAGCGGCCTGGCCGTCCTGACGACCTTCCCAGATGTGCTCTTCATCCCTGAAATCGTGAGTGCTGCCTTGTCCCTGGGGGAGGGCTGTGGCTGCTGCTTGGGCACTCAGCACAGGTTGTGCTGCAGGTGTCCGAGGGGTGACACTTGTCCCACGCCAGGTCCCTGAGCCACAGGGGGCTGGAGGGCATCTCATCCTCGGGGAAAACCACGGGCTCTGAAGCTCTCCTTTAGTCTGCAGTGGGATTTTTCTGGAGTCCTTGAAAAACGTTTTAATTTCCTGCCTGAAACACAGCAGGGGCTGCCGGTGGGTTTAAGCAGGTGCCAAATGGAGCTGGTTAATGACCCGGGGTGATTTTAGCGGAGAGCACAGGCAGAGGATGAGCTGCTGGCTTGGAGCAGGGGGTTAGGGAGCGAGGGAATTGCTGGCAGCAGCCGAGGCTGTGCTTCCATCGCGGCATTCCTGAGCCGCAGGTGCGGAGCTGCGGGACCCTGGGCGTGTGGGAGAGCGAAAGGTGAGCAAAGGGTGAGCAAACACCTTGAAACCTCTTTCCACACTGTAGCTTCATTGAGCAGGAGGAGATCATAATCTTAATGGACTTGGCGCTGGTGGTTGAAAGGAATTGCTCTGAGCATAGGTTATTGGATACAAAGTCTCAGCCTGAACTTTTCCCCTGTCCTCTGCCCCACTCATGAAATGTGCTCTTCGCACAAGAGCTTGGGAGGCTTTTTTCCAAATTCCCAGCGCCTTGAAAGCTCTGGTTGAGTATTGTAGAATGGCATTCAGATTATTTCATGCTAAAAACTTCAGTTTTGCCATCTGGCACCAAATCCTTTCCGGTCACCCAGCCTGCTCCCCGCTCCTGGGATATACAAAGTTTCCTTCATTCCCCTGGTGATAACAATGTAGCAAAGAGGATGTAGACCTGATCTGTGCCCAAGAGCAATGCCCAGGTTTCCTGGAGCTACAGGAGGGAGGATGTTGAGTGCCTGTGGAGATTTTGGCTGGGCTGACACTTGCCCGCCACCCCTGCCCCTGAGTTATGTTGGTCCTGCTGGCCTCAGAGAGCTCATTCCCCTTGAACTGTTTGTTTGTAATCCCTGTCTCCAGGGGATTTGCCAGGGCAGCTTGCTGAAGTGAGCACACTATCCTTGGTTTGGGTAAGATCTGGAAATGTGCATCCTGAAGGCCCAGGAACCAGGAACCACCCAGGAAGGAGGAATGCTGCATGACTGGATTTCTCCATCTCCAGGCAGATTCTGGGCTGTGCAACTGTGTGACCTCTGCTGTGTACAAAGGAGGTGGCTGCCTTGAATCAGAGGGATAAAGAGTTTCTCATTCCTTAGTGGAATCTCAGGTTCCCTGCCATGGGCCGAGATGGTAACATAACAAAACAAAATTGGCATTTTAAATGCTAAGATAGTTGTGAAAGTTTCAGAAGATCCTACCTGCAGCTCAGATGATTGCCACATTTGCATGGGCTGATCAAAAGTTACCATTTTTAATCTGTGAGGCTCAGTTTAATTCTTGTAATCTATTTAATCTGAAGAATTTTCTGCACATATGGATACCCAGACCTATGTGGAAAACCTGAAACAAGCTGAAAGCAGATATGTTTGCTTTGTAAAAGGTATTTAAAGGATGAATTATTTCCAGACTGCTGTATGCATCCTGCTGTGAGTTCTTGAAAGCCTCTCAATCCTTCCTTCCTTTTTATGAATCTTCACTATAAAACCAAAGTCAATAATCAAACCAGGTCAAACAGACATTTCTGAGTGGTAAGCACAGCCTGCAGGAAGGAGAGATGGTGAGTGGTAGGGAGTGAGCTGTGGTGCTTCTTTCCCCAACCTTGTATCTCACCATAATTTGTGCTTGATTTTAATGGAGCAGCCATAATGCTTTTCCCCAGGATTTTTAGCTGCAACACACTCATTGTGTCAGCCCATGAGTGATTAAAAGGACTGGATCAGTGTTCAAGGCTCAGCCTTTGGTTGTTACAGGAGGGACCACGAGAGCAGCACTTTGGAAGACCCATTTTCACTCAGGTCTTTGCCACATCTCAACCACATAATTGATGTCATGTGTCAATTTGCATAATGGCACCAACAAACTTTCCTACAACTGTGGGGTGACACAAATGATGTAACATTTTCTGAGTTAACATAAATCAGAGACTTTCTTTCCACTTGCAAAATTATTGGAAGGAAATGGAAATGAGTATGAGCTGGCACTTGGATGCTGGCTGGGATACACTGGCCATACAAGGATCAGAATGACCTTAAAGTCAGCAAGGCTCTCCTGCCTCTGGACATCTGCCTGAATCCCAGACTGGCTGGTGGTGAGGGATAGATCCCCACAACAGCACAGATCCACAGAGTGTGGGCTCAGCTGTGGAGCTCCTCATCACAGGATGCTGCACAGACTGAACTCTGCACAGGACCAAGGAATAACTGGGCTGATTTGTGGCACAGAAAAGCTACTGAGGGCATTTCAGTGCAAAGGCACCACTTGCACTCCAGACATTCCACAACACTGAACATAATGCTCCCATCCTCTTGTGCAGGAGTCTGCTGGTGAAGGGATGGAGCCCAGACATAGCTGTCCCTGTGTACCACCCATGGCAAACTCCCAAGGCTGGCTGAGAAGGTCCTACCTGCTCTCACAGCAGCAGCTGGGACCAGGCACAGCTCTGATGTAGGCAGTGAAGGATGACCCAAAGGACTGGAGCAGAAATATGAGCTTCCTTTCCCAAGCAGAAGCTGGGAGCCTCAGGCTCTTTTTCTCTACCCAGAGAGTCAAACCTCTCTCAGAGTGATATTTGCATGTGACCCTTGTGAGGGCAGGTGTCTGTGCTTCTTGTGCAGGTGAGCTGGGTTTGACATGCTGGGTGTGAAGCAAAGATACCTCTCCTAAGTCAGCCTCCCTGTTCATTAAAGCCAGCCCTCAGAAGGGTCTGAGCCAGCCTCCTAAGCACACTGGTGTAGGGAGGGTGTGAGTGGTAGTGGCACCAGTGAGGAATTTTTTTGGTCAGGATCAGTGGCAGATACTCCCAGCTGAATGCCCATTTTTGAGTGGAAGAACTCATGGGCTGCTGCCATGTGCAGTGCCAGAGGCGTGAGTGGCTTTTGGCTCTGCTCTGGACAAGTCACTTTAACCCACACTCACCCTGTCCCCCACTTTGACTTGCAGATCTTTGGGGGCCTTGTGTGGATCCTGGTGGCATCCTCGAAGGTCCTAGTCCCCATGCTGCAGGGCTGGGTGATGTTTGTCTCCGTGTTCTGCTTCGTCATGTCCTTCTCCCTCCTGTGCCTCTACTTCTGCGGCGTTCACGGCGGCGGCGGCAGCTGCTGGGTCACCTTGGTACGTGCCTGTGACAAACCCTAGGGGTGGCTTTGTCACCAGCAGGGTGCTGCTGCTGCTCTCCAGCCTGCAGCCTGGTTGTAGGGGCAGTGTGACTCCCTTGGAGGTGACGGTGTGCTCCTTGTTCCTTAGGATGCCATCTGCCACAGCACGGCAGCGCTGTTCTACCTCAGTGCCGCGGTGCTGGAAGCCTACACCACCTATTCGCTTGGCTTCACATTGCTGGCTCAGGAGTACAGGGAGAACATTGCTGCTGTGGTGAGTGCCTGGCAGGAGGGCAGGGAATGGCAGCAGGTGGCTCTGGAGTGGCCTCAAGTGCAAATCTGTATTTGCACCAACAGTTTGGGGAGGGGGGAGAGAAACCAGTCACCGTCTCATCATGCACGGGTGTCCCCAGACATGTGGCACGTCACGAGGCGTGGGCTCAGTGCTGGGGTGGCACCGTGTCCCAGGACACTGACGGGCTGCTGTGTTTTTCCATCCCAGGTATTTGCATTCGTGGCCACCCTGCTGTATGTGATCCACAAGGTGTTCTCGCTCCTGCGGTGGAAATCGTCCTGAGGGCCTGAACAGCCCCAGCAACAACAGCTGTCCTCTCCAGGCTGGGTTTGGGGTTTGTTTTCTAATGCATAGCCTAGAAACAAGTAGCTTTTTATGTGGGATCATGGTGATGAAGACAAGGAGCTTGCCAGAGAAAGGAATATCTTGGCACAATCTGTTTCCCTTCAATATCTTCCAGGCTGGGTACAGTTTGATGCTGGGGCCAAAATAAAAAAAAAAAAGCCATCCAGTTTTAAAAAAACAGTATAGTTGGGTTCAAAGGGCTAAAATATCCCTGGACTTCACCTTTATGTATCCAGAGTTGTTACTGGTATCAGGGGAAAAGGGAACAACAAACACCAAGGAGTACAAGTGTGAAACTGTGTCATTTTAATTGCTGTGTGCCCATTTAAGTGTGTTTCCCCCCCTAGAACCACTGTGCAAATTAATATTTTCAAGCAGTTTCTGAAAATGCCTTCTCTGACTTGCAATGAACAATGGGGACAATATTTAACTCAGCTCAGGAGCAATGTGGATCACTGTAGCTCCTGAAGGGTGCTGCTGAATTCTGAGGTACGACTGTAAGGCCAGGAATTACCACTGCCCTTGATCCCAGCCCTACAAAGCACAACCTGGAAGGGGCCCAGTGGGCTGTAGGAGACTTCTCTGGGTGGTCAGAATCAAATCCTCAGTAAGCAGAGGCAATCAACTCCTGCCTTTGGTGAATGCTACTCTCTCACACTGCCATGGTGTCACTAATAAAGATGGGTTTGCTGTGATTTTGAGAACGGGTGAGTCCTTGCTGCTCTTTTTCCCTTTGCTGCACCCAGCCCCAGGAGCTTTGCACCCTGACAGGCACCACGGGGCTGAGTGACTGGCTGGGTGGAGCTCAATTGCCAGCTGGGGTTAAACTTTGACAGTGAATGAATTCAAATGGGGTTTAGACCCAGGAAGGGATGTTTTCAACATCTTAAAGGTGCCTAAGAAACAGTGGTACTAAATTATCTCTTTCAGCTTATGGGGCAAAGAATGCTTCCATTTTAAGTCTGAAGTTCCTGGATAACACTGAGGACTAGAGGATAAGAAGGAAATAAAAGTTGACTTGGAGGCTCCTCTGTTGATTCATATCTGGGCAAACTTTTGACCTGTGACCATGGGTTTGGTTTGAAGCTTTTTAATTGCAAACTAAGGAAAACATTTGTGGAGATTTTTTGTCTTTGCTGAAAACCAGCCTGACTTGTTTTGCTTGTGTTACTGTGACAACAGGGAACTGCTTGCAACAGAGGTGGAAAGAGAAATCCCTTTTCAGGGCAGGGAGGGAACTCAAAGCCACTTTGGACAATGGCACATGGCTCTGAAGTTCCACATCCACCTGTTGAAACTGGTTTCACCATCCCATCATCATGGGGTGTGTGTGGGGGTGTTGGTGCCCAGGTTCTATGAACGCCCCTGAATGTGACAAGGGCACACAAAGATGCCTTTCTGCTTGGATGTGTTTACAAAGGCAGGGATCTGCAGCCCTACCCTGGGCGTTGGGATGAGCTGTCTCTGTTCCACCTGTGCCCAGCACCCATGCACCCAGCAGTGCTGCCTGTCCCCTCACCTCCCATCCTGTGCCTCGTGGCCATCCCATTTACAGCCCACGCCTTGGCACAGCCCCAGTCTCCTTCCTTCTGCTTTGCTTTGCCATTTGCTTTCCCCTCGCCTGGCACACACCAGTTCACACCAGTCTGCACCAGTGCCCCTCTGTGTCCTCTGTCCCACCCTGTTTGCTGAGTGCCTCCCCCACAGCCTCAGCCCAGCCTTGCCGGGTGCTGCTGGCACGGCAGTGTCCATCGGCTGGGGGACACTGAGGGAGGCTCTGAGCCCCCAGGGTCACCTGGGGAGGGCTGGGCATATGGAAGGGACCCCTGCCCCCACCACCCACAGAAAATGGAGCTGGAACTTTGATACCCTCCTGGCGTGACCCAAGTTCAACCCCAGGCAGGGGAGCAGGGGGAAGGGGGGTCCCTGCTTGGCACAGGCTGCAGGGCCCCAGCAGGGGACACTGGGAGGGCTGGCTGCTGAATTGCAGCAATGTGCACCTTCCCTGCACAGTGGAAAGAAGAGAAAATGACACAAAAGAGGTTAATCATATCCAGCTTTCCTGTCATCTCAACATAGCCCCAAAGACTGCCATCCATGCCCTGGAAGCTGGGCAGCCCAAGGGAGCTGTCTGGAAAATGGCATACCCCCAGCACTTCCTGAAGGGAAAGAAGCTGCCCAGAGCTCTCCCAGGACCTCCAGACCACTTTTGCAGCACATCTCTTTCCCCACAGAGAGCCCTGAGGGCAGCACTGACCCCAGAATTTGCTGACACTCTGCTGGAAACACGGGGCATGATGGACACTGCAGGCTAGCAAGCCTTTTCCTTTGGGGACACTTCCACTGGGCCAATGGCACTCTGGCAGGGCTCCCCAGGATGAGGGAAGGCTGGCCCTGCAGTTTGTTCAACACAACACTGCAGTCCCTGCCTGCAGAGCTGGCCTGGCCCAAAATCCAACGCCCTGCACTTGCTCAGGAATTCCCAGATCCCCCCAGACCGGTATCCCTCCATTGCTGGGATTCCCTTGCAGATGTAACTGCCAGATGGAGCAGCCCATTTAAAAAGCCACAAATCAGGCTTTTTTTCAGAGCATTTACAAGTGCCATTCACACTGTTGAAACACTGGGCCTATTGTGCCCCTGCAGCCACCACCAGGTTTCATCTGCTTGTGTCAGGGGAATCCTCATTTCTGCTCTTCTCCAGCTTCCTCAGCAGGACAAGGAGGTCTGCAGGCATCTGCTCTGGAGAGCAGGCAATTACATGCTAGTTAAACCAATCTATGCACCTGAAGGCAGGCAAAGCCTCAGTTCCTAATAAAAACAAGATTGCAGACATATTCATTAACTATGCCAGATTGTAATCTTGGTTGCTCTTGCTTAACTAAGTGGTTTAACCACCCTGTTAACTATTCTCCAAATATTTGCATACTGGATACCTTGCCTCAAGCAATGCAATGAGTTAGGAGAACTTCCATCTTCTCCTGAATTGCAGGAGAATTTGATTTTTAATAGAAAATTATGACCACCTGCATGGAAAATGCAGGAGTTTCCCATTTTACAGCCAGCTTTGTCTGTAAGCAACGAGCAATCCATATGCTGGGTAAAACATCTACACAAGCCCCTGTGTTAATATGAACAAACCTGTGGGAACAGTAAAGCCACAAAAGGTTAATTTTATGTAGGGACCTAAGCTCAACAGCAGAGAGGCCAGCTGAAGGTGAGCACACATTCCCCAACAGCAGCTTGATGTGCTGGGATAAGAAACTTTGCAACCTGAACACCTGGAAATCTCCATTGAAGGTGTATTTTGACTGAGGTATTGAAGGTATTTTTTTTTCCTGGCAAACAGGGAAAAAACCTTCATCCCACTGCTCAGCAGGCATGGCCTTGGAAATAGAATTTTCATTGCAAGAGTGAGATAAAACTCAACTAAATTCACCCTGCCTGTCTGTATATCCACAACCGCTGTCTTTAGAAACCTGCATTGAAATCAGTGTAAAACACTGCTCCTAAATGTCTTTACTATCAGAACTCCAAATGTAACTCTTGGAGGATTGCTAAGGTATTTTCTGCCATAGTAACAAAAGAGGTGGCCCAAGCATCTTTTGGCATTTGGGGAAATGCCATGACAGGCACTCACAGACTGGGAGGCACAGAACTGAGCTCCTGAGCCTGGGCAGTGGGACACAGGCTGCACATGAGCCCCCACTGCTGCTGCTTGCTGCAGCATCTCCCACACACCAGCACGTAGCAACAACAACAAAAAAAAAGGACCCAAACAAACCCAAACTAAACCCACTCTGATGATTCTTTATTGCTTTCACAATCTTGAATTTTCAACAGTTTCCCAAGAGCTTGTGAAAGAAACATGGACAAACCATCCTCTGGAATGGAGTAAATGCATGCTTGAAGCCCAAGGCTCATTCTCTGACTGCTTCCATCTGAACATTCCCACCTGGACAGGCTCAGGGGAATTGTGGGAAAGCAAACAGTGCTCCTGGATGGCAGCAGTGACACGGACAGCGCGAGATGGCTCCTGCTGCCCCTCCCAGGAAGTCAAACCCAGCCAGCCTTGTCTTGAGCCAGGCTTTGCCAGCTGCTGTGAGCTGGAGACACCACGGCGGGACCGAAGCCGTCAGCACGCCGCCCGTCTGACCCTGGCCCAGGGGGATTTCAGCATTCCCTGCGCTTCCTTCACCTCCCTCCACTCCAGCTTTGTGTTGGGAACCTCATCCTCAGGCTCGGGCTCCTCCCGGACAGGCCCCTGGGGCAGGGCCACCACGATGGGCAGGGGGCCCTGCTCCTCCCGGAACTCCACCACGTAGAGGCTCTTCTGGTCTGCCAGCTGCTGGTGAGTCTCCTGGAAGCAGGGAAAGGACAACCAAAACCAGGATGAAAACTAGGACGGCTTTACTTCAGGCCAAAACCTACACCTGATGTGGGGCAGGGCAAAAAGGCCCCAAAAAGTCATTTCCCAATAAACAGTTTAAGCACTGTGGAAATGAAATGACTTGTCAGGCTTATCTTACAGGGCAGCAATTCAGATAGCCAGACCTCAGGTACACTGGTCAGCCCTACAGTGTCATCCCAGAGGAACTTGCTTCTGGAAAGACATACCCTGCTCATAAACATGCCTGTTGGCAGGAACATCTTTGTGTCTTTATGTGGATATAAATTTTGCTTTGGTAACAGAAAAGTGCCTGTTACTGCCCAGACAGTACATAAAAGTACATTCATAAAGACATGAATGTAACATTATTTTCAATTACACCTGTCTCTTGCCTACAAGGTGTTTTGATCACACTCAGATTTTACAGAGTAAATGTTTACAGGTGACAGAAAAGTTTTCCTTCTCAGGGCAGTGAAGAAAACATAACAAATGCATAACTCCAAAAGCAATAATTTATACAGCAGGCCTTTCTTCTGTTTGTTCTGTGGAAGGTTCTCAGATACAATAATTAAAATACAATGCCAGACTTCCCCCAGTGTGACTGCCCTGAGGCATTGCTAAGCTGGGAGATCTGTGACCCCCTCACCTCCTGAGGCTGAACTGATGACATTGGCCAGGACAGGGTGACAGATCTGACAGCTACAGCTCTCAGGGCTGTATTGGGAATGGAAGCAGCTAAACCTTGGCAGCCACCAAAACTGCAAACAAGGGAGATAACCAGGAATTTCCAGAGGGCTGACTCATCCTGAGGCTGCTGTTCAGAGGAAGTAGGATATAATGCTGCATGTTGGAGCTTTTCCATCAATTCCAGGCAGCTGGCTCAGACAGAGACATCTCCATTGTGAGCACTCAGAGGTGGAGGGAACACCACCACCTCCCTGGCTGAATTCAGAGATCTCAATTACAGCAGCAATAGAAGCAGCTGGGGCTTCACACCTTGCTCAATGAGAAGTTGGAGCACAAACAAGCAGCAGTAACCAAACTTGGCCCACAACTCCCTCTGCCCAGGATTTTTCAGTAGTCACCAAAACCCCACCAAATGAAAGCCCAGGAATTCAGACGTCCCCTGCAGACACCTGGCTGTGGAACAGGCAGAGTTACACACAGCTCTTCCTGACTGGACAACTCCATAAAACTGCTGAGGAATGACCTCCTTTGCTGATTTTGTTCGTAAGATCACCTCATTTTAAGCCTGGAATATAAACTGTTTGCCCATAAACTGTTACAACATCCATCCCCTCCTGTCCCCATACCCAAAGGGCACTGGGAGTGCACCCACCTGTAGGCTCAAGCCCCTGAAGAGAGCTCTGGTGATGTTAATCAAGTTTTTGGATCCAGTGACCTTGGCATACATGTCCTTAATGCCAATTAGCCTGCAGAGGGTGATAATGGCTCGGTGGCAGTGCAGGCCATACCCTGGGGGAAAAAACATAAATGAGCATTGTGTGATTATTTATAAATACACAATTTAGTCAGAAGAGAGCACAGAGATGTCTTCTTTGTTGTTTTTGTTACCCAGCATGGTAGAACACATTAGATGTTGAAAATAGCTCCAGGGGCTGTGCAGAGGCATCACTTCCCTTTTCCTGGCCCAGCAATTGGAATCAGTTATACTTTGTCACAATTTTAGTGGCACAGAGTGAAGGAGAGACAAACATATTTCAAAATCCACAAACACAGAGGTTTGTGTGTGACCTGCATCCCTCTCATCACAGAGATGGAGATTTTATCAGCTCCAATGCATAACTGTACTACACTGCCACTAATTGCAAATGGTTTCTTACACTTGCCAGGTTTTAATGGAGAAGATATTTTTTTGAAGAGTCTACTTTTGTTCTAGAGAGGTTTGTTTCACATGGCTTAGCCCTAGTGATCTTTAAAAACTGCAGGACAGTCTTGCTGCTGCTGCTGCTGAGTAAAGGACACAAAAAAAAAGAAATACATCCTGGGGACCAAATGGCTGGAAAGCTGCAGAAAAGGTGTAGAATGTTTTATTCTAGTGAGGTTATCTGATTGGAGACCTTGCCAATTAGGAAACTGAGGGAAAAAGAGGAAACCAGAAACAAAATATACAGAGACACAGATCTGAAAGAAACCCAAGGAGACAAGGAAAAGAAAAAAACACCCCCCCCCCTAACTGATGAGCTCTCATGAAACTTCAGGTGCCACTTCCAGGAAGATCAAATTGACTTGACAACCACCAAGGCTGTAAAGGAAGGGAGACCTGGAGTGGGAGGGGTGTGAGAACTTAGAGCTCTGTACAAACCCACCAGTGGCTGGAGCAGGACCAGGCTCCACACCCAGGTAATTTAGGACTGAAGGAATTACATTTAGGAAGAGTGACAGAGCTCCCACCAGTGTCAAAGGGACAAACCCCAATTCTCAAGAGCAAAGCCAGTCAGCAGCAGTAGGTATTTCTAAAGAAAAATGACAAATGATTTTCAACATTTAAAACATGGTAGACTAGACACAAATTTATCAAATAAATACCAGTCACTAACTATGAAAAATTCAAAATTTAAAGTTCTTTAATTACCTTTGTTTTGTTTCTTCATGCGGATTTTTGTGCTTTTAAATTTCACAGAAATGTCGTGGTAAACTGGAGGGGGGAAAAGGCATTACAGATAAATTCTGTACAGATACATTACAGATAAATTCTTTCTTCTAGGAAAGCTTTAGTTAGTGCCTTTCTTTTTCTGAACTGGGAAGCTGGTTTTACTCTCCCCTGACTTCTTTAAAGAGGATGATTAGTCTAGGTAAATTTCTGGAATAGATTATGAATGCTGAGATACCTGTGAATACTATGTTACTATTGAAAAACAGGGAGGTGTGCCTCCAGTGAGCCTCATTTAGTTTTGACCTGAGCTCACATGACACAGTTTGACTCATATTTTTTTAATAATCTAGTTTTTAACCTAAGATTTCCCCACAGGCATCAGCATTCTTGGATTTCCATGCAGAATACTAACAAAAAACTACCAGGAAACATCAGGCTGACCCTCCACCCCAGTTCTCCCTGGCTGTTGGGTCAGCACACATGGACTGAGTCACAGGGAGTCATCTCTGACACAGCAAGGGGAAAAGCACAGGAGTTCACTGTAAAGAAAAATGCTCTTAAATCAAACTGTGCCAGAAAAGATCTCATCTTGCTATTAAGAGCCTGAAACAGTATGCATGAGGTATCCAAATTCTAAGCACAGAACCATGGACTTGTTTGAGTTGGAAGGAACTTTTTAAAGGTTGAAATTGTTGAATTGTTTGGTTGGAAGGAACCTCCACAATGAGCAGGGAAACCTGCAACTAGACCAAGCTGCCAAGAATTATAATACAATGCATCAGACCAGAAAAACTTGATTTAACATTTTTTTACGCTTTGCAAGTAGTTGCAACCAGTTCTTGCTGGCATATTCAGTGCTTGGATTGAAAGAATAATACTTACTTGTGTGGTTCTGATACAGGTCTATAAAGTGTAAGGAGCTTATTGCTTTATTCTTTGCCTAGGGAACAAAAGCAGAAAACATTTTTCCCCTTGAATTCTTCTGCTAAGCATTTGCAATTTACCATTATTCAGTTAATTAGATATAAAAAAAGAAAGAGAAAAACAACTTAGGAAAACAGATTTGCCACATCTAAACTCTGTGGAAATGAAGATGTTTGGTCTGGAGAAGAGGAGGCTCAGGGGAGACCTTACTGCTCCCTACAGACTCCTGAAAGGAGACCCAAGTGAGGTGGGGGTTGCTGTCTTTTCCCAAGTAGCAAGGGAGGGGATGAGAGGAAATTGCCTCAAGTTGTGCCAGTGGAGGTTTAGATGGGAAAAGTTTCTCCCCTGCAAGGGTTACAAGCACTGGAGCAGGCTGCCAGTGGAGTGGCTCAGTCACCATCCCTGGAGGTGTTTGGAAGATGTGCAGACAGGGCACTGAGGCTGCTGGTGGACTTGGCAGTGTTAGATCAACAGCTGGACTGCGTGATCTTAAGGGCTTTTCTAACCTAAACCATTCTATGATTATCCTAAATCATTCTGTGATTATCTGTATCAAGACAGGCAAAGCAAACACATGGATTTACTTCTTTGCAAAGACTACAAATCATAACTGATTATTAGGGAAAAAAACCATAAGTGTAGGTATGAATTATTTGTAATTGTCACCAAGTAAAAACAATTCAATCAACATACTTTCCTTAAAGCATTTGTCCTGTCACCTGCCTTCCCTAAGGCAAAACCTGCAAGACAGAAAGAGGCATTTTATTGTGGAGAAACAGATGATAGATGCTCTTCAGAAAGAAAACTGGAAAAAAAACAAAGAACTTCACAGCCATGGTTAGCATTTAAATTTCTGCTCCACTGTACAGACCATACTCAAAAAGTGGTTCAGAGAAAATCACAGAGACAAACAGTTTAGGAGTTATGAACACCTAACAACTGGATGCCGACTGCTTCTTGTCAAAGGAAAAAAACCCCAAGGCTTAAGCTATTTTTGTGTGTTTGACCAAACTTTGTTTCAAACAATTGAGTAGTGATGACTGCTTCAGACAAAATAAAAAGTCTACTCTGTTTAAAAATAAAGAAGGGAATGAAGAAAAAAAGCCTGGGACAACTTCAGTTCCATCATTTAGGACATCTGGATTACAGTGATAACACATTCCATGAAGAAGAGGCAGGAAGATTTTTTCAGAGTAACACATCTTTCTGCAAGAGAACCACACCTTCCTCTCTTTACAAGATTTCCTCCACTCCCAAGTGCAAGCAACATTCAGCTGGAGGAACACACGAGGCCTTGAATCTTTCACAGAAGCAAAGTTCAGCAGAACTCTGGCTGACCATGAACACAGCTGTCTTATTACAGCTGCCACAAAACATTCCATCATCAGATGTTACCTTGTTCATACAATAAATACAATAAATAAATAAATACATACATACACACAATAAATACATACATACATACAATAAACACATACATACAATACATACATACATACAATAAATACATACATACCTGCAGCCCCTTTACCATTCCCAACAGCCACTAAGGCACGGACTGATTTTTTTCTGCCTTCCTTTGCCTTCATACAAAACACATTTCTCACCTGAAGAAAACAAAAAACCACAAAGCTTCCTGTTATTGCACATAGTCCAAATGGGTTGGGTTTTGTTATTTTTTATTTTTTATTTTTTTTTTTTAAGAGAATCAAGTTTGCCAAAAAAAAAGGTACTGGAGGTCTGTAGTGTACACTTAAAATATCTATATTGTCTTTGTCAGTAGGTAGCATCTGCAGTGGGACACTGGCTTCAAGGCATTAAATACATAAAGGTTGTTAAAAATCCACATTTAGAGAAAAAGTTACCTCATGAAAGTTACCTTTAATGCAAGCAACCCCTCTGCTGTGTTCAGCTGCACAACAGATAATGCCCTCATACTGCCAGATTTATGTGTGATTTCAAGCATGATGAAAAAGCATGGGAAACAAATGGAAGGTCATGCTAATATTGAAAAAGTGACACCAATATTGAAGTGCCTTGCCCTCATATTTTAATCTAATTTAGAAGCACTCTCAGGAATTGCTCAAGGTCTGTTGTTGCTCTACACGAATTAAAATTTAGGACTGAAATCTACTTGCATGCTGCAGAAGGCAGTCTCAATACAGAGATGACAGCTGCTGAAAAGGAGATTCCATTTAGGAGAGGGGAAGAAGAAGGAAATAGCCTGAAGCTGTGTCAGAGGAGCTTTAGTTTGGATATCAGGGAAAAGCTTTTCACCCAGAGGGTGCTTGGGCCCTGCAACAGGCTCCCCAGGGCAGTGCTCACAGCACCAAGCCTGGCAGAGTTCAAGAAGCATTTGGACAACAATCTCAGGCACACGCTGTGACCCTTGGGTTGTTCTGTGCAAGGCCAGGAGCTGGACTGGATGGTCCTGATGGGTCCCTTCCAAGTCAGAATATTCCATGATTCCATCAGCAAGTCACTGCTTTACAGCCCCCCCTTATATGGTTCAATACATCTCAAAGTGGACAAGAGACAGATGTACAGGTGGGAGGGAGATCACGTTCTGGGAAAAGGGAGGACATCCTGACCTAGAGAATGCAGAATGTGGCAAAAGGTCACTAAAATGATGAGATAAGGGGAAGAGACTGGTTACTTGTCAGCCCAAACCAGCTTTGGTCTGCTGGGGCTTAGAAATACTTCAGAGTTTGTCCTTTGGTGAACCTGGCTCGTTTGGATGTGCAAACCACAGCTCTGAGGCTGAGGCTACCTGCCTGTGAGTGGGGACCCCTAACACCAACCAGGAATTCAGAATGTGCTGTACCCTTAATTCCAGGTGAGAGACAGCCAAGCAAGGAGCAGCTTAGCCAAGCAGTGGTGTAGATTCATGATGCAGAACTGCAAATAATCAAACTGTACAAATACGTTTGTATTTCTGGCTTTCAGTGTGCTAGCTTTACCCACAGCACCTCTGTTGGAGCAGAACTATAAATAAATCAGATAGCTCCACTGTGTGTGCACTGACTTCTTGCACACTGGGTGAGAGAACCCAATTTTGGGACAACAATCTGAGATCCTGTGTCCATCTGTTCTAGCTCCCCTGGTTTTGTTTATATATTGAACTAAATGTTTATTTAAATACAGACACACAGTTTATATGCTGTATGTAAGACATGAATAATATACCAAGTATCAAAAGGTAAACATAGCACATATAAAAATCCTTTTCCCTACATGTAATTCATCAGTAAGCTACTCTGCTTGTAGTGTTATGCATCTGAAAGCAGATTATTAGAAAATACTTGGTCATGATTTAAACATTTTTACTAAAATTCACCATAGGAAATCCAAACAGAAAAAAGACCAACAACCCAAAACCAACAACCCCTCTCAAAATTTCAGTGTCTTCACTAGGTACAGATTATGGTTAGGGTTTCAAAAATTTCACCTTGCTTTCATTAAAATAAAGATGCTGTTTAATTCAAGGTGCCCACACATTTTAGAGAGCACTTTGAAGAAATATCAGCCTTGCCAATTGCTTATTCCAAGCTATTTTTCTTTCTTCAAACTCACTGCTGACAAGAACAAGCTAAAAAATCACACCCCATAAGATGAAAGTGCCTGTGTAAATGGGCTATTTAGAGAAAATGCAAAATAATAATGGAAGAAAAGAGAGTGAAGCAGCATCATCTCCCCAGGAGCATCAAGAGAATACTATTTTTGCTTTGCACACACTTTTATCTTCTGCTGCCAATCTCAGTAGGTATCTGTACAAAAATAGAATCAGCACATCAAAAATAAAGGATGTAGAAATCTCCTCATGGATTGTTCCTCTCCCTTTCCAGAATGTGGCAATAAAGACACATGCAAGGAGCTTCTGTGCCACTCTTCAACCAGCACAGCCTCTGGAAAGTGACTGAAACCCAGGCACAACCACCCCTAAGATCAGACTGCCACTCACGTTAGACTGAAAGCCAAGTTTTAAACTTTGAGAGCAGATGCAGCACATGCTCAACCTAAATCCCAGTGTACCTCAAATTATTAGTCTCCTTGTATCCAGCACCCAGTGGTGAAATGCTGCAAACCCAGCTTTCTTTATAGAACTGAGGGAAGAGCAGCACCTCAAAACCAAAATGAAACCACCTCAAACATCTGTCCAGAGGTGAAATAACAATGTGGAAGCAAGTTACACTCAAAGAAAGGCTGCTACACATTATTATGCTTTCAGCTGTTGCACTTGGTTTAAAAAAGGGTCAAAATCCAACACTTCCTGTGAGGTTTTGTTTCTGTAAAAGCCAAATGAATGACTGGCCAACTTTATTGCCCTTGGGAATCCCTCCTTTCTAGAAATCTTATTTTAGCCAAGATTTCTAGGAACCTGCCACCTCCAGGCCACACTCCTGACCCTGCCACTGTTTTGTGCTGCTATGCATAGAAATGTCTGCACAGGCTGATCCCCTCAGGGGACAGCAGCCTCTGCTCCCAGCAGCTCTCCAAGGTACAAGGGGAAATGAGATCAACTGAGAGCAGGGTGCAGTGCTGAAAGAAAAGCACTTCCATGCCAATGAGCCCAGACAGGGTCAGGGGCACAGCTAAAAGGTTTGGGAATCCAGTTACCTAAAAGAATTGAGCAATCAACTTGTTAACAAAAGCCAAAGCCACGGCAGCTACATCATGTGCCCATCAGCACTCTGTGCACCAAGGGTGGAGCAGACTGGTACCACAATGGCAGAACCCCTCCCAGCTGCAGTGTTTGCACTGAAATGTTCTTAACCTTCACCCTCAGAGCAGGAGATGCTCTCCCCATCCCAGCACCCTTACAGAAAGATGGGGATGCAATCCCACACTGAGCCCTGCAAGCCAGCACAACAGCAATAACAAACTCACACAAAGACAAGCAGCACTAATAACCTTGTCCTGCTCCTCTCTCTCTCCTCTCTGT
Organism: Melospiza georgiana; assembly: GCF_028018845.1. Classification (NCBI taxonomy): domain Eukaryota; kingdom Metazoa; phylum Chordata; class Aves; order Passeriformes; family Passerellidae; genus Melospiza; species Melospiza georgiana. Next base: position 25,713,784 of record NC_080432.1, on the reverse strand, counting down.
GCGGCCTCATAGTACAGCTCCCAGCTGAGTACAGATCCTTTGGACTGAGCCCCCAGCAATGCACCCTCAAAGTCACTCTGCAGCTGAAATGGCTTCATTTCCTTTTCAAAGGATGGGCCATAATTATGCCCAATTAAAAGTCACTCAAAAGCTTCTGGGTGTTCCAAATGTCAGTTATTCCTTCCATACAGCCTGACAGGTAAGAGATAAAAATCATTCAACAGAACCAGTTGAGGGTAGCATTCCTAAACTCTACTTTTAGGGCAGGCCAAAATCTTTTGAGTACTCCCAGAGTATCAGAAAGAGTGCAGAGCTCTGACCTCTCATGTTTTCCTGTCACAGGTAGCTCCAGGTGCTATGTTAAAAACTGTCTGAAATTGTCATTGCCAGTCTAAAGACACTGCCAGCATCATCTAGGGAACAGAAGACTTCCCTGTATTCTAAAAGCAAAATTTAGAGCCTACAAATACCCCAAAAGTACTTCTGAGGCAACATCTCATTAGAAGTAAATTATGACTCAAAGAGTATCCTTTATACCATATAATTTTTTAGTCAAGGCTGTCAAACAATGGATCTCAGACACTGTAATTCATGCAGCATTTCTTTCTCACAAGCCTTTTATTTGCACTCTTTGCAAAAACAGCTTCCAATGACTTATAAAAGAGAAACAAAGGGGTTTAGCCTGTGCATTAAAGAACATTCTTTTTGTCACAAGTAACAAGTCTACCAAGCTGAGTCAAGAAGAGGCCTGGTGCAGGCAGGGAAGGACCTTCCTCATGTCAGAGTGACAGCAACAAGGCAAACAAGGCGTCCAGGACGGAACAGGAGCCGTCATGCAGCCACTGCCACCCAGAGCTCTCTGTCCCCTGCAGCCACCATCCCTTCATGCTGTGTTTCTGGCAGCTCCTCAGAGCCCCATAACTGATGGCAGTGGCACAGATGACATTTCCAGGCTGTGTGACATCAATGACAAAGGTGCCTCCCAGTGCCACACCTGCACTGCAGCAGAGGAGGAAGGAGGAACACTCTGACTCTTGGTTTGGCAATTGTTTTCCTCACAGCTATCAGTTATGAACAAGGAACTTTCCAGTTAGAAACCTGATTAATTGAGTGAAGAACTAGTGAATTCCTGTGCTAGATGAGTCAGTACAAAGGGGATTGAGTGGTTGGTTGTTTTCCTGCCTAGCAAGCTCATGAAGTGAACTTTAATTTACAGGTTATATTGCTCTGCAAATCTGAGTGATCCAAATGGGCTGGGACAAGAACACCTAATGCTGCTTTGCATTCTGTAGTTCAACACTCAAACACAAATCTCTGACTGTTTTTGTTGGTTTATTTAAAAATGCTAGTACCATACCTGAACCATCTGGCTCAAAACCAGACCTATTCTGACACTGGAAAGGTTGCACTGACCCTGCTAAGATGGAGCTGTGCTTGCACAAAATTCTTCAAGTTACCTTCATCAGAAACAGGCAATGGAAACAAAAAACCATGAACAAACCAGCAAGTGATCACCAAGATCACAGTTTCCACAACTGGTAGGAGGCAATTTCAGTGTTGGACAAAACCCTTTTGAGATCTGTCTTTTGCAAAGGGCTTTATTTATAACTTTATCTTCTCCTTTAGAAAGTTCCCCTTAATGAGAGACTCAGAGGGCCACCAACCTCATGCTCTGTGCCTTCAGGCCCTACTGAGCTCAAGGTCTCACTTTCTAGTTTTAATTGCACTATAAGGCAATTACTATTAAAACACAGGATGTCATGTAGGCTACTTTTTTCTTCTGTGTTACCATGCTCATTTTGGAGAAAAATAAAAGAAAAAATCATCTGAGGGTTGATGACACATGAAATGAAGCCTTAAAGTGAAAATAATAATGGCACATGTCAGCTGCACCTGTAGATTTTAATTACCACTGTGATTATATTATGTTAGAAAACCAGTTAACCATTACCATCAGTTCTATTTAAAGAGATTGTTCTTATCTCTAATATATGAGTAGAACTGGAAATGTTGCCTTAGGCTGGTAGGGAAAGTAAGAAAAGTTAACCCAAGTTCTCTATGAAAACTTTAGTTCTAGTTGACATGAAAATCTGAGCTTGTCTCTATTTTTCAGTCAGGAGAAATCAAATTACAGTTTTTCTGTTTCTACATTATAAGAAAACACTTTAATAAGCAATTTCTCTCTTTGTTTAGCAAAACAGCACAGCCTTTTCAGTAGCATAATCACGAGAAAAAGGGCCTATTATACCTTTGTTCATAAGGCAGTCCTTTAAAAATGGCTCTGAGTTTCTTGCTGTGAAGCACTTCCCAGCAAACATTATTTTAATCTCCTGTACTGTTGTGAAGGCAAATATAATGGAAAACGCATCTAGAAATAGCAGCATGTCTCTCACCTATTTAAACCAGGAATGCTAAAATGATCTATTTATTTCAAATCTTGTACTTGTTATCAGAAAATTGTAAGACTCAATTATCTTGAGCTCACTGCTGATTTTGAACAGAGAATTTTTGCTGCTGTTATCTTTCTGCAAAAACATTCCACTTACTCAGATTGTCACAACTGTGGCAATCTCATGTAACAACAGAGACTCAGCCTGCTTTCAAAAGCTCTTTTATTACTCAAATATAATAAAGCATTGAGACAGATTCCTGCAGCACATGGAACCACTGCAGAGCAACTCAGCTCTGCTGTGTGTAAATAATTCTGCCAGTACAGCAGGGCAAGTCCCCTGCTCTGGCACCCAAAGTGAGAGCCAGCTGTGACAGCAGCATCCAACATCCTCTGCTCTGCCATGGGCCCCTTCAGGCAGCAGAAGGCACTGCCAGCTCAGGGCTTGGCAACAAAAATCACTTCTTTTAGAAACAATTCCTGTGCTATTCCATTTTTACAAATGGCCTTCAAACACAGACTCAGCTAAAGGCCAAGTGCTCCAAATGGTCTTTGCTGTATCAGTCAAAGCCCATGGTGTGGTCCAGTCCCCTACAAAAACCCACTGAGATATGAAAATGGGTTAACAGGTCACAGATTTTGTCTCCCCATCCCTTCTGAGAGATTACCTAACTTGTTTTTAAAAAGCTACAATGACAGACATTCCATATACTCCCAATTCATTCCAGCATTCAAATTCCCATTTGCAAGTCATTCTTTATGTCTAAATTTACCTTGCTTTTTATTTATATCCATTGCTTTTTATCCTTTGCTTTTTATCCTTACAGCAGACATCTAAAACAGTTTACATCTTTCCCCTCTACAGGATTAAGAAAAAACAAAAACAAAAACAGAAACCAACTCATGATTTTTAACTACCCAGACTGAGATTTCAATACAGCATCACTGGTTTTTTCCACATCTCAGGAGGTACCAAACCCCACTGCCACAAGCAAAGATTTGGATTTATCCAGAAAACACTCAAGCCACTGGATAGAATTCCAACTGATGGACATCTCAGCAAAACGCAGAAAGATAATCAAGGGCAAGGAAACCCATTTGCACATTTACCAGAACAGGAGAGAAGCCTCAGATGCTTTTCTGGAGTACAGCTGTCAGGCAGCTCAGCTTCTGACTTGCCTGGTTATTCTTTTAACTTTCAGACAAGGAGCTGTTGTGAATCAGGCTATTTTGTTATGAAAATGTTTCTCTTAGCCCTTCTCTCTCAAATGAAGAGCCAAGGTAACTCACTTTCTCATAGGTTGTGCAACTGAAACAGAAAACCAGACTAATTCCTACTGCTACCATTCTGACTTAACAAAGACTTGTTAAATAATTCCAAGGTCAATATAAAGTAGTGATAATTCTTCAAAGTCCCTGGAAAGATTTGCAATGCTTACCTCAATGACTCTTGTTTCAAAATCTTCATAAGTTTCTGTAGGGAGAAAAACAGAGTGTTACATTTCCTTGTGTTCCTTATCTATCAGTACACCCTCCTGTAGGTGGTACAAATTAAGAAGGACACAACTTTTATGGAGCTGTAATTTATAAAGCAGTCTCAGCAAGAAGTAGAAAAGGTAAGATAATTTGAACCAGCAGTGTAAACTGCCTTCTTCCCTAAATAACTGCTCTGAAACTGCAAATAAACCTCAAATTTCATATATACAGAGCAAAAGCTGTAAATCATTAACATCACCAGATGGATCACTTCCATTATGACTAAAGTATTATCCAAAATTTTTTCAGAATATTCTGAAGCTTTTATCATATAGTTAACAGGGATTCAAAGAGATTTGGGGTTTGGATTAGATGACCTGATAAAAAGCCTCTTCCAACTCAACCTTTTCTTTGATCCTATGGAAATGCAAGCACTTCTGTATCCACACTTCTGTATCCACACTTTTGTGAAATTCCAGAAAGGGGAGGGAGCATGAAAAAAACCCAATATATGACTACTTCAAATAACCATAGTCCTTACAAACTCTTGCTTTTCCAACTCATAAACAAGAGTATTTCCGTATAACACAGGAAACCTTTACTTGGTGTTGTTACAGTGAGATTTTGGAGGAAAGCTTAAAAGGCTGTAATGGTGTAGAACTGGGGCCTCAGTCCTTGACCAAACATTGGTTTATTATTTACACAAAACCTCCAAGATGTTTATAAACATGATCATCTTGGCACAGTTTAGAGATCTGTCAGGCTGCACAAAGCAGATTTCTAGCTGACAGTAAGGATATGAATCCCAGCAGGCACTCTCTGATCCCTCTGAAACTCTTCAGGTGCTAAAGAAACACTGCAAATCTGGGAGAAAAGCAATTTGATTTCTGAGCAGAAAACACTGTTCCATCTGCACTCCTAGCTGGCACAAAAGTGCCACCAGGGAATCCAGTCATGGCACAGCCTCAGGCCAAAAGGATTCTTTGGGTTTGGCAGTTTCAGGTCTGCTCTTCCTATCACCTTGACATTGCTTTGCACACAGGGATTGTCCCAATTCCCCTGCAGAATCATTAATCCTCTGAATAGAAAGAAACTGAAAGAACTGTGGGGGCCTGAAGATCCCCAGCATTTTTAGCAGACTAAAAGGAAATGAGTGCATGCTAACCAGAACCTGCTTTTTCTCAAACTCATCTATAATACAGGCTGACAGCTTCATTCTCCTATTTTGATTGCAGTGCCCTCTCCTCTTTTTGGCAGAACTTGATCTGACTGGAACAGGCTCCCCACTGCCAACTTTAATGCAAGCAATCCATATCAGTAGTACCAGCCAAAAGCAAAATCAAGGCAAACACCAGAAGGTGAAGTTGACAAATGCATAAACACTGTTTACAACAGCTGTCACTTCTTTTAGTGGGATAAACTCAACACAGTCTTGTGTTGAGAGTATGAAACTAAAACCATGGCACTTCCTTGACCTGCTCCATGTTCCACCACTGACTTATGGGGAATTTGGAGCAATTAATCTCTCAGATCTCCTATTTTTACATTGACAGATTCAGTGACAGCTGGCCAAGTCCACTGCCCCATCCCTGCCTTCCACAGAATATTTGCTTTTAGGGTAACAAAATGAAATGCAACAGTGCTAGAAAATACCACCTCTCTTTCTTAGCTCCTCTTACTATAAAAGTGCACAGAAAGATGTCAGTAAGCAGTTTCACAATAAAAACTCAGCCCAACAGGAACTGACAAGTCTTTTTCATGTTTAATTAGTTGAAAAAGATTAGGTTTCTAAATGTTAAAGCTACGATAGAATCTCTAGTAGTCTGAATAACAGCACTGTAAAAAAGTCACCTCTCTGCTGTACATATAAAAGCTCTAGCTTCACTATATTGAACTACTTAGGAAATAAAAAATAACTTTTATAGTTATTATGGTAGTTATTTATTGCAGCTTCTTCTAAAAGCTACATTCAAACTACATAATCTTTAACCCTATTTCATTATTTGAACTAGAATTTCAACAAGATTGATTTATCCCACAGGATCCTTTAAGAAACTATAAAAAAAAACATGACTATACTTCATACTCAAGACAATTGATGGTGGACACAGAACATTTCCATCCTTCAAGACTCCTGGAGCAGTCTGACAGAACAGAGTGCTCTGTAATACCACATAAAATCATTGTCTGTAATGGAACAGAACAGTCTAACAGCTGCAGGAAATAAAGCAGTGAAATTTTAACAGATTTCACTGTGTGAGCTGTACCTGCTCTTTGATTTAGCTTGCTTGTGTGTGGGCCTGGAACAAAGTACAAAACCAATTTTCATTCACTGAAAAAGTCTGGATCTCACTTTCTCTAAGCCTCCCCTTAGAAAGGCGAAGGGAGAGGCAGAAGATAATTGGTTTTCTTACCTCCATTAGGACCAGGGTCAGGAGGATCCAGAATGACACCTCCCCAGCACTTTCCACTCCATCCTCCCTCTCTCTTAATTTTTATTTTCTTTTTCTTCTCAAATGTATCTCTCTGCTGAATGATTTCAGACTGAATTCTCTCTCGTTCTTCTTTTTTTCGTTGGGAAACTTCCTGCACTTTCCCAGTTTGCAGCACAGGAGCATTAAGACCAGGCCAGAGGAAACCAGAACGTCCTTAGAAATAACAGAGAAAAATTATGCTTTGCTCCAAGTGAGAATTGCAACTCTGCACTCAGGAAAAATGCAGCAAAATGGAAAATTCTCACATATTTCAAATCCATTCTATGATGCAGAATTTGTAACTGGAAAAGCAAAACTAACATTAAATAATCGTATCAAGACTTTTTTGTTTAAAGACAAAAATGTCTCAAGCAGTTCTGGCATCACAGAAAGGAAATTTGTCCACTTATGAAATCAAGAAACACTGCACACAAAAACATCAAGATGTGTTTTCAGCTTTGTATTTATCATCTACCTTCACCAATCTCCTGGCCTCTATTGAGATTCTTCCTTAGCTTTTTCTTCTTCTTCTTTCCTCTTCCTTTCTTTACTCCCACGCCAGTCTCTGCCAAAGCTCCTTTCCATAGCTGATCAGCTGTCACTGAAATGAAAAACAAAACTTCCTTAAGTTATATTCAAGTACAGCTTACACTGGAAACTGAAGCAGAACAAAAAATAACCCCAAACTTGAAACCTGCCTGATCTTTGCTTTGCTGGAATTTAAACTGCAGCATTACTGCCTTGCCAAGAAAGTGATTTCCTACTCTGTGCATATGTATTTGGTGCAGAGATGTGTCTCTACTCATGATTACTGCACTGAGAGAGGCCCACAGCCAAGGGCATGTTTTTTACAAGGTTTTTCAAGACTGATTTAAGGACAAGTAACCAGTATGGTATTCATTTCCAGGTCATGAAAAGAAAATCATTCATTAGTAACTCAGAGCAGCAATACCTTGCAGTACTTATCCAAGGACATTGTTCAGTGACAGTCAACTTAAACCACCCCTGCAAATATCCAAGGGCTACCCTGCTTTGAAATGCACAAAACACAAAAAATTAAGGAAAACATAAACCTACTGCTTTTCACAATTCTGAAAATATAATGTCCCCCTTATTGCCTGTGTGAGTGGAAAGGAATGTGAGGAGAAAGGAATACAAAACACTTTAACAGCATCATCACAGAGCTCTGGCTCTGTCAGGCCTCCTCAGGCAATGGCTGTGGCCAGGACCATGCACTGCCTTGGGGCTTCACCCAGCACAGCAGAGCAAGACTTAGGAAACAAATTCAGTGGTTACCTGCAAATTCCCACTCATCCAGCTGATGGCAATACAGGATACCACAGCAGCTTAGACAAAAAAAATAACCAAAAAAAATCCAAAAGAAAAAACTATACCAAAAAGAAACGGATTATGTGAAAAGACACCATAGATAGTATTTCTCAGAATCTCAGGATGGGCCAGGCTGGCAGGGACCACCGTGGGTCATCTGCTCCAACCTCCCTGCTCCAGCAGGGCCATCCCAGAGCACAGGGCACTGGATGGTGTCCAGGTGGTTCTTGGCTATCCCCAGTGAGGGAGACTCCACAGCCTCTGGGCAATCTGTCCCAGTGCTCAGGCACTGCACAGGGAAGCTCTTCCTCATGTTCAGGTGGAACTTCCTGAGCCTCAGTTCCTGCCCCATTGTCCCAGTGCCTCTGGACAGAGCCTGGTCCATGCTCTGGCCCCTCCCTGCAGGCACTGACAGACATGGATGAGGTTCCTCTCAGTGTCTCCTCTCCAGCTGAGCAGGCCCAGCTCCCCCAGCCTCTCCTCAGAGCTGAGGTGCTCCAGTCCCTTCCCCATCTCTGTCCCCTCTGCTGGACCCTCTCCAGGAGCTCCAGGTCTCTCTTGTCCTGAGGATGCCAGAACGGGAGCCAGCACTCCAGACTGGCCTCCCCAGGGCTGAGCAGAGGGGCAGGATCACCTCCCTGCCCTGCTGGCACTGCAGCTCCTGGTGCAGCCCCGGGTCCCCTTGGCCTCTTGTCCCCAGGGCAGGGCTGGCCCATGGACAGCTCCTTGTCCAGCAGCACCCCCAGGTCCCTCTGTGCAGAGCTGCTGCCCAGCAGGGCACCCCAGCCTGTGCTGGTGCCTGGGGCTGTTCCTGCCCAGCTGCAGGACCCTGCCCTTGCCCTGTTCAGTTCCAGGTGGTTCTTCCCTGCCCATCTCTCCAGCCAGAATGCAGCAGCACCACCAAGGTTCTGTCTGCAGACCAATGCCATTGTGTGCTTGACCCAGGGGCAGTGTAAATCTTGTCTTCTCTGATTACAAACTGATTTTGTTTATTTAAAGAAGACAAAAAACTCAGTAAAAACTTTTAACCAGGGGAATTAAAATAACAATAGAATCGCTACCACTTTCCACTAGCAATTAATTATTTTCAGAACAATGTGCTTGAGAGATCCTGCCCCACAGACTGGAAAATGCTTTGGAACTGGGCAAGCTCTGCCATGCTGACAACACAGTGAGGGACAGGAACAATCCAGGATGCCCAGAGGTGCCACTGAGTGCCCAGGTTCATTTTTGTACTAAGTTTGTTGAAGGTATCAAGGTGGCACTTCCAAGAGTTTGACACACACCTATTCCCTCAAATATCTGTTTCCAAGTAGAAAACATAAGTGATTCCTTTTTGAGAATCCTGAATCCAGCAATCAAAGCTCAGCACACAAGGAAGGACACACAACTCTGCAAGTCCAGGGAGCTACAAAACAATATTACCTCAAGACAGCCAAGAGCAGAGTGGCCTCCAAACTCACCACATACCCAAAAAACATGGGTTATGAACAGCTCAACAAGGCAAAACATGTAACAGGGATTTTGGCTCTACTGCACACAAGTGCAAATATGTGTATTACAGACCAGCACAAATGCCCATGGATAACAGCAAAGTTTATTCCACTTCTCATATGCTATGAGGCAAGAATTGAAAAGCCTCCTGGGTAGGCTTTAGTCCCTGTAAAAAAGATGGTTTTGTCTGAAATTACATGCTCTTTTCTAGACATTCAAGTAAACCCCAATGGCCAGAGTTTGGAAGTTAAAAAAAAATCCCACAAACAGCAGCTGCATCAAATGGCTTAAAACCAGTGCTGAACTGTCAGCCACTAAAAACCTTCCAGCTGATTACAACACACCAATGCAGGTAGCTGTGAGCTAAGTGTGTGTGTGGGAAACAAAACCAACAAAAAACCCCACCAAAACCAACAACAACTTACATAAAAATGCATTACCTCCCTAGTACATTTTTTTTTTGGAGAAAAAAAGCAAAGTAGGTAGGTAATGTGTTTTTCAGTAAATTATGCTAAGTTAACTACAGGGCTGTTCCATTAGGTGGAAGGCAGATCATCAATCCTGTTAAGCTTCTTAGCTGATTCAGAAAACACTGTGTAACTAGCAATTCTTTTTAAAAAATTATAATCCTGCTAGCCTATGGAATCATAATAAAGGTACTCACATTTTTCTTTGCAAGGATATTTTTAGGCTGGAACAGTCTCTCAATCTGCAGTTTGGGTGACCCTATAAAGGGTCAAATACTGACAAAAAAGGCTTCAGAGGGGCAGCAACAAGAGAAAAGAGCAGCTCTGGAGCTGGTAATATATGCAAAAAAAATCCTGCTCTTTGAGCTGCACTCCAAATATACATACAATCAGATCACTTTAATTCCAACAGAGGGAAGTAGCAAAGGTCACAGAGTCGGGACATTGTGTTGCACCAGAGGAGAACATTCAATGCCAGCACATCCATGAAGAACAGGTCAGGCTGAGTCAAGCTTTGGCCTCAAGCACTGCACAAATCCTGACAAAATTAGAACCAGATGAAAACATTACATTTGGTCCCAAAGTGCAGCTCATCTCATCAGTCTACAATAATACCATCATGTGTTTGGAAAGCAGCTGCATTTAATGAAACACATCAGAAGCCTGCAGGCTGCTGAGTTCTTTATAGGATGGAGGTATCACGCTGATTTTAAGACAAAGTGACAAGAATGGGATGTGAAAGGGATAGGCTGTCATCAGGAGCACTGCAGTGCTGGGGACATTGCTTATGACAGACAGACAACACACCACTGGAGAAAATAAAAATCTGTGTGTAAGAAAGGTCAGTCTGACTTGGCAGCAAAGCACCAAGGTGATTAGTGAGCACACTCACAGGCAGGAGGAGTGGATGCTTTGGAGGAAGTAACTGCAGGCAGAAAGGAGCACCAGTGCACTGCTTTCACACTTGTGGAGATGCTCTGGAATTAACACTACAGCAGACATGCAGTGTCTTTGAGATTTATGGGCTTATTTTATTTTGCATTTGTGAAATAGGATGTTGCATGCATTCCTCAGGAGCTAAAATAAAACCAGTCATAAAAGCCACTGCACATTTTTAGTCAGCTACCCAAAAGCACAGAGCTACTGAGTGGGGGGAAAAAGTGTCATCTTTAGGATTTTATTTTATAGACTAGAAAAAGATCCACTACTGAACTGAGCTGAAAGCATGCTTCATGCAAGCTGATCACTAACAACAGTAAGTCTGTGTGACATCACTCCATTTTTGCTTAATCTACACAAAAGATATTTGTAATATTCTAGAAAGGATTTGGGTTTTTGTCTTTTTATATTATCCCTGAATAGCTGGAATGAGACAGGTAATTATCAGATTAATATTTGGCCACACCTCAGTAAACGAAAAGTATTGAAAGCCCCATCAGAACCCAGTATCCTAAATACTCATTAACTGAGATTAAAATCAGATTTCTTTGTCTCCTGGAAGATGAGTTCACAGCTAACTGAGCATACAAAGAAAGACAAAGAGCAGTAAGCTGGAAAACTGAAGGGAATAAAAGGAGAAGAAAGAATCAATTTTGTAAAGCAGCTAAGTAGGCTCACTTCTTTCCAATACAAGTAATCTTTCCCTAAGGTTTTTGATGACAAATAGCTTGTGGCAGCACAGCAGCAGAGATAGAAAGACATTAATATTGGCATAATAAAAAGAGTAAATAACTGTTATAATAATCATACTTCTACTTACAGTAAACAGTGCCTCAGTGCACTGCTGTCCACTAACACCATTACATTTGTGCACCTATATTACCTAAGGAACACAGTAAGGTCTTTTCAATCACATTCTCTTCCAAGTTTCAGCCTGGAATACCCACTTTTATTAACAGATGAAATCTGAGAAAACACAAATTTCCACCATCTCCAAAGAAAAACAGGATTTAGAAAAAAATGCTTCATGCATATGAAATATGAATGAGCAGAGAATGTGCTGCTACATATTCTACTACCAATTTAAGGATAAATTACATACAGCTGCTTAATGACCACAGTGAGACATTTCTTCTTGGATGCAGACCTTTAACTTCATTAATCTACTCTTTTTACTTAATCCAGAAGTTTAACACACTTATCTGGAACCTGGAGACCCACACACTTCCTGATTTGAAGGACTTCAACCTTGGTCTCCCATTTTCTGCAGCAATGTACATCTCTCTGTTGTTTCACAAACACCATTCCATAAAATAACTTTCTGCTTTCAGCTCCCTTTCCATGTGTGCTTCAAAGATTCCTAGGAGAGAGGCTGGCACAGAGCAGGCCACATCAACTACTCTAACCAGGATTTGGCAAAAACCTGCAATTTAAGTAGCTAAGGTGAGGAAAAGGAGTGATCCTAAATCTAAGCTTATGATGTCATATTCTCTCTCCAGCACCTTACAAAATGTGCCTGACAACAATATCCTTAACTACAAAGCATTTAGGGTAAAGGTGCTAGGAAAAAACACACACAGAGCAGCTGTCTTAAGAGCAAAACCTACAACCTATGACTGAAATAATTTAGATGTCATTTCCAATTGAATGTATTAACATTCAACTTCAAGCTCAATTCTTATGAGTGGCTGCAATCATTCTCACAATTACATTAAAACCCACTTCCAAAACAACAGCAGTGAACCATCCAAAACAAAGATGGAGTTTGACTTTATCTACCTTAATCATCTTCAGCTGAACTCATGCACTGCTCAAAACCTGTCAACTCAGTTCACACCATCTGTTATTCCTGAGGAGTTATGTTTCTAATGTGTTTCCCTCTTAGCTTTAAACATGGAAGTCTTTCATTCCAAGACCTACTCAGGCTTTGTAAAGTTACTTATGGAAAATGCTTAACTGCTCTAGATTGAATCCTCTCCTCCATGATTCAAAAGGGAATATTCTGCAGATGAAAATACAAAGAGATTTATTAATGAGAGAAAAATGGAACAATGGCATTCTAATACCAGAGGGATCACTTTTAACATGTGAGATTCTACAGCAGACTCATGAACATCAGTGTGCCCATCCCAAATGAGAACTGCTGTTGCCACTTGACCTCTGCAATGCCACTGTCTGCCATCATATGACATCAGTTTCCTGATCTCCTGTCTAACCCTGGCCCATGAGCAGAAAACCATGGATCTATAAGTTTAATAAAAAATGAGACAGAGTGCCAGATTATTCTTATTAAGTCACCACACTCAAAACATTGTTTTCTTCAAAGAAAGACCCTTTCTCAAAAGAGACCTCTCGGATTTTAAAAATGGCAGTGTGTGATGCATATCTGAAACTGAGCTCTGCTGGAAGAGAATGAGAAGACAAAAATCTCCCCCTCCCTGGTGAGGCCATTAAAAACCAGGGCTGCTTAAGCAAAATACATTCTCCTCTTTGCCATTCTGCCCCCAGCCCCTGCAGATGGCATCTTCTGAGGGTATCAAAAGGTCTGAGGGTATCAGAGGGTTCTGAGGGTATCATCTGTGAGCTCTCCAGGGCTTTCCACAAACCTGGGCAGCCCTGAGGACTCTGAAGTGTTCAGTCTGGACAGCCCTGCTGAGTCCCACAGCAGTAACTGCTGCAGCATCATCCAGCCACCAGAATCTGGGCACTGGAAATGTCTCACCAGGACAAGGGCTACAGCAACACCACCAAAATCAACATGAGGCCATCCAAGGGATCACTACCATGGGACAGATATAAAAATGGTTTTAGATAAAAGTTAACAGGTTAAAAATAAGAACTGCACATACCTGGTATGCTTCCACTGAAAACTTAAGCTCAGTTCTACTTCTCACTGCTAGAGGGATTTCCAGAAGAGTGAAACAGGGAAAAAACCCTCATCTACCACCAAACTTTCTCTGTTTGATTTTGTTAATACAAGTCTGAAGCTCTTGGGGATACCTATTTATTCATAGTAATTTAATAACATTGCTAAAAAATTAAAAAGCTCCAATTATGTGGATTGCACGAAAATTTTGTTTAGGTGGGCCTGCAAATTTTTTGACACATAAAGACATCTATAATCTAATTATTTTTCCCCCAAGATAGAATGGGAAAGTTTTGGGCACTTCCCTCAAAATCTAGACACAAAACTTGCATCCTGATAGTACAACAAAACCTGGAAAACATTCCAAAAGATGCATTCACAGTGCTGCACTGTCATAGGAAATAACCCCACTTAACTGCAAGCCCTGAGCACACTTCCACAGTGCACTCAGATTAGAATTCCACATTTTCTAAAACTGGCAATTTGTCACAATGTCAGCAGAAGCTGCAGACCTGGGATTGTCAGGTTGATTGTCAGTCTCAATTCAAACCCTGAATAAATCCAGCTACAATTCCAGCGTCTGAGAAATTGTATTTTTTTTTCTTTATAACATTTCATGAAAAACCAAGGACCTTAAATGTGGCTAGTATATATTGCTGTAAATGCTACTATCTTTTGAAGGTTGCTTTGATATTAAAGTTTTCATTTTTTATTTTTAGTAACTATCGTGTCTCAGTGTCACCAGATGGGTAAGGAGAAGAGAAATTTCAGTGAGGTTTCTGCAAACTAAACACCTTTGGCTTGGTTCAGTTCCTCAAAACGAAATGAAAATCAGGTTAAATGTCTTTGAAAAGTAGTATCATAAAACTATCAAAATGAATACTGTAAAAAAAACCCCAAATCAAATCAAAACCCAATAGAATTGTGCCTCTCCTGGTACAATTAACTATAAGGCATTCAGTCCCCTTTCTTTTGACTAAAAGCAATTAACTATTTTTCAACATACAGACAACTCTCTTGTAAAAGGAAAAAAAAATTAAAAGCAGTTCTATATATGTAACTCTTTACATCCTTAATGCTGAAACATCAAAACTCTTCTTATGGTACCACTGATAATGACAAGTGCAGCTCTGTAATTATTTATCTGGAATGCTCCCACTTCAAGAAAAATTCTTTGTAAATTGAAAAAGTAAGTATTTTTAAATTCTGATCATGGAGTAAGACGTGGCTGTCAAATTGAATAATTTATCCCAAGGAAAATTCACATAAGACTATAAAAACATGGTACAAAATGTCATTCAGGAGCAGCCTCAAGGAGCAGTGGAAGGTGTAAGAAAGGTCACAGACGTGCCTTTGGAACAAGATGCTCTTTAAGGCCCTTCCTACCCAAACCATTTTGTGATGCCATGACTGGCTCCCAAGGGTAACTAATGGAATCACCTGTGAGTTAGACAGTGTAATTTTTATATAGTCCCAGTATCAAATAAAAGCTCTTTATCTCACATGCACTTGGATACATAACAGATGATGAGAAAATCATGCCTGGGGTCAAAGATAATTCCTAAGGCTGGGAGGCAGCCAAAACAGTAAATGAAAACTGAACTGCTTCCCATGGTCAGGAGGCTGGAAAGGGGAAAGAAAAAGCCTGGAATAAGAAGATAATTTTACATTATTTCATTAAAAACTCACTGAAATATGTCACAGGACAGGAATAAATCCCTGTGCATGTTTTTGTGTCAGAGCTGAAGGAGAAAGCTACCTGGGTAAGTATCAGAGACAAATGCCTAGGGTAATTGCAGTTCCTCCTATTTAAATGAATTCCTTCTCTTTAAACCAGTCAAACCATTAAAAATAAGAGTTATGTTGAAGGTGCAGATGACCTTACCAACAAGAGCCTGGTGATATTGCCCAAGGAATGATGGAAGATCATTAAGCATTCACTAAGGAGAGAGAAAAATCCAGTCACCCTTCCCAGGCACAAAGCTCTGTCATTTGGCTGACATTTCACTTGACAGCTACTCCACATAAAATGGTCACATCTGCATTTTAAATGGTGCCACTTCTGAAGGAACTGCACTGCTAAGGATTTGAGTGATTTCTACTGTTTGTATCCACTTCATTTGCATTGTGAAGATTTTGCTTTTTACTTCTGTAAGACAAAGTGTTCCTAGAATAATTGTACTTTGAAATACAAAACCCTGAGTCTTCTGAATCTCATGGCTACTGTCTCTGCTTCATACATAAAGGAGGTACACTTTCATTTTTCCAGGTTATTACGCCTCATTAAATAAACCAATAGTTTTAGGTAGTTTGCCTAAATAGATCAAATTTTACTAAACAACACAGATGCCATCACAGCAAATATTTCTAATTCAGTCATTTAACCAGACATCTGGAAAAGCTCCTGGTAAAACAGAGCTCATCCAGAGCTTGTGAGTATGAATACAAGGCTAATTAAGGAAATAATCTAACCTACAAATCCTAATCATGCTGCAATCACTTGTGGTGCTACATGTTTAATTTAAGACAAACAAAATAACAACAGAGGGTGGCTTCTTACATAGTCTCATCTTGCTCTGCTTGTCTGAACGAGTTCTCCCTGCAGGTGGCATCCTTAGAAAGCCTTTTCCATGCAGAGCCTGCAGCTCTCACTGCAGCCTTTCCCAAGCCTTTGGAGACCTCTCCACCCTCAATTACTTAGAACCAGTCAATGGTCAAAATTTACAGGATAAGATGAGCAGCAAGCCCAGCCTGGCTGGTTAACCCCTACTCTTGAGCAGTGGTAAAGAAAGCAAATGCAGTATTCTGCACCCAGGTGTTGAGAATGGGAAGAGATCACCAAGAGAGGCTGATTCTGCAGAGCTCTTAAATTCTGTGGATCAGAAACAATCAAATTTTGACTCTCTAATTGCTGCAGTTATCTCTGCCAGAGATTGTGTCCTTGCCATTTCTTCTCTCCCCATGTGGGACAGGAACAGGGAGCACAAAGCAGGTGGAAAAGGCCCCCAGGTACCTCAGCTCACAGCCCTGAGTGTGGATTTAAACAGCCTGCACTCCTCAGCTATGGCAAGCATGGGGGAATTCCTTTAGGGCTGAGGAAAACACAGCACCAGAGCAGACAATCTGCAGGGTTGTTACAGGTTTTGTGTAACTCCCTCTTGCATTGCAGGATTTTCACCTTTGAGGCAGCACAGCTTGAACAGCAGGGCTTGCCTGTGGCTCAGAAATAATGTAGGAGATAAACACACAATTTAAACTCTGAATAAAGGCCTAGGAAACAGAGGGGAAGCTGCTCCCTCCTCCCAGCCAATGACACACATTAGATGGAGTCACTGTGACACAAAGCAAGCCCTTGTTTGCTACTAAAAGATGATAAATTGATTTTGTGCACACATTTCTGTCAACACCTGCAGCTGCCACTGTAATCTCAGGAAACACAAAAAGTCAGCATACACAGATTTTCATGTCTCTCCAAAGCAGAGTTTTCTTTCCCTCTCCTGATTGTTCCAGTTAATAATTTTTATGCACCTCAGGACTTACAGGTATTGAAGAAGCTGCTTTTCCTGCACTGCTCCAGCGTCCCAGTCCAGGGGGCAGAGAGGGAGCACCGTGTCTGGAGAGCCCATGCCAGGCTGGAGTAGGAGCTGCAGCTCCCTGCCACTGGCACAGGAGCAAACCCTGGGGACAGAGACACACAGGTGTTTATAGACATTATAAAGCACATTATAGCACATTCCTTCCTTAAAGCTGTGGTTTCTGCAAATACAGGCATGGGAAGGGAAGCCAGGGATTTTCAAAGGGAATCAGACTTGAACCTTTTGTCTTGAAGTGCAAAGCAGAATATGGGAGGGAAAACACTGTAACAGAAAATGTCACAAAGAAGGCACTCTATCTGGCTGATAGAGTGATTTTAATAAATTATTAAGAAGTAGTTGCAGCCTTTTATTTTTCCTGGCTAACCTGCAAGAAATGCTTGGGGTTTTTTAAGGATATTCTTGTGACTAGACTGTGGAAATGTTTCTCTTCACTAAGGAAAAACCACCAGCCTGTTTTCGAGCCCTTCTTAATGTTCAGGCTCTAATATCACAGTTTGGCACCATTTCATTACAGATTGCCCTGAGGATGAAAAGAGACCTGAAATTCATTAACTGCTGAGGTCTGGCTGAAGAAAAGAAAGGCCAGAAAGTTTCCAGAGGACTGTGGAAAACAAAGATGCTTGTTCCCTTCCTCCTAAGTATACTTTAAAAAATAATACATTTTAGTTTCAGAAAGTGACTGAAGAGGATCCATGTGCCCATGGATGGGGGTGTGCCCATGGACGGGGATGTGCCCATGGATGGGGGGGTGCCCATGGATGGGGGGTGTGTACCCATGGATGGGGGTGGGGTGTGTACCAATGGATGCCTGGCTGTGCCCATGGATGCCCAGATGTGCCCATGGATGTGTGGCTGTGCCCATGGATGTTTGGCTGTGCCCATGGATGCCTGGCTGTGCCCATGGATGCCCAGATGTGCCCATGGATGTTTGGCTGTGCCCATGGATGTTTGGCTGTGCCCATGGATGCCCAGATGTGCCCATGGATGCCCAGCTGTGCCCATGGATGCCCAGATGTGCCCATGGATGCCTGGCTGTGCCCATGGATGTCTGTGTGTGCCCATGGATGCGTGGCTGTGCCCATGGATGTGTGGCTGTGCCCATGGATGCCCAGATGTGCCCATGGATGCCTGGCTGTGCCCATGGATGTTTGGCTGTGCCCATGGACAGATGTCCGTGTGTGCCCCCTGATCGCGCTCCCCTCGCCCTGCGGGATCCCCCCGCCTCCCTGCGGTGCCGGTGCCCGCTGCCCTCCCCGCGGAGGCTGCCCCGGCTCCCGCTGCCCCATCACCTCTCCAGGCCGCCCGGAGCGCGCCGCGGGCACAGGCCCGCCCGGCCGCCACCACCGCCGCCATGCCGGGCCCGCGCCCCCTCCCGGCCGCCGTAGCGAGGTGCCCCGCGCGGTGCCTGATCACAAAGCGCAGCGAGCGAGAGCGGCTGGGGATAAAGCGGGCGGAGAGGGAAGGGCAGCGGCTACCGCTCTGCTGGAGCTTTGCTGCCGCTGTAGTGACGCCTCTGCCGACACTGTCCCCTGCACCCTTAACAATCCCCAGGCAGGCAGGCGCTGAACAGCCGCCAAGCGAAAGGCCCTGCCAGGTCCCCAGCGCCGCCATGGCGGGGCCCGGCCGTGCGTGCGGAGCCCGCTCGGGTTTGTGTTTTGTGGGCACTGAGGCCTCTTTGGGAAGCGATTCTCGTTAGGTGCTTCTGTTCCAGCTCCGCCGGTGCCTCATGGTTCCAACTGCACTTTTAAAGTTGTTAATGCTTCGTTCCCCAGTACTGAGAATAAACACTGGCGTGAGGGAGGCGTTCGGGGCTCTGCTGCCATTGCAGTGCTGCCGTTGGCCGCCAGCATCGCTGGGCGGGCCGATAAATACACGCTCCATAGAGACAGCCATTATTTATTTCAGTTTCACAAACCTGGGTGCTCGGCGATGCTCCAAAAATCAAGGAATGAATGAATGCTCATTGGCTATAAGTTACACAGTTTTTATTGTTTAATGACTCTCTCACTTCTTATGCTCATGCTCGGGCTTTCTTTTGCTCCGAGGTGAGCTCAGGTGGTGGCTGATGTGGAAACCCAGAGCACCGGGAATATTTCTCTGTCTGCCCTGACCCTCATTCATGGAGAAAGTTTCCCAGACTTCAAGACAGACTGGAATCCACAAAAGTGAAATGGATTATAGAGAGTGGTGTAGGTGTGTCACTTAGTGAGAAATTTAGGTTTTGGGGTTTTTAGTATGCTGTGGATGGAAGCAAGATGGAGAGCACAGGGTGTCATCCTGGGTTTCTTCTTCATTTTCTTCTTCATGCTTCTTTTTCCTCCTTCTCCATGGGTTTGGGTGGCATTTTGTAATTGGGCAGAAAAGTCCCCATTGCAGCTCTTTGGGAGCAGTTATTGGGTTAAAAGGGAAAATCCAGGTGTCAGTTCTTAATTGGAGAATTTAGTCTTAAAAGACCCTGTAACAAGAGATTGTTGGCCATTTTGTGCCTTCTAATGGAAAGCTACTGAACTCATGGTTGTGAGAGTGTTTTACTGATAAGAAATAATAAACACCTGAGTCCCAACATGAACTACTGTCTCCAGTGCCTTCAATCCAGACCAGAGAAACCCATGGTTGTGATCTGTCCCTGCTGGAATTGTATTTTACCCAGCACAGCTGATTCAGCACAGTCCCTGAGTTGTCTTTATTGGTTTCTTCCTTGTCTTGAGTTCTGCTCAATGTCCTTGTGGCCCATAAATTCTGCATTCTTTGTGTCCACTATCAGTGGTACATCCTTCTTCCCAAGCCTGGTTAACAGAAATAAAACCTCTGAAAAACGGCAATCACTTGGTTTTAAAATTTTAAAAGTTTAATAGTAATAAAATGGTTATAAAAATAGCAATATAATTAGAGTAATAAAAATTTTGAACAGTTTGCATTAGGACAATATGAGACAATACAAACAAAGAGTTATGGAGGTCTGGGTACCTTTTCTGGGCAAAACAAGCCTGAAAAAGGACACATGTTAACAGAGGATTAACCCTTAAAAACAACAGCCTGTTGCATATTCATGCACCTCACACATGATGCATAAATTCCATTCAAGCACAGGATTCTGTCTGGTCCGTGTCAGCTTCTTCCTCTGAATCCTGACGGCAGCATCCTGCACGAGCGAGGCAGGAAGAAGTTCATCTCTTCTGATAATGGGGCAATAAATTCTCTTCCTCTGAAAGATTCAGGTGTCCTGTGGCTGTGAGTCCTTTCTTTTAAAAAATCATGCTACATAGCATAGTTTCTATTTTAACATTTTGTTATAACCTAAAACTATATTTAACACACAAATTAATGCAACATAACTTTCTAACATAACACATATAATATTCATTTTAATATTTGCAAAAAGCCAATCATAAATTACGCGTTTTTCACCAAACTATGTCTTTATAACAAAGTTATTTTAACACTACACTATATAAAATCCATTTTAATATCTGCAAAAAGCCAGTATTATAATATGTATTTATAGCAAGCTGTGAAGAGTGCTGAGGTCACCTCTGAGCCTCCTTTTCTCCAAGTTAAACCCCCCCAGCTGCTCCTCACAGGACTTGTGCTCCAGCCCCTTTGGCAGCTCCATTGTCCTCCTCTGGAGTCTTTCCAGCCCCTCCACGTCCTTCCTGAACTGGGGGCCCAGAACTGAGCACAGCACTCCAGGTGTGGCCTCCGTGCCCAGCACAGGGGACAATCCCTGCCCTGCTCCTGCTGGCCAGGGATGCTATTCCAGACACTATTCCAGATCCAGGCCAGGGGCCATTGGCCTCCCTGGCCCATGCTCAGTCTGCTGTCACCTGTGGGAAATGAATTTGTAGAGAGTTTTTCAAGTCTGATAAAAGGGTTATATGGTATGTATCTGTATGTAAATTCCGAGATCGGAAATATTGATTTAGAAATGGAACAAGGTAGATATGGTTGAGAGAGAAATAGAATTAGAAATAAGTTATAAAGGATGGTTTTATAAATAAGATGAGTAATTTTGTGAAGAGTAATTTTAGATGATTAGCTTTAAAGTATTTATAGTACAGTGCAGTAAAAGTTGATAAGCTAAGAAATGTTTGTCATGTATTTAATTAGGAAATAGTTGATTTTTGATTGTAATGGCGTGAATTATAATATTTGTATTGTTTTATTTTTATATGAGACTGAAAATGGAATAAAAGTTTTAAATTTTTTTTGTAGTTTAGAAGCTGTCTTGAGTTATCTATTTAGTGTAAAATTTTTGATTGTGGGTGTTTGTGCTGGGGTGGAGATAAAGTTTTTGTCATGAAATATTGATAAATATGAGGTGAGGTGTCTGTCCTGAATGGAGGAACCAGAACTGGAGGAGTGACCTCAGTGCCCAGTACAGGGGACAATCCCTGCCCTGCTCCTGCTGGCCACATTATCCCAGATCCAGGCCAGGTGCCATTGGCCTTCCTGGCCCCTGGGCACACCTGGCTCACGTTCAGTGCTGCCATCCAACTCCCCCAGCTCCTCTTTCCTGGCCCCTGCCCAGGCACTGCCCCAGCCTGTGCTGCTGCAGGGCTGCTGAGGCCAAAGAGCAGGAGCTGGCACTTGGCCATGCTGAACCCCATCAATTGGCTCAGCCCATGGATCCAGCCTGCCCAGGTGCCTCTGCAGAGCCTTCCTGCCCTCCAGCAACCAGCACTGCCACCAAACTGGGTGTCATCCACACATTTACTAAGGCTGCTCTCAGTCCCCTCATCCAGATCAGTGGTAAAAGATATTAAACAGGACTGGGCCCAATACTGAGCCCTGGGGACACCTCTGGTGACCAGACACATTCTGGGGGCAGAATTCCCCATTCCCCACCATACCCTGGGCCTGGCCATCCAGGCAGTTCTTCCCCCAGCAAAGAGAGCCCTGCCCAAGCTGTGGGCTGCCAGCTTTTCCCAGAGAATGCTGTGGGAGGTGCTGTCAAAGGCTTTGCTGAAGGTGGACACATCCACAGCTTTTCCCATTTTCCCACCCACTAGTTAGGTCATTTGGTCATGAAAGGAGATCAGGCTGGTCAGGCAGGACCTGCCTTTCCTGAAACCCATCCTGGCTGTCCTTGATCCCCTGGCTGTCCTGTGTGTGTGCCATGTGATCATTGAAAATCTCCTCCATTGCCTTCCCAGGCACTGAGGTCAGGCTGACAGGCCTGGAGTTCCCCAAATCCTCCTTCCAACCCTTCCTGTGGATGGATGAGTGTCACACTGAGCAACCTCCATCACCTGGGACCCCCGTGGTCAGCCAGGACTGGTGGTGGATGATGGGGAGTGCCTTGGGGTCAGCCAGGACTGGTGGTGAATGATGGGGAGCGCCTTGGGAAGCCCTTCCAGCAGCCCCCTCAGTGCCCTGGGATGCATCTCATCCAGTCCCATAGACTTGTGAGAGTCCAAAAGTGCTTTAGGAACTGCTCAGGACCCTAAAGTCCCTCACAGCAAGGGTGAGAAGGTGGCCTGGCAGTTCAGCTGCGTACACCTTGTCCCCTTGGGTGCAGTCCCCTTGGGGTGGGATCAATCTCTGCACTGCCTCTGTGGCTGTGGGCCATTGCCCTGCCAAGGATGAGAAGGCAGAATGATGAGGAATGAATTCTTGCTCTTTCAGAACATTTTTCTGAAGGCAAAATGTTTCTCTAGAGGCTTCACAGCAGCTTTTTTCCCCTTGTTATTCTCTCCTTTCTGTGCAGCAAAGGCAGTGGAGTTGTTGGTCTGAACAGCACCTTCCACAATACAGGCATGTCTGTATGTGTGTATACAGCATTACCAATCTGCTCCCTGGTTTCAGAATTAAAGACTTCAGGAATAACAAACTGCCTCATTGGCATCAGTGAGCAGAAGCACACAGCCTACAGTGTCCCCAGTACTTGTCATACATTCAACATGCAACACAATGATTGCTTTGTACCTTATGGGACAAAAATACACCCAGAAGCTGTAAAGAAGAATTTCCTGTAGTGTTCTGGCAGATTAGCTGCTGGCAGAAAATTGATGCAAGACATAATCTTTTAAACTGGATTTTTATCTTATCTTCTGGCACTTTAAATATGCCCATTCTCACAGTGTTAAGATATCACATGTGCCAGGACATGACCCTGCGGTGTCACCCTGGATAAAACCAATTAGTCCCTCATAAATTCCTGCAGATATGTTCACTGAGCTCTTTATTTCCAGTTCTTCCTTTTGGAAGTAATTGTGTCATGTAGAGAATTATACCCTCTTTTATATTTATGCACTGGGTGATGTAATGGAAATGCCACTTTCAGTGCATCATTTACCAAAGAGAAGGAATTTGCCTTGTACAAATTTGTTACCCAGGCAGTGAAATGGCTCTTTAGTCACTGTACCTTGTTACACTGGGACAGCTGCTCAGTGCCAGCACTGTGAGCAGGGCTGAGTTTTCTTGTCTTGTGCCAGTAGGAATTGCTTTATTGCACTAACCAGCCTCTCAGAATGCTGCGTTGAATAAAAAAGATGGAGAAAAAGTAAAATACACTCCTGAAAGCCAGTCCCTGAAGTTCAGCTTAAAGATTAAACTCAACGAGGATAAATTTCCTCCTTCTTGAGGGTTACTGCACTGATTTTCTTCCCACTCCCTCTAAAAAATGGAGTTACATTTTAAGGAAAGAATTTCTAAAAGGGTCTAAACCATCTTGGAGCAAAAGCTGCATTTAGTATCCCACTGTGAGACACATATCAGGTCTGCCCTGCACTGGAATACTTTCAGCAAAGTGATGTTAACAGCATTTCTTTGTTGTCTCAGGGCCCAGAAAACAATTCCATCATATCTGATAACTGATCTGGATCAGGATTAGTCATTGATTTCTGAACGGTGCTGCTGCCACCGGGAGGGGCACAATGCAGGCTGATAATGGCCATAGCAGGGTAGGCTTTCTGCTCCAACAAAGGAGGAGTTGTGCCCTCTAATAATGCCAGCAGACAAAAATTCCAGAGGAGATGTGATTTTGATTAGGGTTTCCCCGACTCTGAATAATAGCCAAGTCTCAATCTAGTTAATTTGTATCTGCAAGACTGATAATTTGAAACAACTGATAACATAAAGCCCTGGGGGTTTTTTGCCTGGCTCACTGCTTGTCTCTAATATTTGAAGTCACTCCCCAATGCACATTTTCCCATTGTGAAAGCAGTATCAAACAAATGCCTCACACTGCTTTGGCTCCTCCTTGGTAGGAACCTCAGATATGCAGGGAGAAAGCAGAATAGATTCTCCATGGAAACATGGAGTTTGCTTTTGTACATTTTGGGAGCTGATGGCTGAATCCTGTTTCAACGAGGTGTCATGCAAGATGCCAGACCAAGGCCACCAACAGCAGCCATGAGGCCACGGGGGTGCACCTTGCCAGAGTGCAGATGCCTTTAGTACCAACGTGGTTTTAGGGTTTCTGCCAAAAACCTGTTTATTCTCCAGCCAGGCAGCAGTGACTGATACACCATCTCCATCACATATTCCTTTGTTTGGTGGCAGCAAAATCAAAATTCCCTTTGCAAATGCTGCCCCTGCAGTTCCTGCCTGTTTGTGTCAGGGTTTAACCCCAGCCAGCAAGAGCTGCTACAAGGTCTCTGGGACCAAAGATCAGATCAGGAGAGTGGCAAAGCCAATACAAATCCTGCTAATCTAGAGGTGCTGTACAACTGCTGAGAGCAGGCAGCTTTCAGTAATTTGAAATCTTCAGGGGGTGTTAAATAATACACTTGCTCATTGATTTGGGGTCAGAAACATTCCTGCCCTGGTCACTGTGCTTTCTCCTCCTCTCTGTCTCTCCCCCTCTTTTTTTTCAGTCCATTTGTCTCACATTTGTCTGATCACTTATTTTCTTCAGGAGTTCCAGGTACTTGACTTTTCTTATTATTTGGGCATAAGCATCAGTTTTATGGAGGTGGTGGTGGCATGTGAATCCCAGGTGCTTTCATTATCAGAGTTGCAGCAGCTGTAGTGATGCTGCACCCAACAGCACTGTGTGATGTGGCATCAGGTGAAACCCTTGCTGCCTCTTCCCAATAAAAAATGATACAAAATTTGATATCAATGTTCATATCTAAAGCACTTGCTGGTTGCTCTGCCTGACTACTCCTTCACTTTTGATACACAGCTGGTCAGCTTGGGCCTTGCAACTGCTGCTTGTGCTGGGAGTCACCCAGGAAAATCAGTCACTTATAACAGTTAACCTGTTTTGAAGGCTGTGCAGTCAGAAAAACAGTCAATCACTTATACAGACCAATAAACAAAGCAGGATCTGGCAGGCTGCTGAAGGATACCTCCATCCAGGATAACATTCATCTCAGCCCTGCTTGGCCACACATTTCCTCTGAGGTGTGAATATGATTGTTACCTGGCACCAAATGCATTGCAGTTGGATTCTGTATGGCAGCAGTCAGACACAGGAGTAGTGAAAAAATCAACTGAGCTTCTCTTCACATTATTTGTGTGGTCTCCATCATTGCTGGCAGGAACAATCCACCTGTCTCACACACATGATTTGCTAAGCAGAAGGCTGCTGTCCCCAAAAAGCAGCTGCTGGCACTGTACAGTGGGCACATGCAAGAGCTCTGGCTGAGCTCTGCACTGGCAGCAGAGCTGGGGCACACAGACTCTGGTGTGACAGTGACACAGGTGACAGTGACAGCACACCTGGCCCATCCAGGGTCTCTGTACAAGTCCTCTTGTCACTATTGTGCTGGCATGAGCAGATCCCAAGAACAGGGAATCAGAGGGGGCTGGCACACCAGGCTTCAAGTATTCCACACTTGACTTCCCCAAGATCTGATGTTAAATAGAGAGTGCAGGAATCCTACAGAACAGTGAGGAATCCTACAGGAGCAGCTGCTGCAGTTAAGCAGACACTCCTGTCTGCAAACCTCCTCTCCCAAAGGCTCCTTGCCAGGGCCACTGTCACATGGCAGCAGGAAATACAGCTGCAAGCTGCTGCTGGCAGGCTCAGATCCCTGCCTCTGGCTGCAGCATGAGTGTGGACAACAGAAAACAGAAGAGGAAACTTTGATACTGGTCACCCTGAAAGATACCAGTTATCACAAAGGAAGGCAGAAACAGGACCAAGGCATTCACTGCCAGCACTGAACCTACAAGTTGGAGCCCCTAAACCCCTAAGTTGGAGTTTCTCCTTTGACTATGTGGGGTCTTTGTTTTCCTTCTCTAAAAACATTGCGCTGAGAGAAGTGAGAGCAGTGTTTGTCACAGAGTCACTCCATGAGGAATTTTTACCTGGATGCTATCTGCCAGGATAACAGGTTATTTATTGACCTGGAGAATCTCAATTTTTGCAATGACTGCAGGACCCTCAGGACAACATTCTGTTGCATATTCCTGGGTTGTTAAATAAGCTCTAGCAGTCAGTGCTGGGAACCCAGGTGACTCAGAGCTGGCAGGAAAAAAGCTTAAAGAGTTCTGCACTTGGGTTTGCCTCTTCCCTGTGCTGGTGGCAAGGACGGTCCTGCCACAATGGTCACCATTGTTTGGACTGCACTCCTGGACTGTCCTGATCCCTGGCAGCCCAGCACCTCACATTCACTTGTTTCCCATCTGCATGACTTGTCTGAGCCACACCCAGCTCGATTTATGCATCCAAGGCTCATTCATGAGATAGCAAATATAGTGAAGCACCAAGCAAAAAGTCAAATCTCATGTTGCCTGCCCGCAGTAGTAGCACAAAATTAGGAGGCTGGAGTGGTCAGAGCTGGTACTGGAGCACTGCTTCTCTCCCAGCCACAATGACCACCTGCCTGCCTTGTCTTCCTGAGGAGGAACCCAGTGTTTTCCCAAAAGTCACTCAAGGTCCAGAGAAATCAGTCCTAATAAGAGTGACATGTTGCCAGGGACTGGGACATCTCTAGAGAATGTCAAGAAGCCAAAGGGTACGTTGTGAATAACAGAGATGAGGAGTTATGGCTCAGAAAATAAATGCTTTCAGGCACAAAATGAATGTTCATTTTGCTTGAGAGGACTTTAAAGAAATTAAAGCATACTGTCATCTCTTTAAGCTACATCTCTAGAACAGAGGGGATGAGATTTTCTTTTTTGCCTCCCTGACAAGACAGAGATTAAAGAAATTTAAAATTAATGCAACACTCAAACAAATTTTAAAAATAAAAAAGAAACTTCCTGTCTGCCAATCCTGTGGGCTGGTGGAGGCGACCTGGGCCAGGGCAGCTGGGCTGGTTTGTGTCAGGGTCTGAAATACAGAACAAACAAAGGCAGAATAGCTGTCAGACAGCTCTGAACTCCCTGCCTCAGACATCCCAGCACACTGAGGGGCAATCTCAGCCCTTCTCTCTTGGGTGGGCTAGGTAAGCATGAGCACACTGTCAAAGAGAATGTAAAAAGCTACTCTGCCTATAAGGAAAGGCTGAGAGAGCTGGGGCTGTTCAGCCTGGAGCAGGGAAGGGGCTCCAGGGAGACTTTACTGGGGCCTTCAATACTTAAAGGAGCCTTAGAAGAAGGGGCAAATTTTTAGTAGTGCTATTTTTTTTTTTTTTTTGCAATAGAATGGGGGATAATGGTTTAAAACAAAAAGAGGGTAGATTTAGGCCAAGTATAAGATATAATTTTTATAATGAGAATGATAAAATGCTGGAAGAGTTTGCCCCATCCCTGAAAACATTTAAGGCCAGGTTGGATGGGCCTCTCAGCACACCAGTCTGGTTGAAGATGTCCCTGTGAATTTCAGGGGATTGGACTAGATGACCTTTAAATGTGCTTATCAACTCAAATCATTCTGTGAGGGCTGTCAGGAAGCCTGGCAGGTGGCTCTGGGAGGGGAGGCTGGTGAGAACAGGCTTCCATGAGGCACCTGAAACAGGCTGGGGGAGATTCACAGCAGGCACAGACAGCTGCATCATTTCTAACGCAGTCCTTTGAGATGTTCCTCCTTCTTTTTATTTCTCCCTACTTATCTGTGTTTTCCTCTTTTCCTCTCCACTACTGGTTTAGCCACAGCATGGGGCTACCCCTGGAGGGGCCCTGGCTGATGCTGTGATGTGTTTTACAGGCTGGGATCTCCAGGCAATTACAAACTGACTGGAAATCAGTGGAACAACTTCACAGCCACATCCTGTCAAGATTTGATCTAAGCAATTGTACAAAAATTGAAAACTAGTATCTTCACATGCATAATGCATGCTTTGATTTTCTGCTTGCTTGGCACCCTTCTAAAGAAGCTGTTGAAATATTTCATCAACAAATGAAGATCTCAGCAGAAGCCTGGGATGACATGCTGAAGGAAAGGAAACCAAAGCAATGGGATACACTAGATTTTCCTGAAGTCAAGTCCTGTCCTGCTCCTCAGCATTCCTGTGGCAGATCCTGACCTGTGAATGGTCCAAGCACTGCTGAGGGCCCAGAGGTCAGGCTGATCTCTGGGGTGGACAATGATGTCCAGCAGCTGCACAAACAGCAGCAGCAACTCCCAGGGGCACAGCTGGAGGGATGCCCACAGGAGCGCATCATTGCTGAGGCAAATGTTCTCTTGCCCATAAAAGAGGCAAAGAACAAACCAGAAACCTTTTATTTGTGCTGGGCTTTGGGAAAAAAATTAAAGCAAGAATGTTTGGAAGCCCAAAGAAGAATGATCTCCTAAGGAGACTTTAATTTCCATGCTGAGAAATTTCACTGGAACTCCAACTTCAGTTACTGGGTTTTGCCAGTGTTTATAGCCAGAAATAAAATAACTACTCACCGTGGCTTCTCCCTGCCCCCCCAAGTAAAGCAATGAAATTTAAATTACGTGCAGTGAATAATTTTTAAAATACTGCAGAGAAAGTTGCTTGAGCACTTGTGAGCAATTGAGAGGGATTATTTTTAGCAGTGTTCATGGGGTGCTCTGCTCCAGAACACACCCTGTGGAATGCTATTAGCACAGTGGGCCAGACCTTTCACTGGTGGGAAAAGGCATAGCCCCACTAATCCACTGACCCCACTGCTTCCCCTTCCCCCTCCTGCCTTGGGAAAACCTGTCTGGTTTGCCAACAAAGGATGCTTCAGCCTCAGAGAGAAGAGCTCAGTTACCAATAACTGAATCAAGTGCAAGACATCCAGTCCATGGTCTGCACTCTGTGCAGGCCTTTGAAACCACTCAGGGTGTGCAAACCCCTCCATTTTACAAGGAAAGAATCCCATCAGTGCCACGGAATAATTCAAGACCATGGACTGCGGCAAAAATTTTGGGATCTTCAGGGCCTGAAGTGCAGAATAAACTCTGGTAAGAAAATTTGGTCTTTAGGCCAGATGACCCATGGTGGGACAAAGTCATTTAGCCAAGAACAGAGCTCTTTCCTGGTGAAGGCACACTGTGTCCCCAAAGATCCCATTTCCAAGCAATAGGAAATCCATGCAGAGAAATCTGTTCAGTCTGTATCTTCAGGACATCTTTAAAGATCCCCAGAGGGAACCACCACCACAGATAAAAGGTTCTTGTCATTGCATGGTCATGCTACAGAAGCAAACTGGGAGCTTTATTCTCTCTTTTTGGATGGCCATTGAGAAAATGTTGGTTTTAGATTTATCCCTACAAGAGTGTGAAGCTGAACACCTGATTTCAGATAATAGCAATTCTCTGTCAAGGGAAAACTGAGATTATTTTGCTCTTGGGAAAATAAGAGCAATGGCCTTTCCTTTCCTTTCCTTTCCTTTCCTTTCCTTTCCTTTCCTTTCCTTTCCTTTCCTTTCCTTTCCTTTCCTTTCCTTTCCTTTCCTTTCCTTTCCTTTCCTTTCCTTTCCTTTCCTTTCCTTTCCTTTCCTTTCCTTTCCTTTCCTTTCCTTCCCTTCCCTTCCCTTCCCTTCCCTTCCCTTCCCTTCCCTTCCCTTCCCTTCCCTTCCCTTCCCTTCCCTTCCCTTCCCTTCCCTTCCCTTCCCTTCCCTTCCCTTCCCTTCCCTTCCCTTCCCTTCCCTTCCCTTCCCTTCCCTTCCCTTCCCTTCCCTTCCCTTCCCTTCCCTTCCCTTCCCTTCCCTTCCCTTCCCTTCCCTTCCCTTCCCTTCCCTTCCCTTCCCTTCCCTTCCCTTCCCTTCCCTTCCCTTCCCTTCCCTTCCCTTCCCTTCCCTTCCCTTCCCTTCCCTTCCCTTCCCTTCCCTTCCCTTCCCTTCCCTTCCCTTCCCTTCCCTTCCCTTCCCTTCCCTTCCCTTCCCTTCCCTTCCCTTCCCTTCCCTTTTTATCACATGGAGAAGCAGCTGTTCCCTCTCAGGGTGGGAGAGGATAAATCCTTAGACTGAGCTTTTCCCCTGGCAAATATTTCCAGGAGGTGAAGGTCAGGATTGATCATGGATGTTTCAAAGGTCTTAGAAGGAACCAAGTGTCCCAACCCTACTGGCCATCAATAAAAAATATATACCTTGGAAATTGTTTCAAGAATCTTCTTTTTATTCCTCTGAATGAGGCAGTCACAGACACCCATTTCTTCACCCACAGAAAATAACACACAAAAATATGTTAATGCTGGAGAACTTAAAACTTTGAGGACTCCAAGGGTTGCTTAGATTTATTGCTGGCTTCTAACCAGTGCACCTTCTGCTGTATCACCAGCGTGAAATAATACTAAAAACAAAAGAACAGTGCTGAGAAGGTGAACCATTGCTGTGTTTAAATCCTGAAAATAATGCATTTTAAAGACTGGTTTAGTCATCAGACCAGCCAGAACAATGAGGAGTAGAAAAGTGAGTTATCCAAGCTGCTGGCAAAATCCTGCTCCAGGCATCATGAGGAAGGCACAAGTTGACCTGAAACAGGTCCACAAGAAGCTCCTGAACTGAAGGGCTGTCATGCAGAACTGCAGAGCGTTTGTAAAGCTGATGAAAGCCTAGAACAACATGAGGAAAGGCATGAACTGGCAGGGATGGGCAGTACAAGCATTGTAAGGAAAACAGACCATCCTGAACCACTCCTAAAACCCTTTGAACTAGCTGATGAAATTATTGCCACAGGAAGAAATGGAGAATATTGTCACTGCAGCCAAAAGCCAGCAAAAGGTAAGGGCATGTCTGTGGTTTTGTGAAGGTTTCAGATATTGCATCTCATCGTCATGTCTTGAAACCAACACAGAATCACAGAATTATAAACAAGTCCAATTGTAACATCAATTTGCTTGAGTTTGAGCACTCCTCCCTAGAGGATCTCCAAGGCAGAGATGGGGCATATATCTGCCTAGACCTGTCCCCATGTACCTTGGGAAGCTCTTGGAGTGATCCCTGCCCATCAAAGGGGAACAGGTGCCTGCCCCAAACCAGAAAATACTCAGTGTAAGATCCCTGACAGCCCCCAGAGGTTCCTCATTTTGCTTCAGGGTTTTTTTCCCATTTTCCTTTTTTTGTTTAAGCTGTGGCTGTCGCAGCAGCTACATGAGGCTGGCTTGGATCAGCTGCTGAGGGATGTGAGTGCTCCAGGGTGAGCAGGAAGTGACACCCTCACTGAGCTGCCTTGGGGTTCTTTGTGTCACTTCACCCACCCGGGGCGTGCAGCTGAGCTGACTCACGTCTGGCACAGGAACTGCACAGCTTCCCTGTGCTCCCTGTGGGCTCCACCTGCCCTGCCAGCCTCTCACCCTCAGCCAAAGGAAATCCCAATTATTAGTGTCATCCCTGTTCCCCATCTCCTCTTGGTGTGTCTGCTGGCACTCCCCAGGGTGCACAGTGTTAGCATGTCCCAGACCTGGGGTGCTCCCAGCATGTTTCACTGCTGGTACAATCAACACCTGCAGTGTTTGCTCCTGAACCAAGGGAGGCTGCTCTCCATGCACTGCTGATCAGTCCTTCAGGGGCAGATTCCCCCGGCCATGGGACAGAAATTCTCCCATCCTGTCAACCTCACCTTCTCCCTGTGTAGTTCCATTTCTCCTCACAGAGAAAAGCAAGGCACAGTTCTTCTCAAGAATATTTTTGGGATTCTCTGAACTTCAGAGAAAGAAAACACAATCTTTATTATTTGCTGTGCTTGTGTTTGTGTAAAAGTAGAATGCAACATGGAGATTGTTTACCCAAAGTTATGGTATTTTGTTTCCTTGGCCTATCAGGGCCAAGAGTGTGTGTATGTGTGTCAAGACTGTCAGGTAACAGTCACAAAATTGAGTGCAGTGTGTGCAGTTGTGTGTAGGGTTGAGTGTTTGGTAGATTCAGTTTTAGATGTATAGAATAATACAGTATAATAAAGTAATTAATTAACCTTCTAATATCAATAGTATCAAATGCATCATTCTCTCCCCTCTCAGCATTGCAATACCCCAGCTCCCCCTTTGCCCCAGGAGCAGCAGGGACTGCACAGTGTCCACCACTGTCACTCTCCCAGGGCAGGGCAAGACCAAAAGCTCCGTGAAAACCAGAATGCAAAAAGGGATGTATTGGCTAAGAGGATGAGCAGGAAACTGATTCGTGTTTCTCTGCTTTGAGTCCAGCAGGGAGGCTGGAGGAGCCTCTAGAACTCTCCGTGGCTTTCCTGATTCTCTTCCCTCTCTTTCCTTCCTGCGTGGATGATGAGTTGGGCAGCATCCAGGGAATTGAACCCCGAGCTCAGCCAGATGAGTGGAAAAATCCAGGACACAAAGACCAAGATGGAAAATTTGTCTGTGTTCAAATTATCATTAGATTTCACAGAACAAGAGATAAACTTTCCTTTAAGAGAGTAAGTGTCTTGTTTTTGTGGGATCTAGGGGTTGTAGGAGATCTGCCAGAGAAATAATATCTCTTCTCCATTTTCCCTGCTTCCCCTGCCCCCTGCAAACTTGAGTTAAAAGAGTTTGGAGGTTTCCATAGTTACACAGCACCATTAAGCAAGAGGGAAAAATAATACCTTGGGGGACAATGCTAGAAAAAGAAAAAAATTGTTTATTTATACGTCCAGTTGAACTGCTCCCTGTTGGCTACATCCCAATTAAATTAGCTGTGGAGCAGAAGGGGACTGCTAGTGAAAATCCTGTGAGTGCCCCGTTCGTTTGTGGGTGTCAGACTCTGACTCAGGGTGCGATGTCTCTGGTGCCCGAGCTGATAATGACCAGCGCTCTCCCAGACTCCTGCTCTGCAGCACTTTCAGTAGTGACAATGGGGACCTCTTGTGGGATCCCATTACAGCTCATCACCAGCGTGCAAAACGCCATTCCCCAGCCCAGGGAGGGAAGCCTGCAGCAAATTTACAGTAAATGCTCAAAAGATGAGGCAAGTTTCTCATCCTGCTCTTGTTTTCTGCCTAACACTGAACTTTGCAGGCTGCGTTGTACTAACAAGGCAAACAGGTTGCGGTCTCTGGCAAACTATTTGTTAAGAAAATAGATTCAGATTCAGGAGTTTTCCATCTCCTTTACAAAAGTCATGCACTGGTGGAAGTGAACAAAACAAAACTTTTTGAATGACTCTAGGGCAATGCCTAATATTCCAAAATAAGATTTATGCCAATTTACTTCCATTCTCTGGTTACAAAGCAGCATACAGGAATCCTGCTAGAAACAATATTCATATTATTATACTCAGCTCTGTCTTGAGGTTGGGGTGTGTGTCCCTTTTAAATTTAGGGAGATTCCCATATATCTTTAGGAAATTGGACGTTATGGTGTAATAAAGTACCTCATTTTTTCAGTGAATGCCATATGTTATATTGATTGCTAGGAAAAACAAAATCATACCAGCTTTTATGAACAACAGAAGTGAAATTATGGCTTAGATGCTCTGCAGGTAAGGTACCTGCAGGAAGAGGCACTTTGGGACTTGGGTCAGCCCATGGGGATGATGAAGAGAGAAGCAGCAGCAGCACAAAGGAGAAAATACTTCTACGGTACCTATGGACACAGGAGGAGAAACACAGAAGTGCAAAAGGGGAGAGCAAAATGTGGAGAAATCCCAAGATTGCTGTTTGGGAGGAGTAGGGTGGAGACAGCAGAGGGAAGGGTGGAAAGCCCAGAGCAGATTCTTGTTTTGCAGGAGGACCTGAGATGCTCAGATGGAAAAGTCAAAGTCTGCCAGGGCCATGCAGTGGCTGCACAGGGAACATGCCCCCATCCTGTCTGGAAGTCAATCCCCCCTGCCATGCTATCAGCTGGGAGGGCACGGGATTGAGATGAATGAAAACCACTCTCATGAGGAAAGCAATATTAGTTAAAATGTCCTCTCATGCATTTGGTTAATTACTATGTGAATTGCTTTAATGCTACACAGAATACACAGCTGTGTTTAATGAGCTGCTGAGAGGCTTTCTGGGCAAACTTTAATAATATCAGTATTCTCACTGAGGAAAATGGCTGCAGGGGAAAATGCAGCTGTTGGCACCTCACATGTTCCAAGTGACAGCTCGCCAGCCATTATCTTTAGGGCACACGGGAGTCTGGTTCATTAATATGAAATGTTAAATATTTCTGCTTATCACCAGTGTGCAGCCGCCTGGGCAGGCTGCGAGCCCAGTGCCTCTGGTGACAATTTCCAGGACAGGTTAAATACAGCCAAACCCCTCTTTTTCACTTCTGTCACAGCTCTGCCACCCTTCCCAGGCCTCAGACATGGAACCACCTCACGCCTTCCCTGGGAATGCATCCCCTCCATGAGGAATGGACACAGCTCCCACACAGCTGACCTGCTACAATTAGCAAAGAACCAGCTGACTGATTACTCAGCTGCAAGGAAGGCTGTGGTACATCCCAGTTGCTCCAGATGTTTTCTAGATAAACAAGATGTTTTCTATTACAATCTGTATGGCAGATTATCTTTGGTCAAGTGGGCAGTTTGCCTTATCTCTCTTCATCTGCTGATAACAGGCTATTGAATGTCACTGCATGACTGATAAGAACTACAGCATCCCATTGGGAGATGCTCCGCCCAGAGGGAGGAGCCAAGCATTGCTACCCAGATATAATCCGGAGATTCTGAAACACCAGCACAGCTTCTCCACTGGATTCCCCAGAGGAACAGCAGCTGCCTCTTCTTCCATTGGATCTTCAGAGGAAGAATGTATCCTTCTCTACAGTTTCCCCTTGCTCCAACAGAACCACACCTGACACTCCAGGGGGACTGCAGCCACATTTCCAACTGGACTGCCACCAACACCCTGACCCACAGGGTGTCAGGTTGGGTTCTGACTCTGTCAGTGCTTTCTAGTGTACTGCATTGTTTATTTTATCCTTTTATTTTTTTTTCTTCCCTATTAAAGAACTGTTATTTCCTGCTCCTATATTTTTGCCTGAGAGCCTCTTAATTTAAAATTTATAGCACTTCGGAGTGGTGGGGAGGGTTTTACATTCTCCATTTCAGGGGAGGCTCCTGCCTTCCTTAGCAGACTCCTATCTTTCCAAACCAAGACACCAGTGTGAGGCACGTCTTCCCTGGGACACACAGCTGTCTGTGCCTGGGGTCACTTCAGCAGCTCTCCAAGCCAAGCTCCCCCCAAGAGACAGCCTGCAGTCAGCTGCCTCTGTTCATGGCTCTGGCTGCAGGTGGGGAAGGGCAGTGTGCTGAGAGAAATGGCAGATTTGTCTTTACAAACAAGCTGTGGGTCTGCTGGTACATGAAACTAGCACTGGGAGATAAAAGAAACAATGGGAAAGATTCCATTGATTGATGAATGGAAAAAGATATTTGCTTTTACAAATAAACTTTAGGGTTGCCGATAAACATAATTAGACATTGAAAGGTGAAAGAAACAATGGGGAAGAAAAACCCTTAATTTCAGTAAGAATTAAAAATTTAATTCTTTAATTAAAAGGGAGGGTTATACATTAGAGGGAAATTGTTGGGAAATCTTTGGTATCAGGTGTATCAGGAAGTCTGTACCTCTCAAGTACCTCAGCCAATAGGGAAAGAGAAAAGGGAAATGCGTCCAGGAAACTGGGATAAAAAGGAGTCTGCGTCCTCCAAAAATTCAAGACATTCCAGGGGAATGCCCCATGGCCTCTCCCTTTATTGGAATAAAGCTGGAAAGGACTCCTCTGTCTCCTTTTGGACATGAACCTCTGGTGTTTGTGGATTAATTCTCCTAACAGTGCTGACAGTTTTCTTCTGAGAACTTCCCCTGGAGTCTTCTGCTGCCTCAAAGTGACTTTGGGTATCGTGATGAGTTGAGACAACCTGAAGCACTCAGAGATCTGAGAACACCAAGAGAAGCATTTGTTTATCTTTGCTTGGAAGAAGCACAGCCACTTGGGAAAGATAAATTTCAGCGCTGTTTTTGACATCCATAAACAAAGTCAAATATTTTGACTGTAGCGATGTAGTGACTGCCATGCATTACAAACACAGTCAGAAGCACTTTCTGCTGAGCACTTGATCAGGCTGGTGGGTACTTGGTCTGCCCTCTATTTCTTGCCTCATTCAGAATAAAGTACCAATGTTCTGAATATAATTTGTGAATACATTACTCTATTTTCAGCTCAGGAAATGCTTCAGTCTTTTCCGATTTTCAGAGCACTTGAAGGACCAAGTGCAAACATTCTTGTCTGTATCATTTATTGAGGAAAGAAACCATTAGCTGCAGCAAGAGCAATATCTTAGCTGTGCAATTATGCTTATGGCTTGTCATCTGCCACTAATGCCTAGGGGAAAGAGAGCTTTTATTGCAGAATTATGCTGAAAAAGAAATCAGCACCTGTGTGCTGGGGAAATCGTGCCTTAACTCGCTCAGCAATAGTGGCCAGCTCTGTTTGCTCCTTCTCTTGATGAACATTCTTGCTGTGGGGTCGTTCTGCTTGATGACTCTTTGCTCAGGTTGCTGTAGCTCACGTGTGAGGAAGTGCTGTGGATGCTCGCAGCCCACTCTGTTGTTTCCCTGGATGCCTCTGTCCCTGCCTTGCAAGAGCCCTCGGAATTGCAGCCTGCTCAGGGCATAAATGTATTTGTCAATATACATGGGGCCATAAAATCCCACTCTGCGCTCTGCAGTTTTTAGATCACTGCTTTGAAGGAGGCTCACAAGATATTTAACTGGCTGAGTTGCTGGATGGGAAGTGGCTTGTGGATGGAGCTAAGAGCTTTCTGGAGACTTTTTCCAAACCAGGCAATTCTTCTCTGAGCCTCTTTGATCTTCAGTAACAAGACCTCCCAGGAGAATTGCAGCTCTGCCTGGCTTCTGCCAAGCTAAAGAGAACAGTATTTTTCTCTCCTTTTTTCCTCTTATTGAAGCATTTTGCCTTCTGGGCACGGTTTTCCTTCATAATAACCTGATTTTGCTTGTCTTAAAAAAAAAAATAAAAATAAAGAAGAGGTGGATTGGAGAAAAAACCAAACCAGCAAAAATCTGAGGCCAGCCAAATCTTTGTCAGGGCAGAGCTAATGTTATGACCTGAAAAGAAATAAGAATGTGTCCCTAATCAGTCTTTTGGAGAAAAGAAGAGCCAAGGGCAGGCAGAGGGGCTGTGCTCCCCTAGTGCAGTGTGAGCCAGCAGCACAGTGCAGGGCTCCGAAGTTCACAACAGACACCTTGGACGTGATGCTGGGAGTTCTTAATCTCATCTGGGAGTTCTTCACGTTCTGCTTTCTCCCAGCACTGTTCCTGCAGCAGGTGACAGCACAGAGAAAAACCAAGGGAAGCCTGGATTGTCCCTATTGGAACCCAGGACATTCCTCTGGCTGCCCTGGAGGACTCAAGACCCTGGCAGGGGGCTCAGAGACCTTGGCACAGAGTCAAAAACACCTGTGCCTTCAATTTTAGCCCATGGAAACAATTACCAACTTTGTGTGAGGAGTTATAATCCACAAGGGTTTGAATAGAATGATAGTGAATTTATCACAGGGTGAAAATGTAGAATTTTGGGGTCTTTAGAGTGGGGGTTCAGGAGGCAAGATGGAGGAATCTGGGCATGTTCAGTCTTTCTCCTTCTTCTTCTTAGCCTCCATCTTCTGCTGTGGTGCTGGCAGTTTTGGATTGGTTTACAGTAGAGACAGACTGTCTAACATGGGTGAGAGGTATTGGAAAATTATTGTAAATAAGGTACACACAGTTTTTAGTATAAAAAGATAACAAGGCCCTGGAAGTGGTCAGTGTGCCACTGACCTGCTGAATGGACCTCAGCAGGTCAGAGAAAGACTGATAACAGAAATAGATAAAGATAGATAACAGAAAGTAATAGATAAAGATAGATAACAGAAAATAAACAACCTTGAGAACCAGAGCCAAGGAATTCTGTCTTCTTCTTCAGTCTTGGGGCTGGGAAAAAGAGACTTTCTAACACCTCGGGGTCACCTCGACACCAGAGACCCTGTCATGTCCCCTGAGCCACCAACCTGTGCAAGCCCAGGGCCTGGATTTCCATGGCACTCCTGAAGTGACAAAGAGCACATCAGCTCCACAAAGGAACAATTTGTTCTCATCCCTCATGCCCAGTGCAGAAATCTTGTTTTCCTTGCTCTGCCTATGACTCCTTGAAATTTTCCTCCAGGTGTGCAACAGACACCAGCAAGGAGAGGAGCTGGCTAGTGGCAGTCTGTAGGATCACCATTCATACAAATTCCTGCAGGTTAACTGGATTCATGCACTAATTTAACTCTCTCTGACTCTCTTGTTGTTTTTTTTTTATTTCATTTTATTTTTTAATAAGAGCTGTCTTGTCCAAGTAAGTAAAACATTCCAGGCCTGAAGGGGTTTGCCAAGGGAATTGAGAGTTTCCTGTAAGAGAGCACATATGTGGAAGTGCCAGAAGAAGCAGCAGGGCACCAGTCAAGGAATGGCCGACATGCAGCAAGTCAAGGGAGCAGCTGTGCCATCCAGGATGGAGCACAGATCATTCCTGGGAGCTGGCAGCAGGAACTGTGTGCACTGCTGGGTGCACATTGCTGCTGGGACACATGGTGTGACGTCTGCCTCGGTTCCTGAAGCCAACTGAGGTCTGCGTTGGGTTGTAAAGTAACAGTGACACAGTGTCATGGTGCTTTCAGGAGACTTGGAATCTGTTGTTTCTAATCTTCTGTGTCCCCACAAGGAACCCTGGACAGCCACGTCTAGGTGCTTGTGAGTGCTGAAGAATGGGAGAGCAACAGAAATGAGTCTTTCCAGAAACCAAAAATGGTTTAAAATCAGCTTTTTCCTCCCTTTTTACAGAGCCTCACCATGAGTTTTGCCACAATCCTGTGAGCTCTCCACTGTTGCAGACATCTTTTTATCAAAATCCTTTCCTTAGGATTGTTCCTCCTAAGAAGCTGAGAGGCCTCAGGAACAAAATGCAAACAATGATTATCTGCTGCTGTGGAATGCAACAGGTGCATCTGTGATTGGTCTCATGTGCTTGTTTGTAATTAATGGCCAATCACAGCACAGCTGGCTCGGACAGAGAGTCTGGGACAGCTGCCTTTGTTATCATTCCTTTCTATTCTTAGCTTAGCTGGCCTTCTGAGATGAAACCTTTTCTCCTATTATTTTAGTATAGTTTTAATGTAATATGTATCATAAAATAATAAATCAAGCCTTCTGAAACATGGAGTCAGATCCTCGTCTCTTCCAACATAAGACCCCCGTGACCACCGTCACACTCCCCTGTCTCTGCCCAATTAGCCCCCGGGGAGAAATGTCTCTTCTGACAGCAGGAGCTGACCAAGCTGCCATCTCTCTTTGAGATGATCAGTTTGGCATCTTCCTGGCAGGGTGGCATAGCCAAGCCCCAGATCTCCACGGAGATGGGGACTGCCAGCCAGGGAGGCTGCTAGGGCACAGGAAAAGGTATGATCTGGTGTTGGCACCAGCCCAGCTGTGGGTCGGGGCCCATTCTCATGTTAATGAAACCTCCCCATCAGAGCATCCAGGAGCCCCTTGGAGTCTCTCTTGCACCACCTGAGCTGGGACTGAAGCCCCTTCTCAGCTTGTCATGGTTTGGAAAGACAGGAGTCTGCTAAGGAAGGCAGGAGCCTCCCCTGAAATGGAGAATGTAAAACCCTCCCCACCCCTCCGAATTGCTATAAATTTTAAATTAAGGGCCTCTCAGGCAAAAAATATGAGAGCAGGACATAACAGTTCTTTAATAGGGAAGAAAAAAAAAGATAAAATAAACAATGCAGTAAACTAAAACAATACTGACAGAGTCAGAACCCAACCTGACACCCTGTGGGTCAGAGTGTTGGTAGCAGTCCAATTGGAATTGTGGCTGCAGCTCTCCTGGAGTGTCAGGTGTGGCTCTGCTGGAACAGGGATCCTGTAGAAAAGGTTGTAGTCTTCCTCTGAAGATCCAGTGGAAGAAGAGGCAGCTGCTGTTCCTCTGGGGAATCCAGTGGAGAAGCTGTGCTGGTGTTTCAGAATCTCCAGATTATATCCCAGTAGCAATGCTTGGCTCCTCCCTCTGGGCAGAGCATCTCCCAATGGGATGCTGTAGTTCTCATCAGTCATGCAGAGACATTCAATAGCTGTTATCAGCAGATGTCCCCTCGGGAGGGAGGAATGACTGTGAACACTCAGAGACAGAGAGATAAAGCAAACTGCCCACTTGACAAAAGACAACTGCCATACAGATGGTAACAGAAAACATCTTGCCTTGCAATCTGGAACATACCTACACCCCCCATACTCACAGTCAGACCAGGTTTCCTTATCAGCTCCACCTCCAGTGTAAATTATATTAATTATAGAGGATGGGTACTGCATGACCTTTATTCCTAGAGATATTCTGCACCTCTGCTACTTTGTGCTTTTCTCATTTGTGTACCCCCATAAATGCTGAATAGGAGATGACCTGCAGCTTCCTTGGTTACCAATGGCGTGGACAGCTGAATCTGGCAGCTGGGAGCTCTTTTTCTCCAGGGACTTGTGCCTGACAAATGCTGAAAGCCATTAAAGACCAACTCACCTGAACAGATCACTTATTATTCATATATTAGGAAAAAAAATTGATGGCTGCCTAATAAATAAATGGTAAAGCCATTAAGTGATGCATTCTTTTTATTGTTGGTAGAAAAATCCATATGGGTAAAGATGTGCACAGGAATGGCTGAGGATGCTGTGTCCTGACCAAAAGCCAATGCCATGGAGGAGAAAAGATGGGAAAACTTGATCTGTTTGCTCTGGTGTCTCTATCTAAACAGGAGCCCTGGGGCTGGTAGCCCTCAGCAAGGCTGTTTCCCACCTGGAGGAATGCTGGTGTCATCGTGCTCATTCAAGCCAGAGCAAGAGCACACCAGGAGGCAGAGCTGAGTAGCAGAAAAATGCCCTGGGAGACAGCTTGGGAAAAGTAGGTTTATTCTCTGCTGCAGGACAAAACTTGTGGTCGAGCCAGCTCCTTCATCTATAAAGCAGACATCTGTGCTTAGAAAGTCAGGTGTTGAAATTGCAGAGGAGCTGCTCTGTGGAAACAGACCAGCTTTAAAAAAGGGACAGTTGTTCTTGGAAATAAGTCATATGTATATATATATATATGGATGGATGTAATTTTATTTATACCTACCTATATTTATTTGTCTACATAAATATGTGTTTGTGTACCTATATTTATGTACAAATATGTATATTTGTTTGTATATGTGGATGTATACATACACACACATGTGCAGAAATAAATTGACTCTGTGCAGGACCAGAATCTCAGCTTGTGCTATTCTCCTTCTCACTTCTCCTTCTCCTTCACTTTCTCCTTCTCCTCCTTTTCCTTCTTCTTTAATGAAATGGAGTGAAAAGGCTTGAAACTGTGAAATGAGTGCCAGGAGGCAGAACAGAAGGCCTCTCTATCTATCTGTGTAAGGATTTAAATAACTCAGCTTTCAGGGGCAAGGCTCAGAAGTTTTGAATGCTGAGGGCTGGTAGATTGCCCTGCCTCTAAAAGCAGTTCTCAGGCTGCCCTTCCTGTGGGTTTCTCCAGCTGACATCTTGCTGTGTTAAATCTTGCCAAATTAGGGGGAGATAAATGGTGAAGTGCACAATTTATATGGTGGTGCTTTTATGGTGGTATTTATATGGTATTTATCCCTCTGCCCCACATAAGAGAACTTCTGGGCAGGCTTACATCAGTGACCAAAGGAAGATCAGGGTCCTTGGCATCGTGATTTGCTCTTCCTGTGATCAAAAAACATTTCCACACAGGGACAACCTGCAAAGTGCCCAGGTGAGGCAACTCCCTTCCCTCAGCCTGTGAGGGGTTCTCTGGACAGCTGAGCTCAGATGTGCCACAATGGTCTCACCACAGAATTCCACCTGTGCTGATGTGAGATGAGTGCCTAAAACCTGTGCTTAGATCTTTAGGAAGCCTATGAAGCAGTTTAGCCATCTTTTAATCAATGCCAAGACCCTTTGAAAGACCTGGAATCAAGGAAAGCAAACCAGAAAACTTCCTCCAGTCACTAAAATCAGGGTGTGTAATGATGGAAGAAGAGAGCAGTGCCACATATTGAGCTGTAAACAGCAGCATTGCACATCCAGGAGTGCCTGCCAAAACAAAGGAAAGCACAGCGCATGGAGCAAACTCCCAGATCTGGGATTCCCAGAGCAGTGGGTTTGGCTTAGAGACTTTCCAATGGCAGAGGAGGCAGTCAGGGGTTAAGGAATCAAACCTGTCATCACCAACTCTTATTCCAGAGCCCAAGGGAGGAGGAAGGCTCTGGGCTCCATGCCAGGACCCCATCACACAGTAACATTACCCAAAGTTCTAGTTAGAGCTGACTGGGAAGATTTAGACCAGGCAACAAACCCTAAGAACATGCCTTTCTGTCAAAGCCCGAAAAAAACTTGTGAGAACTGTGTGATTCTGACAAAGAACACACAGTGAAAATGTTTTGCACTTCATTTTGGAATATTTTATTGCCTCTGCTGTTATTTCTTGATTTTGTTTTTAATATTCTGACATCATGGGAGAAAATATGGATTCAGTATTTTTATGGGAAAACACCACGGTTGAAAATCTCTTTTTTCTGTGACTCTCCATTTAACAGGGCAATGGATTTTTCTCAAAATGTGCTGGAACAGGGACCAGAGTGACTGTGGGATTGCCATCCCTGCAGATACTCAGACCTCAGCTGAACATGGCCCTGGGCAAACCCATGTAATTGGACCTGCTTGGAGCAGGGAGTCAGACTGGAACTCCTCCGAGCCAACCTACATTATTCTGTATTCTGTGATGCAGGGGATGGGAAGAGGCTTGCTATGACACAGGAAAATGAAAGCCTAAGGAAGTTTTTTTTCCCCCATTTCACTCTCTTCTCCACAGAAAATCATGAAGTGCAAACCATTAAATTTCAAGAACCTAAAAATATTCCATAGCGCTGCCTCCTCTGGCAGAAGGGTGGTGGGGTCATTTGATCTTCTTTTTAACACAGATTTTTTTTCTTTTCAGTTTAACATCAAACAGCTCCAGTTAGAGGTGGGACCTGAAGGATTTGCCCTCCTTGGACCTGGCCTACTCCTGCAGAGCTGTGACGAGGCAATCCAGCCTGGAAGTTCACAGTGCTGGGTGGAAGACTCACAGCAGGCACTGACAGCAGCACCAGCTCCCCTTCCTCTGCATTTCCCAGCTGCTTTTTCCACAGAGCCAAAGAGGATTCTCTGCTTTTGCAGATGGATCACCACAAGTTCCTGTTCTTTCATGTTAAAGGCAATTAGTGGATATTTATAGTGCACCCCACGTGGAGGGACTGCTTTGGATTTAAGTGCTTTGGCCCAGCCCAAAGAGAGATTCGTGACTGTGGCTGCCTCTGCTGCCATGCTTTAACTTCAGATTTAGTAACCCTCAAACAGTTTCTATTTCTACTTTCCTCAGTGCTTCCATACATCCACCTCGATATCCCCACCTCTCTGAGGCCCCAGTGCTGGTGGTGTGGGAGAACAGGAGCTCCCAGGGTTTGGAGCAGGGGATGGAAGCAGCTGCCTGCACTGGCACTTCCCTCTGGCAGCTGCCAGACCCATCCTCTGGTGGGTTCTGCTACCCCTTGCAGATTCCCTTGCTGAAGGCACTGATTTAAACAGACCCCAGTCTAGAATTAGTCTTCTCTTTCTCTCTCTCAATAACACTCTGTACTCCATACTGCAAATATTTCTTCCTGTGCTCTGCTACATGCAGAGAAAATGAAGCAGCACACAAACCTTTGCAGTTCAAGCGTCCCAAATACCATTACACAGCCACTTTCAAATTCTCAGCGTTTGCCATCCAGGCTGTTCAGGAGGAATTCACATTAACAATATATTATAGTTAAATATTATGCAGTTAGAAAATCGAATTTCCTCCATAAGAGACACATAAGCACTGTAGAAAAAAAGTGGTTGATGACATTGCAATCAAGCACCCTTGTGGGGTGGAGGAGAGTACAATAAAGTTCACACAGGCAGCATTAAATCTGTTACCTGCTAAAGCATGGGTACTTGGTTTTTACAGTGGCAAACATCTTCCTTCAATGCTTTTTCCTGTTATGCATTTTCTTGAGCCACAATTTATCCTGGGCAAAAATCCCTACAGATCTCATCTCCTGTGGTTATTTCCCCTAGGACAGGTTGGGAATGGCTGGGAAGCCTGTTTGAATTATGGTTTGAAACTTCCACTTTCATTGCAGCAGGGCACAAGGCTGGTGGGCAGGTTG
Organism: Melospiza georgiana; assembly: GCF_028018845.1. NCBI lineage: Eukaryota > Metazoa > Chordata > Aves > Passeriformes > Passerellidae > Melospiza > Melospiza georgiana. Next base: position 25,669,271 of record NC_080432.1, on the reverse strand, counting down.
AAGCAGATGTGGATAGAGACTCCACACAGTGATTTACAGACCCTGAGGAGCCAAATTCTGGACCTCAAATCCTGCAAAGGAACCTGTGAGGCTCCTGGGACATCACTGACTCACCAGCCACTGTCTCACCTGCACTCCAGTTCTTACAGCACCTCCCACTTGTTAAGGGCGAGCAACAGCTTTCTCCTGCAAATCTCTGTGCTAATCTTAGTTGAATTAAAAAAAAAAAAACCCTTCAGATTCAATTAGCAGTGCCAGTTAAGGCTTCTGCAGATGTTAAAGCAAACATTCTCCTGATTTTAACGCGTGACTGACACCAGAAGCCTCTGAGAGGATGGTGGGACCTGTTCCCTTGCTCATTTGCCTGACCCTGGTACAGGGTACCAATTTACTGTATTCAATTTAAATTTGGCTGAGCCATCATGAGAGGAGGAGGCCTAGGAGAAGCTGCCACCCCCAGGCATTTCCTTGCAAGTGACCAAGCTTCCATGCTTGAGGCCCTGCCCTCTATCTCTGTTTAAAAGTATCACAGTGACTTCCTACAGGAAAAGGGTATCTCAGTGAGGTTTGGGAGGAAAACTTAATTCTTGACATTCTCTGCTCTCAACTTCTCCAGCATTCACAGTGCCTTTCTCCTTCTATTTTTTTGTTCACTTTGACCCTGCTCCAAAATGACTCTTGCCTCTTGATGTGGAATTCAGCTCTTCCACTTCTGCCTTCTTTTCAACATCTGCCCAAACATGCACCAGCCCACCTGCACAGCCACAGGAGCTCCTTTGCAAGAGAGCTTTGGTCTCTGAGAGAAATGAAACCCCCAGTTGCTTATTCAGCCTGCCCAATACAGGGAGACTGTTCCCTGCCTTGCTTTTACTCAGTGAGTAATTCAAATTTGACAACTGTGTGGTCTTTTTGCTTCTGTGATTACAAATTTGCATTTGTAAAAGCTGCAAGAACTGGATGCTTCCCAGTGACTGATAATATTTTTAAATCACATTAGAGCTTGGGGATGCACCCTGACCTCCTCCTTATTTTAGCTGGGCCCTCCACTCTCACCATCATATTTTCTGAAAAATCTCTTTGCCTGGGAAGTTGAGATGCCTCAGAGAAAAAGGAAAACAATATCATCTCATTTGCTTCTCCTGTGTTTTGTTGCTTTGAAATGTGGTTTGGACATTGTTTACCCAACAGGTGGTTGTTTGATTGGTTTCAAGTGAATTGTTTTAACTTAATGACCAAATACAGTCAGGCTGTGTCAGACTGGAGAGAGTCACGAGATTCATGATCATTTTTTGTAGCCTTCTGTAAGTATCCTTTCTCTATTCTTTAGTATAGTTTTAGCATAGTATTCTTTAACATAATATAATGTAATGTAATATAATAATAGAATAGAATAGAATAGAATAGAATAGAATAGAATAGAATAGAATAGAATAGAATAGAATAGAATAGAAGCCTTCTAAGAACATGGAGTCAGATTCATTCCTTCCTGCCGCGGGACACCCCAGAAAATACCATACTCCACTTTTTATTTCAATGAGTTGCTTACATTGGGCACTTCTGACATTTGAGAGAGCACAGTGGTGCCTTTTGGAACCTTCCTTTTCCTAAGCAGGCACATCACAGCCAAAATCCCAGCTATCTCTTGAACCAGCCCTGCACCGGCAGCACAAAATGATGGCCGTGTATTACCAGTAGTTACAAGTGGTGTTTTACAGAACATTTGCCCCTCTTTGCAATGTGTGTAGATGTGAAGCAAATCTGATCCCTGCTGTTTACAGGCTGGGCAATTAAACCACCTCTGTGGTTATTCCAATGGTCACCATCAGAGCTGCTGTTCTACAAGGAAGCAAGCAAGTCTGAGAGGAATGATGCTTATCTCAGCAGGATGACTCTTGGTTTTCTTTCCTTTAATGCTCTTTTCTTTTCTGTCTCAGGAAGTATATATGTTATTAAGTGTCCTTTGTGTGAGAGTTCAGGGAATGATGGCAGGGATCTGAGTCTCTCTTTGCTAGTTGCTAATGCAAACAGCATTTTGGCGTTGCTTATTTAAATGGAATTACTCTAAAACCATCATTTACCTTAAAAGCACTAAAAACTTCCTTCTGAATAAATGATAGCAATAGATACTGAAAAAGCCCAACATATATTTTTGTCAGGAACACACAGTGTTGGCCTCTGAGCACTTATGATGGACTTCACTTTCCAAATTGCTTCAAGAAATGCTTTCCACTCAGCTGCAGGACTCATCTCTCTTTATTCTCCCATTGCTTCTGTGCAGAGCAGTGCAACTAATTGATGTTTATTTCCCTGGCTGTTAAGAAAATGAAACAATTTCCATTGCTATTTTTGTTTTTAACTGAGGCCCCTACGAGTTAAAAATACATTTCACATTGGCCAATGAAGTTTAGCTGGAAAATGACTAAAAAATAAAAGTTGACAAGAATATAAATTTGCATTAAAAGTCCAACACAGTGCATTAAAAAAGGCAAGAGTAAGATTTTCTGAGCTGCTGTGAGCAATCTGATGAAACAGCATAGAGTCCATGGGACATTTTGGTGTCAACTGAATCTTCTTTGCTACTTTCCCAGTTTTGGGAATGAATTACTCTTTCTTTATCCCACAGATTGTGGGCTGCTGCTCTGGCCACAGGGCCCATCTTGTGGTGAGCAGAATGCAGGTGTCTTGTCCTGAAGAGATTTATTAACTGCACTGAGCAGAGACCTTGTAATTGGGGATCTGATTCAGAAAGCAGACAGGTGTTGGTTGAGCTTTGCCTTCAGCAAAATCCTGCTGGCTGCAACACAATTGAAAATCCTCTTTATTGTTAATGCTTGGGAGCTGATATCTGACTGCTTTGAGGAATGCTTAGTCATACTCAAATGTCACATTTGGATTCTGCTTGCATTGCTCTGGGGTGTTGCTCTGTTCCTCAGACAAAGAGTGGACAATATCTCCCAGCTTTTAAAGGGTTTTGCTCCCTGCAGACACACACAGGAGGAATAGATTTAGGTTCCTGTAAAAATCCTGAGCATCCAGGCCCTTACAATACAGGAGGGTCTAGTGTTCACATCCCAAAAGGGTTTTATAACATGAAGTTAATTGTATCTGATGTATCAACTCCTCTCTTCTGTAGAGCTCATAATGAGAGTCTGGCAAACAATTTCTTCTGAATAATTTGCTGCATGAATCCAACCCCTTTCCCAGCTGGCAGAAGCCATGAATACTGTGCAATTCCTTCAATATATTCAGTGCTGCACGAATTAATGGAAATACGTTGTTCCCAACTTGCCCTTCTTGGTTGGGAGGTCAGGTATAAAACCAGCACTGCCAGTTCCTGGCTGCTTCATCAAACTTTCCCTTCCTTTGGTGGGGAAGGGCAGCCTGTCTGTTCCCCAGGGGAAGGGCACCAGGATTTCTGTGGGAGCTGCTCTCTGCTGCCTGCCTTTGGGGCAATATGGAGCAGCAGCAAGGAGCAGGGTAAGTATCTGGGCAGGAAGGATCCCAACAGAGCAGGCATGGTCCAGCTGCACTGCCCCCAAGTCCAGCTGCATCCACATCCACGCTCTCTTAAAATCAGCCTAATGTCACAGCCTCAAACCTTGTGCCATCCAATCCAGCATCTGAGCTTTACTTCCCTCTTAGGGCAGAAAGAGACCTGGGAGTTAGTCGGAAGTTGGCTGCAAATAAAACTTGCCAGAACTGCAAAGAACTGTAAAGTCAACCTCAGAAGAGGGTTGTGGGGTTTTTTTGAGACTGTGAAAGCTGATATCCAAAATATCTTAATAGCAAGCCCTCTCTCAGTCCACTTACCTAAGGTCAGTCTTGGATCATAGGTGAGAATTGGACAGTCCTTTGCTCTGATTTTTTTTTTTTTTTGGAGGGGGAAGGGTAGTATATGAAGTGGGGTTGTGGTTGGTTTTTATTTTTTTAATTTTTTTTTTTTTTTATGTCATCACCCTCCAAATAAAGCACTACAGGAGAAGACATGTGACTTTGTGAAACACTTGATGAGAGAAGACTGACAGAAATATTTCCTGACCCCATCAATCCTGACTAAGAGGGCCAGGAGAAATTAGCTGTTCATCTTAGTAGTAGATAAAATACTGCTGCTTCTTGTGGAACTCTGGCACTGGGTTTCTTTTGAACAATTACATGGTGTTGCTGTGTAAACAGCTCAGTGCCATAGCTTGAGTTCTGGTATGGTACCGTCCTAAACACGGCATAAAGGCATTATAATTAACCTTAGTGATTCACCAGTATTCAAACAGCAATCTTTTTTTTTTTTTTTTTTTTTTTTTTTTTTTTTTTTTTTTTTTTTTTTTTTTTCCTAGAGATTTCCTAGTTCTGTTTTACCCCGTGGCAGTGTGGTTAAGGGCTAAGTAAGTTTGGGAAGATGCAGTCAGTTCCTTTCAACAGGAAGAGAAGCCACATTCTTTAGGGCAAATGGAGCATTAAAGCTCCTCACAGGCCAGTGGAAACAGAATTTCAATTGTTTTGAAACAGGTGGTTTCAAAAGCAAAGACAGAAAAAGAATCAAGGTGATTTTTCACCTGCTGCCCCCAGGACTGATAATTCAGTTTGTCACTGTGATTTTGGGTGGAGAACAAAAAAATATTAATTTTTTCCACCTGAGTGAGCTTTACAAAATGTGCCCATTGAAGGTGTGAGAGTGCCTGAAGGGATGTGATGTGTTTGCTGTGCAGAATTCATGACTGGTGATTTTATTTCCTCTTTCTGCACTGAGTTCATTCCAGCTGGTGCATGAATCTCTCAGCACTGTTCATCTTCCAGCTCACCCAGGGATGCACAGCTGGTAATCTGGCTTCTAAAAATGCTTCAAAGTCCCCAATGATACTTTAAAACAACTAAGAGGGGTGAATAATCTCTTTAATTTAGACCATCATACTACCTGAACTAATAACTCCTTTAGCTCAGAGGGAATCCTGCCTATTCCCTCTTCCTTCTCTTCTCTGTTTCAAACTGATCGAAGAGACTCACTTGCCACGACTCCCACACTGTTCTGCTCATTTCAGACCTGACCATGCTGCAAACATTTCTCATCACAATTACTTAATGGTTACTTTTTCCTCATAAAAGGTCATATTAACCCAATTTCTTCACAAAAGAAGAATTGCCATTCTTGCAGATGCCTATGAGGTTCTAGCCAGGAGCCATGGCAGGGTGATTGCAGCAGACATAGTTCTCCTGTCTGAAAAGTCTTATCACTGTGAAGAGAAGAGAAGAGATTTCAGTTTGATGGGACCTACAATGATCATTTAGTCCAGCTGCCTCAGTACTTTGAGGCTGATAAAAAGAGAAATTACAATTGGAAATAAGAAAAAATGTTCCCCATAAACCTCATACCATTGTGAGATGCCCTTTAAAAAAAAAGTCTATAGAGAAGTCCTCGTGTCCATGTGCCATTTCCAAGAAATTTAGCTGGCTGTTGTTCTTTCCTGCCACAGGACTTCCCTGTGCAATCACTATCAGTGATAAAGAAGGCTGAAAACTCCATTTCATTGTGATAAAGAGCCATGAACCTCTTTCATCTCAGTGGAAAAGAGCTTCCCACTGCACTAATTCCAGGGCGCCTACCCAGCACTGCCCCTGGAAGATTTCTGACATGGGGATGGAGGTGCAGCACAAGCAAGAGCAGTGGAGAAGTAGGAAAACATTGGCTTCCTCTTTATGGATTCCATGCCCGAGGCCTGCAGCCCCCAGAATATGAGTGCCCTCTAGAAAACCCTGAATGCTTTGTTTTAACATTAATTACAGCCCTGCTGCACCTGCTCTGCTTGGGCAGCATCCTGCTACAAAAGCACCTAAAGTGACCCCATCTCCTTGAGGGAAGGTCCATCTCTGCTATATCTGGATAGCACCAAGCACAAAGTGGATTTTAGCCCCCAATCGTGCATCTTTGACACAACTGTGATAATATCCAAGAAAGAACATTTTTCAAGTAGTATCTGTGTTGAGATCCATTGACTTTCCTCCAGGCTTTCTGAATGTGCAGGGATTGCTGAAAGCCTCTCAGCTACAGCCACACACCTGCCTGATGCAGGATGACTGTACAAAAAGTCCAATTTATTGGGACTTGCCATCTGAAGTTCATCTCCACCTCCCTGCTCTTGGCTGGGCACAAGGGGAGCAGCTTTCCTGTGCAAGCCTTCACTAAGATTGAAGAATTGCTGCTGAATGCAGAGATATTTTATGTAGCAGGGCTTGGCTATGACTGATGCTTTACATTAAAACTGAATAGTGTTCACAGCAGAACAGAGGTGGTACTCTGCTTCCTTCCTCTGTGTTAGTTCTGCTTTTTTGATTGTGATCCCAAACAACTTTTTCCTTCTCTAGAGAGAAGGTCCATGGAACGATCCCAGCAGCACAAAGCTCCTGGGGCACCACGCTGTGGGCAGTGGCAGAGGGGTGGCAAATATGGGGCAAACCCTGTCCTCAGGGTGCCTTGGGCTGGCCCAGGTCACCCAGCACATGCCAGGACAGGGCACTGTGCCACCAGCAGGGCTGCACTGCAGGGTGAGAAGCAGAAGAGGAGAACAGGGCTGAAACACAGTGCTGACTTTAAAGAGGATCATAAAGAAGAGCTGAAATTAAAGCCCAGTATGAGCCCATTTCCCAAGGCCCCCCCACTTCCTGGGGGCTCACCAAATTAGATGTAACTATTTCCCTTGGTTCTTGGCTGTCGGTTTCTCGGCTGTTTAGGTGGCCTGGAAAGGCCCAGAGTGACCTTGGGCAGCCCGGCGCTTCAAAGGACGAGGAGAGACTTCTGATCTTGTTTCGGTCTCGGTGTTTATTAATTGTTTATCTAAAAGATTTTCTTTCAGCCCAACAGAGGTCTGCTCAGCATGTCAGCCATGGGCACACTGCGAGTCCCCGGGGCGGTCACTTATCTTTATACCTAAGGTTACGTGTACAATATTTATGATTTTTCCCCAATGCCTTCTATTCTTATTAACCGGTGCACTTTTAGTAAAGACCAATCCCAAAGTGCCACCATCACCACAGAAGATGGAGGCCAAGAAGAAGAAGAAGAAGGACAGGACACACCCCAATTCCTCCATCTTACTTCTTTAGACCCCCCTGTACAGAAATCCTAAACCCTGTGTTCTACACTCTAATTAACTTATCCCTTCACCATTCACCCCAGTGAAATCCTCCCAGTCCTCATACAGGTGTCATCTCCTGTGTAGGATCAAAGTCCAGCCACCAGACACTTCTGGCAACATTCCAGGACTCCCGAGCCCCCCAAGGGTGGTCTTGGTCGCTCTGCACCCTCATTCTGAGGTGCTGAGATCCCACATCTCCCCCTTCTGTTTGCACTAGGAAAATTTCTTTCGCTATCCGATTCATAGCGTGTTTTAAACATGCAAATATGCATGGGATAACAAGTATGAGGACTAGGAGAACTATTAAAACATAGAACCCTATTCTTAAAATTCCTCTCCAAATGGGAGAGATGTCAAAGAAGTCTACCATACATTTTGCTTTTGCTAACTAATAGGTATATTACCCCCATTGCTTACTGCAATGAATGAAAGAATGATGCAGATAAGCATCATAAAACTCATTGCTTCGCTTCTATGTGAAATCATTGTTTCGCTTTTCTTTTCTGGACCTTAACAGAGAATTCCCCCAAAGTCCTTAGTTTCTTTTTATTTCTCTTCCGAGTCGTCTTGTGCAGTCTGAGTCTCGACTCCTGTCTGAGTACTCGTCTCTTTGTTACTTGAATCATTGTTTCTCGGATCCACGTTTTCATGTTCTCGCACTCGAAATGGTTTCACGTGTCGTACCGACACCCACGTCAGATCTCGCTCTGTGGAAACACAAGCGAAAGCCTTGCCCCCCTCTAGGTGGTGCTGTCACCGGCCTCCCCAGGTCGGACGACAGCATGAGCTGGACTGCCCCTCGTCCTGTCAATTGCCGTGTTCGTGATCTCGTTTGAGACCGTGTCTGCCTGGCTTTTAATTCAGCTGGAAATGGAGCTTGAACACCAGAACGTCTCCCTTGAAGGGAAGGGACTGGGACTCCGAGGGTTTCATCCAGAGGTACCAAGTCTGAAGAGGGTGTGGAGCCGCTGGGACATAGGATCCCGAGCACGGCCCCTCCTCGCCCGAGACGTCACGGGCCCGCCCCCGCCCGCGCTCTACTCTGCGCATGCGTGCTTTCCGAGCCGCCCCCCGTCTCTCCTGGGCTGACGTCACTCTCCCCCCCTTGTTCCACCTCCCAGGTCTCCTCCCTCGGTCTGCCCCTGACTCTGTCTCTGTGTCCATTCCTCCCGCCGGTGTGTACGGCCCGCCCCCCGCCGGCACCCGGGCCCGCCCCGCCCCGCAATTCGAGCCGAATTTGTCCGCGGGTTTTTGCGAGTTCTGCCCGCCGCGCGCGTCTCCGGGACGGCCGCCACCCCCCGGCGCCGTGCTGACAAAAGCCGCACCGGGACATGTGTCTCCCAGTATCTCTTCACCCGCGCTCCCCGCCTGCTCCGCCGCTGCCGCGCCGTGCCCCCGCGAGGAAGCGTCCCCCCCCGATCCCTTCTCTGTCCCCCTTCACCCCCCTCTCCGATCCTGACTCCCCTGTACTCTCCGGAGTTTCAGGACGCTTTAGGAGTTTCCTGGGGTTTCTGGGTTTTGGGACCGGGGCTTTAATATTATTTCCTGCTCTCTTTTCTCGAGAGCCCTTTCCCCCTGGCTTCTTAAGGCCAGAAATAATTTTTTTCCGGAGCTTTGCTCCCCCACCCTTCTGCTGAGGATGCAGAGCAACTTTTCGTCGCTCTCCCAGTCTTTTCGACTGTGCTGATATGCTTTTCTTTTTTTTTCTTTTTCCGGGAGCCTTGCTCCCCCACCCTTCTGTTGAGGATGCAGAGCAACTTTTCGTCGCTCTCCCAGTCTTTTCGACTGAACCGGTATGCTTTTCTAGCATTAATCTTGCCGGCGAGAGCAGCTTTAACGCTGTCTCGTCTTTTTTTTGTCATTAAGAAATATAAGTGCCTATTGATTTCCTGTCAAAACCCCACTTCGAATAGCAGGCATGTTTCGGCAAGTGGGTAGTTAAGCCTTGCCCACAACAATAACTGTTTTAATTCTTTCTTTGGGATCCCTTCTGTATATGCTTGAGCCACGCCTTGTAAGGCGGACAAAATTTCCCGCTGTTCCTGGGAGAGTGTGCCCCCCATGTTCTTATTTTTGACCTTCTCACCGAATCTTTCGTCAGAGCTGTCCGAAGTCTCCCAATCTCTGTCCAGCAGGTCACAGGAGAATGATCCGGAGGCGCCTTCCGGTTCCGATCCGGGCTGCCCTGCTACGAACTGTCTTCGGCAGAAGCTGAGAGATGTAATTCTCAGTGACTGCTGTTTTTTGCAGACGCTTCTGGCTGGTTTTTTCTTTTTTTTTTTTCTTTTTTCTTCAGGCTTCTCTCCTCAGGAGCTATCAGTGCTCTCCTGAGAACTCGTCCTAGATTGGAGCTGCCCTCTTTGCTCTTCAGTTCTTGAGCTTCAGCTCTTCAGGGCTGATCCCCCCCCCGAAAGGGTTGGTGGGGAGTAGCCCACCCAGGGACGCCACTTGTCGGTTTCTCGGCTGTTTAGGTGGCCTGGAAAGGCCCAGAGTGACCTTGGGCAGCCCGGCGCTTCAAAGGACGAGGAGAGACTTCTGATCTTGCTTCGGTCTCAGTGTTTATTAATTGTTTATCTAAAAGATTTTCTTTCAGCCCAACAGAGGTCTGCTCAGCATGTCAGCCATGGGCACACTGCGAGTCCCCGGGGCGGTCACTTATCTTTATACCTAAGGTTACGTGTACAATATTTATGATTTTTCCCCAATGCCTTCTATTCTTATTAACCGGTGCACTTTTAGTAAAGACCAATCCCAAAGTGCCACCATCACCACAGAAGATGGAGGCCAAGAAGAAGAAGAAGAAGGACAGGACACACCCCAATTCCTCCATCTTACTTCTTTAGACCCCCCTGTACAGAAATCCTAAACCCTGTGTTCTACACTCTAATTAACTTATCCCTTCACCATTCACCCCAGTGAAATCCTCCCAGTCCTCATACAGGTGTCATCTCCTGTGTAGGATCAAAGTCCAGCCACCAGACACTTCTGGCAACATTCCAGGACTCCCGAGCCCCCCAAGGGTGGTCTTGGTCGCTCTGCACCCTCATTCTGAGGTGCTGAGATCCCACACTTGGCAAATTAATTTCTGAAAAAAATTGAGTGAAAGAATGGGGTATTTTCAGGGACCCCCATTGAAGGGAGGAATGATGAATCTGACTCCATGTTCTCAGAAGGCTAATTTATTATTTTATGATCTATATTATATTAAAGAAAACTATACTAAACTATACTAAACTATAGTAGAGAATACAGACAGAAGGCTAAAAGATAATAATGAAAACTCGTGATTCTCTCTTCAGAGTTCAACACAGCTTGGCCCCAATTTGTCATTAAGTCAAAACAATTCACAGCAGAAACCAATGAAACAATCACCTGTTGGTAAACAATGTCTAAACACATTCCAAAGCAGCAGAACACAGGAGAAGCAAATCAGATAATTATTGTTTTCCTTTTTTTCTGAGGCTTCTCAGCTTCCCAGGAGAGAAATCCTGGCAAAGAGATTTTTCAGAACGTATGACGGTGACAAAAGAAAAATATTTCTTGATGTGACTTCAAGCATGGTGGCATTGCAGGACAAAGCTGGAGCCTGTCAGCACCCAGGACATCCCTCTGGCTGTCCTGAGCAGCCAAGACCCCTGCCAGGGGTCTCAGAGACCCTGGCACAGAGCCCAAAATGCCTGCGGTTTTGATTATGACCTGTGGAGCAAATGACCAACCTTGTATGAAGATTAGCAAGTCACAACAATTTAAGTAGAATATTAATGAAGTTATCACGGGGCGGAAAAGTAGATTTTAGGGTTTTTGGTATGGGGGTTCAGGAGGCAAGATGGAGGGAACTGGGCATGTCCAGACTTTCTCCTTCTTCTTCTTGGCCTCCATCTTCTGCTGTGATGTTGGCACTTACAGATTGGTTTAGAGTAGAAGCTCACTGTCTAACATAGGTGATAGGTATTGGAAAGTAATTGTAAATATTGTATACATAGTTTTTAGTATAAAGACATAACACCACCCTGGGGGCAGGCAGAGTGCCTGGAACTGTCCTGCTGGATGGACCTCGGCAGGACAGGAAAAATTTTTTTATAGATAAGATACAATAAACAACCTCGAGACCGAGAAATGAAGAGCCCTGACTCCTTCTTCAAGCGCTGGGCTGGGAAAAGAGACTTTGGAACTTTTCTCGGGGTCACTCTGACCAGCGAGAGACCCCAACAGGAGCCTTTCCTTCAGCAAGCTCCTGGGGACACTCCTGCCAGAACAATCACTGCAACATCCAGTTGAAAACATTCCTGCTCCTTGCAGGGGCTGGACTGAATGGCATTTAAAAGTTCCCTTCAAACTCAAACCCCTCTGTGATTCTGTGATCCCAAGGGTCACAAGCCCCATTCTGCTAGGAAAGCCAAGGAGGGAGGAAGCAAAGTGAGTTCCATCTCCACCTGTGAACAGAGAGATGCTTCCAGGGCAGTTAATTTCCACCTGAAAAAGCTCTACTCTCATAGAAAGCTTTTATTAAGGCCACAAAATTATTTTATTACTGTGGCAAAAGCCACAGTGAGCACTCAGAACCTTTGCACTCAGCTGTGGCAGCTTGGAGAGGCGCCTACACCTGGCAAACAGAGATCATCATTTTTTTTTTATTATTCAGGCAGGTTTTTCAGCTCTGTAATATTTTTCTGCTTAAGCTTCTGGAAGGCATTTGGCCCCTGAACCCCAAAATTCAAAGGGGCTGGGTGTCTGCTGGCTGAACTGGGGGTGATGAGACTTTGATGTGAGAGTGAGTTTAGGACAGAGCACAAAGACCATGTGCTAAAATAATTACAATCTGGCTAATGTGATGAGTATCAGTGGTGTTATCAATGCTGATAGCAACTTCAGATGGACAGGAACCTACCAGGAGCATCATATAATTTGGTGCACCTATGTATAATAAATGTCTAATAGAGTACATAATGAAAATGATGGGCCACTTAGTTAACTTACACAGTAAGTACAGCCCATTTAAGGAAGTGCATTTTAATTAGGGATGGACAGACAATATCCACCATGCAGGAAATGCTAGTGCTGCAATGCTTAATTTAATTATGAAGCAGAAAGAAAAACAATATTTCAGCATGGTTTCTGGAGGATCAATTCCCCCTCCTGCACAAATTCTTTTAACTGCCTTGAAGGCATGGATGGACAAAAGTCATGCTGTGGTTTTGCCAACTAAATAATTTAAAGAGGTGTGGATTATGGAATACATCACTCTTTGTGAAGAATATAATTTCTTGCTGTATTATTTTAAACTCAGATTAATCGAAAGACCACATACAACTTTATTACATGGAAGGAGAAAGGTGGAGGAATTGAGGTGAGGGGCAGCTGCTTCTTGCTTAAATTCTCAGTTGCACAGGAATGTTCTGTTTTCTCTGGTTCCAGTTGTGGTCTCTGTGGTTTTGATCAGCAAGCATTTTCAGAAGGGGGAAAAAATTGCCTTTTTTCCAGGTCCCTGTGTTAGTGAGGGACACAGGAGCAGGAAGAGTAAAGGGGGATGGATGGGATGCAGTGGTGAAGAGGGACATTGCCACCCAGCTGTGCCAAGGAGCCTGGCCCTGAGAAGTTTGTGTGCCAGGCCCAAACCTGTGACTCTTTAAAGGCTGCTAAAGGCTGCATAAAATCCAGAGGAGGACAATAAAACTTGGCCAGAAGCTGGAGATGATACTTTGGAAAAGAGAGCTTCCTCTGCTCCAGTTATTGAGAGAGAGAGGTGAGTGGTGCATGAGCCTTCAGGAGATGCAAGTGTTGAAAGGATTTTTCACTGAATGGGGAAAGAAAATCCTAATGTTTCTGTTTGGGGTTGGACCTGGGGCTTGCTTTACCAGAGAGCAGATTCCTGAGACCAGTGCAAGGGAAATGCAGATGTTTTTGGCTGGTTTGAGGGGTGACCACTTGGTGCTGCATGCACCAATGGTGCTGCATGCACCAAGCCAACCTGGCTTTGGCAAGCCAGGGGCAGCATCTGGCTGGAAATGACTCAGAAGTGGCTCCTTGGCTTTTTAATGCCATTTGTACATCCCTGTGCACTGCACTGCTTCATCTCTCCCAAAGTGGGACGGGGTAAGGCTGAGCCTTCAAAACCTAAGGAGCTTTAAATGATAATTCCACTGCTCTTGTTTTAAACCCATTATGTAATACTTAGATACCTTGACAGAAAGAACATTATAAATTTGGATAAACACACCAACACCATGTTCCTCTGCTATGCAAGGTATCCTTGAAAAGCTTGTGTTCTTTAGCCTTTCTCTCTGAAAACTGCCACCTTTTCCTTTTTTGCACCACAACCATGTTTTTCTGCCTGTAAACACCAGGCAGCTCTGAAGGATCTGCTAAAAAGAGCAAGTCCATTTCCAGGAAGCTTAAATGTACCTGCACAGGAAAATATCTGAGGACCCAGAAAATGAGAAAACTAGATGTCAGCTTAGTTGGCAGCTATGAGCATACAAAGAAGGAAGATCTATTGTAGTCTTTGCAATGGTGTTCAATATTTAAAGTTAAATGCCCATCAATTAACTGGAGAAGAGAGGTCTAAGAACATTTCCCTGAAGTGACTATAAATATAATTTGCTGTAATTATGAAGCCCTTTCTGTTGCCATAGTGACTTAAAATGGCTTTAGTCTAGCTGAGAATATGGTTAATAGATTTTGACTTCAGCTCGCTGTCGTGGTTTAACCCCAGCCAGCAGCCAAGCCCCACACAGCCACTCACTCACTCCCGCACCAGCAGGGCTGGGAGAGAATCAGAAAAGTAAGAGCTGGAAAGCTCATGGCTTGAGATCAAGACAGTTTAATAGGGCAAGCTGAGCACACAAGGAAAGCAGAACAAGGAATGGGCAGGCAGAAGTTCAGCCATCTCCAGGAGAGCAGGGCCCCATCACACATGATGGCGACTTGGGAAGACAGGCCCAACCACTCCAAATGTGCTTCCCTTCCTCCTTCCCCCCACTTCATACACTGAGCAGGATGTCACACGGTCTGCAATATCCCTCTGGTCAGTTGGGGTCACCTGTCCTGGCTGTGTCTCCTCTCAACCCCCCTGCACCTCCACCCCCCCCATATCAGCAACTCCAGTGGGAAAAGCAGGAAAGGCCTTGGCTCTGAGCAAGCCCTGCTCAGCAATAACAAAAACATCTCTGCATTATCAGCCCTGTGTTCAGCACAAACCCAAAACACAGCCCCACAGCAGCCACTGAGGAGAGGGTTAACTCCACCCCAGCCAAAACCAGCACATTCATGTATCCATTTTCAAGGAGCTGATGGATAATCCTAGGGTTTTTTTGGTTATTCAAAGGTAGATAAGGACACTGATGCCTTGTGAAGGCTGACCTAGAACAGAGACTAGACAGAGCTAAAGAATAAAGTAGGGGTTTATTAAGAGGCCTCAATGGATACACCTTGGTCAGCACAACCCAAAATGGCCACAAAATTCCTGACCAGTCACAGGGTCTCACACTTTCATAAGTTTTTGCCCATTAGCATATTGGAGTTAATTGTCCAATTACAGCTTTAGCCCATGAAGTCCCATCCTTCTTGTTTTTCTCTCTTCAGTCCACATTGTTTATTCTCTTTGGCCTGAGATCTGAATCAGCTATCCTTGGGTCCCCAGCTAGAGAAGGAATTGCTTTGTCTACCTATTCTGTGAAGAGAGCTTACTGTCCCCTAATATGAAGCTTAGACTTACACACTAAAGCAGAATAGAATCTGAAAAATAGAAAAGCTAAAACCTGAGGCATCAACCCCATCTGCATTTGGTGCCCGTGTGAGCACAGAGAACCCCAGGGCAAAAGACCCCTCCAGACAGAGAGCTGGCACCTTGTGGGACTGTTTGTATGAAACGTTTTAATGACTGTTTGTATGAAACAAATCCCTCTTTGCTTGGAATGCAGCTGGGGTTAGGCAAGGAAGGTAGGAAGGCATTCATGTTTTTACTGAGAATGCAGGCAGAATATCCATAGCCCCTGTACACTCTGTTGTGTAACCATGACCTAGATGACAACTTGTGGGCTAAGCTTTTGTCAATGCTCTGTTTTGATTTAATAGGGCACAATCTGTTTAGCTGGAGCATTTGGCTCCTAGGTATATGAGCTTGGGAAATATCTGAATGTTAACTTCCATGCTCCTGTCTGCTTTCTAAACGTGTCTGAGTGCTCAAATACATGCTTGAAGTTGCCTTTATTCCAGATGGCATCTCATTGGAAACAGTCATGCCCAATGTGTGCAAACAGGCCTTGATGTGCAGGAATGTTTACGCGGCAGCCATAGGTCATCCGGCTCCTCCGGCTGCTGCCCAGGGCCCAGCACTTCCTCCCAAGCACAGGGAGAAGCTCAGTGCCTCCCTCCTCAGCTCCAGAGAGGCTCTGGACACCACAGCCACCACCAGTGGTGCAGGTGGCTGGGGGTGGCCTGGTGCAGTCACCTCCGGGTCACCGTGTGTCACTGTGAGGGGCCGGGAGCTGCTTCCAGGGCCAGGCTCCTGAAACCTGTCTCAGCACATTCCCACTGCCAGCCTGCATTTCATCCAGGAGAGGAGCATATGGAGGCAGGTGAGCACACAAGAGCCCACCTCGTGCTGGAGGCAGCAGGGCTGTGCCTCGTGCGTGTGACTGTGGGGCCGACACGCTGCTGCTGCCTTGCTTGGAGGATGTGACACAGCCTATAAAGTTCCACACTGCTGAAGTGTAGGGCAGCTCCTGGGGGACCAGAAGATGTGGGAAGCAAATGCAATTGACTTTCCATAGAATATACATTCCCATGGAATATGCATTCCCAGTCGCTCCAGGAGCATTTGAAAAATATCTGCTCTGAAAGCCCCTGAGCCCTGAGCCAGCCTTCCCTATGCATGGATGCCCCCTGTGCATTGTAATTTCTCCTTTGACAGGAGTAACACATCAGGCCATTTAAGAAGGCTGCTATAGATTCCCCTGCATGCATTGAAATGAAGTCTCAGGTAACCTAGGTACATACATTTTTTCCATTCTTAGGAAGAACTACAGGAAAGGTCTAACAAGAGTGATTAGCCCCAGGTATAATACCTGATATTTCCATGTCTTATCCAGGGTCAGATTTCATCAGATCATTATGGTCTGACCTTGGCACATTCCAAGATATTTTTCCCCCTATTATTGTTATCACCTTCTCTGCTCTTTAAATTCTCCATCCACGTTAACAAAGCATTCCACTAGTTAGAAAAGTTGGACATATTTTAAGAGCTGTGTGGCCAGGGGGTTTTTTCCAAAGTGCTCAGGTATCTGCTAGAAGCGTTCCAAAAATATAGCTGTCAACATGGAAAAATGCTAACAGCAAAATGCTGAGATGAAAATTTAAGACGTACAGAGGGGAAGATATTAAATTTCTGATGCCCGGACAGAGGTCAGGGAATCAGAGGAGTCAGTCTCAGCCTGCTCAGCCTCTCTCTCCTGGAAATGCTATTGAGAGTGAAATATTACCAGCTCATCTCATTGTGGAGCTGCTTTGTTCCCCTCCTCTGGCTCCCCAACATTTTCACTCTATCTTGCAGGCTCACCATCAGTTGGAACTATTTTTCTGTGCATGGGGATGAAGGTACTGATTTTTTTTAGTTTTCCCAGTGGACTATCTCCAGGAAGGGCAAGGAGCTGAAACTGTAATTTAAGTGAATTCCATCTCTGATTTGGAAAATCCAGCAGCCTTTATTACTACATCCATTCTCTTTTATGTTTCAGGCCTGGATATTGCAATGGTAAATATGGGTCCCAATTCCTTTGTTTTTAGTACAGGAAATAGTCTACCAGTGACAAGTTAATGTCACCATCTAGATAATGCTATTTTATATATGGATATAATTCTGGTATTAATTAGTAATTTGGGCTCTTACAGCATTGAAGACCAAGCAGAGCCTAAGAGTCCTGCGAATCACACCTAAATTTTGTAGTCATTTACCAACCACATACTTAGCAGAGGGCAATGCTCACATGAAGTGGTAGGGGACTTGAAATTTGTTTACATAACATTCTTCCAGTGCAGGATCTTCCTTTGCCTTTGTCCCCTCGTGTCCTGGTGCCCTGTAGGAGATGCACAGCCCCCCACAGACGGGGCCCAGCTCTGTGCCACCACCCCTCTGAGCTCAGAGGAGCTGCTGGAGCAGCAAATCCACGGTGGCACGAGCCACATCCCAGCTGCCTGTGGCCAGTGCAGCCCGTGTGGTGGCACACGGACGCCCAGCCTTGTCCCTGTCACTCCAGTGTCACTGTACACAGGAGCACTGACATCCTCTACCAGCGCAGGCCACGGCCTGCTCTTCTCTGCTGCAGCTTTGCTGGGGACAAGCCGGAGGCCTTCAGGGCCAACTGCAGGTGCACAGCAGGAGCTCGTTAGTGATCCTGACCCCAGCAACATCACTCAGGCCAGCAGAAGATGCTGATTGTCCCTACAAAGCAGGAGCTCATCAGTGATCTTGTCCCCAGCAACATCACTCAGGCCAGCAGAAGATGCTGGCTGTCCCTGCAAAGCCTTATTCTGCCCACATAGTCAAAGCACCACAGCTGTACCCCCCCAGCCTTGACAATTCTCTTTATGCTCACAGGTGTGGCACAGCCTGGTGCCCTCATGGCCATGGCCATTCTTGTGGCCCCAAGTGCATTTGTTGTAGTCAACCACAGTGCTGGATTCTGGTGTGGACAGGCTGTGTTTCCCCATGGAAGGACAGCAGCACAGCTCCCTGATGTCTTATTCCCTCCAGGCAGCCCCTTGCTGGTGATGCTCTGCAGCTCTGGGCCACCCTGGTCTCTCAGGTGCAGCTGCCTGCCAGGGCTGGGGCAGCACAGCCTTGTGCATGCCTCAGGGTGGTACCAGTGCATGGAAGCACTGCCTTCAGGAGGCTGAGACAATTAACAATTCAAGTGAATCAATTAGAGCAATGCCTGTGTTTTCAAGGCAGCCTCAAACTTAATTCTCATTGATTTTAGTTTTGCCAGTTGATGGCAGAGAGGCAGTGGGGTAGGAGCATCAGTGGTGAGAAGAAATCAGTGTCCATCAAATAGACAGAGGCATAATAAATGACCAATTAAGATCAGCAAGCTAAAAATGGATGTGATTAACCAGAGGGAGTGCAAATGGGAGCTGTGAAATTGGAGTCACAATAGCAGGGCAAGGAGTTATTAATGAGATGTGGCAGCAATCAGAATGGCCTTACTGTATTAAAGCACTCTGTCTCTCATGGGTTCTGTTAGCTGACCTGTCGGTGGCACGCTGGAAAAAAGAAAAGCAAAACAAACAATCAAGCTTCATTTTAGAGGCTGGGGATTGTAACAGATGTAGGGTAAACACAGTTGCTTCAGATGCGACCACAGTTCAGGCTGCTGTTGTGACATAAAGTGTGTCTGTATCAGCCTGTGGAGGGCTGTCACAGCAGCCATTGTGTCCTTATAAAGGCTCAAATTTCACTATTCCAGTGAGATTGTTTTCCAAGGCAAACTGCTTTCAACCTCTTTCATGGCTTGCTCTGGTATCGCGTTCATTTTAACAGAAGCTCCCATGGGTGCTGCTTCTCTTGTTAGAGCACAAAGAAGGGGCAGAAGTGGTGCCAGTGGGAGCTCTCTGCTGATGGAAACACCAGCCCCCTCCACTGGGTCCTGCTTGGAGCCATGCCTGGATAACCCCTGCACATTTCCCACATCCAGCAGCCCCTCCATTGGCAAACCCATGGAACAAAGCCATGAATGGCAGCCAGGCACCCTTTTCCAGCTGCACTCAGAAACATCCCTGATCACCTCTTCTCGGCAGATGGGGAGGGAATTCAGCATGGCAAATTCAAGGAGTTTCACTTTCTCTACTATTTTAAGACTTCTGCAGACAAAGGCAAGTCTGCTGTGCTGGGGACAGCCAAGCATGGCTGCTAATTAGCCCTGTGAGGAAGAGCATTTTTCTTTTATGCCCAGGCTGGGATAATGTAATCTATTACAAGCAAAAAGAGAGTACATTAAATAATCAAGGTAAGAAATTACTGTAGAGTGGGAAGGTCTCAGAGTGGAGTTGTACCAACTCCAGATCTGACTGATGAGACACTGTTTAGGCAATTAAAAAACAGCAATGCAGTTTCTGCTTTTATTTATTTCCTTTTTTTTTTTTTTCTTTAATTGCAGATAAGAATGAATGCCTTACAATCAAAGAGTATTCAAGAGCTGTGCTTTAAAGGGATACAGAGAAGGCCCTTGCTGTGGAAAGGAAGGAGAGACAATTTAATCTCATCAACCCTGGGATTACTGTGCTGTGCAACTCCCATCAGTCTCACTCATGCTGATGGGCAAGTGCAGCAGCAGGAATAATCCAGCCTGGCTCCCAGCAGCAGCTCTGCCAGTCAGCTCCCTGAGCCACCTTTTCAGGCCAGGAGAAATCACAGTGCTCAGCCAGGAAAAGGGTTCCTGAGAGGAGGGAAGAAAGGGAACATCAGGTGGAGGAGCAGAAATCCTTCTGAAAGGATTTCTGGTTTGTAGGGAGACAAGGAGGGAGACAAATCACAGGGAAGAATGGGCCAGTGGGGGTGCAAGCTCTCTCACAGGCAAGAGAAAAATGTCTCAAATTGTAACCCAGACCTCAGTCTCCTGCAGATTGGCAGTGACTTTACAGATGCACTTTCAGGTGAATGAGATGTCAAACTCCCACGTCTCTCAACAATTACCAAGACCTGTTTTTCACTAGGGTAATGGTCCCCAGTCTTTAGTTTTTGATGTCAGATTTCAGGAGGATTCAATATTACCAGCTTGGTTGTCAGATAAAGCTAAATCCTAAGAGAAAATCTTCCTGCTGTCTTAAACTCTAGAAAAGTGCACTGTGTATTTTTCTGGGTAATTTTCATGACGTGAAAAAGTTACTCTGCCTCCCTGTAAAAGCAGGTGATGGGGATTTGCTGTGTTTTGTGATTATTAATAGGCATAACACGTTGTCACACAGAGCACTCTGAACAGTCACAGAACATAATGAGTGGAAAGTCAATGTAAATGGTGACATTTCAAATGAAAGAGCAGTTCTTGTCTAACTATACTCCAGTTTCAGTAGCAGAGAGCAGGCCAGCTCAGAGGGGCCTTTTATCATTTCTTCCCTTTCTTTGATGTGACATAGGTTTACAACTTAAGAAATTCCCATTGTGTTTCTAGCCCCTTCCACAAGAAGGTTTTTAAACACAAGGCAAACTGAAGGCTAACTCAGTTACCTTAACCAGTTTCTTTGTGCAATGGCTTTGCAAAGTGCTTCAAACTGGCTCAGTGCTGGAGGTTATCATCCTGGGAGTCTGGTTCCCTGGGCAGAAGAAAGGAGAGAAAAATTCCAGCAAACTTTCATATTTCCTGCCTGTTACATGAAGATGGAGAAGCACAAATGAGCCAATTTCCTAGAAAAAGCTGCAGTGCACAGAGAGATCTTGCAGGCTCACTGTTTCTAAATTTGCCATGTCAATAGATGCCAAAGTCATTATGACATTACTTATTGCTGCAAATCTTGCAGATGGAAAGCATGGATAAGGTTCTCTGAGATTAGATCACAAAGTTCAAAAGTTTTCCTTGTTTAGTAAGGTTATTTAGAGTTATTTTGACAGAAATGCATTGTGGGGTGAAGGTGTGGTACTTAGGAACAGTGTGTTACCCTAAGAAAGGAAATGTTACAACAAAAATTAAACTCATGATAAAATTACCTTTTCAAAACTCCCTTTAAATACCCTAGGAATTGCATTTCCATGCTGTTTCAGTCAGAATATAAAGCAAGACAAAGATTAGCCAGTTTTCCACAAATAAGATATGGGTTGGACTGCCTTGCTGTGTATGCTAAAGGACAGAATTCTGCTATCCCTTTGAAATCCACAGTTATCTGAACACTAAATCTTGATGTATTTATAAAACTCCCTCCCTCCTGGGAACTGCCAACATCTGCTTTGTGATTTCTGCCCACAACCGAGTCCCACTGCTCTTGGGGTTCTTCATGAGCAGGTCATGTTTTGTCCTTTCACCTCATTCCGGGGTTAAAACCAATTTTTCTCAACCACTTCCCAGACCAGCTTTTCTAATTCTTGGCTGTTTTTTCTCAGCTTCCTGGGTGGTTTGGGGTTTTTTTGGGTGGTTATTTTTTTTCCTTATTTTTTTTTCAAGAAAAGGATCCCTGTGTGTGTAACTTTGACTTGACCACTGGGGGAGCATTAGTCTCACCATGCAGATTTACATTTCAGAATGCCTTGTTCTTGTGACAAAAATATTCAGCCATGTTTCAAAGCTTCCCTGAGAGTTTTTTTTGCACTCCAAGGAAGTCCATCAGCTGGTGCACAGGGACTCTGCTGGATAATAGTAAGTTTAAGAGTTTTTTCCCGGCTTTTTGGGTTGTTTCAGCAACTTGGGGGAGCTCAGTGCAAACATGACTGCAAGAACACTTGTCTGAAGATGATTCCTTTCAGTGCACATGCTGCTAATCTCCTGAGAAATGAACTAAAATTTGATGTTCCTTTCCCATCTCAGACATGGAGATTGTTTTGGAGGGGAGATTGGGTTGCTCTGATGGGCTTAATTGAAATGTGTCTCTTTTACTCCCCCCATGACTGGGTTGTCACCTGCAGGACACAAATCCTGTCCTTGGTACAAAATACTCCAAAATGGGTGAGTGCCTTCAGGGCAGAGTGGGTGTGCCAGGAGTCTTCTTGCAGGATTATTGGCAATTTTTCAAAACCTTGGCCTCCTGGTGAGACCTGTCAGACCCTGCCCTGCTCTGCCAAAGGAATCACAGTCCTGTGAAAGGAAGGAAGAGGAGCTTGGTGCTCTCTTTAAGCTCACAACAGCATTGCCTGGAATACTGAGTGCATGCATAGTGCTGGATTTCACTGGGGCTGGCAGTGACAGAGCAAGGAGCCCAGTTCCACATATTTCAGGATGAAGGAAAAGCTCTCCAGGCAGAGCAGGCCAGAGGGAAGGAGAGAAGAGAAGCTGAGAGGCCCAGGGGCTGTGGTGGAGGCGCTGTTGGCTCCAGTGAACCACAAGTGAAAAGGGACAAGGGGACTGAACAGAGACTATGGGTACAAATCCTCTCCAGCACACCCCATGGATATTTTCATCCTGCTCAAAGGCACAGACATCAGCCCTTGCTGTGATCTCCTGCACTGCTTGGCCCAGGGGCCCTTGCAAAACTTTCCTTCCCCTTTGCACCTCCTCACCCGAGGAGACCGACTTCTCTCCGCCCCAGGCCGTGTCAGACACCTCAGATTTCCCTCTCCCTTCCCCAGCAGTTGCCTTTCCTTTCCTTTATTTTCTTAGACCTCCCCCACAGCTGTCTTTGCAGACCAGCCCCAGGGTCTGGTGTCAGACCCCTTTACTGTCACCATTGCTGCCAAGGACATTTGCCTCTGTCTGTGATTCAGGACTTCCTCTTATCTTGCATGGAGACATTCAGTCTCTCAGAGGACCTTGAACTACTTTAACAACACAACCTGTTACTAATGAGGCACAAAAACTGGGGGGTTTGTGCCATTGTGTTGGAATGGAAGACTCGTGGGGGTCTTATATATTTGACACCCTCTCAGAAGAATTGAAAATTTGCAAGTAGGTCAAAATGGATTTTAACTTTGCTGTGACCAGAGATTAAAAAAAGAAGGCTAAATGAGTTAATTTCCACCAGCACTTTTCTATGGCAAGCAGTTTTCACTGTTGGTGTTAATAATTAGAGAATATGCAGATGGCACTGCCACGTCTCTGTGTACCCCTGGTGAGGGACTCTGTCAGGACATCAAGCTGGGCTCCTATTCCACACTCACCTCCAAGCACTGTGGCACTGTGAAGGAGCCATCGCTGAGGAGGTGGCAGACACCAGATCAGGATCATGAGCAGGCAGGGCAAACATGGGGTCAGCGCTCCACTGCAACCTCTTTTCAAGGTACTCGGCACAGATGTCCCCAGAGTGATCTGTAGGGATCACTGTGGGATGTGTCCCTACATCCCCCTTCTCCTCCATTCCCCGTCAGATGGAGGCTGCATCTGTATGGCAGAACACC
Organism: Melospiza georgiana; assembly: GCF_028018845.1. Lineage (NCBI taxonomy): Eukaryota > Metazoa > Chordata > Aves > Passeriformes > Passerellidae > Melospiza > Melospiza georgiana. The sequence goes on along the minus strand of NC_080432.1, from coordinate 25,646,117 downwards.
AGCAGTGCTGTCAGCCAAGAGTTGCTAGGCAAATCTGAGCAGTGGGAGGATTTTCATATCCTGCAGCCACCTGAGCTGCTGCCTGCAACTCTCCTCCAGCTCTCTCCCCTCAGGCTTCTCAATCCCTCTTCTCCACCCTTGTAAAGCCCTTTCCATGCCTTTCCTACTTTTAGAGCAAGCTCCTCTCTAACTCCTTAAGCTTGTTCCTTGCCCTTCCCCACGGGACAATGCACATGTGCAGCCAGTGAGGAGCAGCACCTTTCAGTGCTCTGAGAAAACACTCCCTTTCCCTGGGTCAGCCCAGGCAGCCACAGACCTCTGTGGCTGCCTTAGGTTGGAAATGCAAGGTGTAGGCGGGGGTGTGTATTCTATTGCCATCTGTTAGAAGTGGGGCAGTTTTCTTCTGATAATTGGACAGTTTTCTTTATCTGTTCCACAACCAATCCTCCCTCCAGAAAATATCTTCTGTTAGTGGGCCATTGAGTGTCACTGCATGATTGATAAAATTCCATCATCCCATTGAGAGATACTCTGCCCAGGGGGAGGAGCCAAGCATTCCTACCTGGATATAATCTGAGATTTGGCACACTAGAGCAGCCTTTTCCCCTGGATTCCCAGAGGAAGACCAGGCCCATCTACACCAGCCCTGGACCTTCAGAGGAAACCTCCACCCTTCTACAGGATCACTGCTACAACAGAACCACACCTGCCACTCCAGGAGGGCTGCAGCCACCATTTACTGGGGCTGCTACCAACACCCTGACCCACAGGGTGTCAGGTCATATTGTTACTCTGTCAGTGTTGTTTTGTCTTACTGCAGGTTTTTAAATTATTTTTATTTTTCTCCTAATGAAGAACTGTTATTCCTCCTTCCATATCTTTGCCTTAAAGCCCCTTAATTTCAAGATTATAATAACTCAGAGGGAGGGAGTTCACATTCTCTGTTTCAAGGGAGGCTCCTGCCTTCCTTAGCAGACACCTGTCTCTTCGGATCAAGATAGTGACACTGAGGTGATGAAAAGTGGGGGTAAGGTCCCTGAGAGAGACCCAAATGTGACACACAAAGCCCACAGGGGAGCCCCTCTCGGGTTTGGTGGTGCTCAGCAGGCTGAGGACACAGAAAAGCTTCTGGAGGTGCTGGCAGAGGAGTAAAGCCCTTCTGCCAGGAGGTCATCAAATACTGAAAGACAAAAGCACCCTGCATTAAATCTCCTGTAACTTCTGGCCTGGGCATAGAAAGCAAAAGGTGACACAGAGCAGTTAAAACCCAGCCACTGCAGAATGGCTGAGCAGCGATCACATCCTGTCAGTCCCTGCTTGTTTTTCAGTTTATTAGCAAGAACTTAACTGAAGAGAGAGCTGGGAGATGATGAAAGAGCAGCAGTGGGAGCTTATTTGTAGGATGCCAGCCAAAAAAGCAGCAAATTTGTAAGAGGAGTTAGAAGGATAGAAATGGACTTGTTTTTTTCAGGCATAGTCTGAAAAAATAGTTCCAGGGCTCAGGGTTATGAGAGGGGTCTGCAGAGCAGAATAACCTGCTTGGCTTTAAATGGACAGATTCTTTCAGTCTTTCCCAAAATGAAGGAAAGACTGAAAAAATAATGCACATTTGATTTGTGTTGCACTAAAACATTCTTTTTTCCTCTCCATTTTTGTATTAAGGAGATTTTTTTTCCCTCACAGCCTCCAAAATTCCCTTTGGAAACCACAATTTCAAAAGTTTTTGAAGCACTATCAACTCATCTGGATGAAGCCTCAGACTGATGTTGCTGATACCAGAGCTGAGAGCAATGAGATGTTGGACTGGCTGGAACGGCTCCCTTACTACATCATTCTGCAAACTGGAAACAGAAATAGGAGAGAGAGAAGGGGGGAGATTCCTACACTCCTTTAGACCAGCCACGCTGGAAGAAACTGTTTGCTCAGCAATTATCCTACTCTGTGAGTGGAGATGCTGACTACAATCCCGATATCCAAGAAGTTCCCAATGCCAGAGAACAGAATAAAACACAATAGAGGCCTCCACAGTAATTTGTGTTTTGCTAGATCTGGGTTTATGTTTAGGACTGTGGCTGATGGGGGGAAAAAAAGACCAAACATCTTTAATAGTAGATTTTGGAGAACTTTAAATTGTTAGAGCCATTTTCTAGTGACAGTTTGTCTGAATCATACTTGGCACTGGTAATATACCACATCTCCTGTCATTCTTTTAATTAGTTTATAGCCTTTTAAAAGAGCATTTTAAAAAATTAATTAAGAACACCTCCGATTTCAGACCAAGCATGAAAAAATAAAATATCCCCACTGTTTCATTTTAAGTGGCAGGTTGTGCTGGTGCTGAAGATGAGCTCTCTGAAAAATCTGACATGCTAACACTGGAACAACCCCAAAAGGGAACCTAACTTTTATCCATTTGAGGGCTTGGGAAATGCAACATTTTTGAGTTTAAGGAGACAAAGGACCTCTGTTAACTAATTATGTTAGAAGCCTGCACTAGATGGATTGGTTCCACTCTTCACCAATTAAAGCTTGAAAAGAAACTAAGGTTAGTCTAGAGCTGGTTGTAGCCCGTGGTAGAAATCACTTGCAGATTTCTTTTGTGCAAAACCAGAGGATATGAACTCTTTGAAAGACGGTAGAAATATCAGCATTTTAGGAGTCATGTTAGATTAGAGTTGAACAAGATGTTTTTGCTTTAACAGCTTATTTGATGGATTTTGATCTCTGCCCAACAGATGTGTCTAACAGCCATATTAGTGCAGTTTATTCAGGTGCAGATTCAGTGGAACAGCGTTACCTGTTCTACAGCACAGCTGTGTTGCTTGGTTAGAAATGGTCAGCTCCATCCTGGAGGGGAAGTTGTGGGAGGGAATCTGGAGGACATGCTGTCCTTGTAAATGTGGTTATCTGCTGCAGATGCATTCTTGTATACCCAAAAAGGATGTGTGGGGCGTGATGAGAGCTATCCCAGGGCATAATTAGGATCTCAAATAGGAACACCTGAACCACTGGCTCTGCCTTACTCCATCTCACATAAGATCCAGCAGCAGGATTGCACCAAAGGGGGAGAGGAGAAACCCAGGGGGAATGTCACAGGTTCACTGGATTCATGAGCCACCTTGGAGTGTCTGTGCAGCAGGTTTGGCCAACACCAGCGAGGCAGGAGTGTCTCTGCTGTCCTTGTGACATCTCAGGGGGAAGAGACAGCCTGGTCTGGAGCAGTGGGGTTCTGGAAAGTCTGTGTTTGCTCCTGTGTCTGCTCCTGGCTCTGCTGCCCACTCCAGCCCAGGAGGCTTTAATTTACCCATGCCCCAGCTTCTAAGGTTAGCCAACAGTGACATCCTGGTTTGTAACCACACTGCTGCCAGGTTGTTGCCTTTCTTCAGAACAAGACTATGGAAGAGGTTTTACAGTGACTTCTGTGAGCCAGAGAGAAGTTTGATAAGAGGATCCATGTTTACCCCTGAAAGAATTTTCTTCCAAGTTCATTGACACAGAAACCAAGAAAGAAAAAAAGATAAATAAGAGAAACCTGCAACTGCCTATTCCAATAAGCATTTTGTTTCTCTTTCCTGACCAATGAATAAAGCGCAAACTTAGGAGTTTTGTAAGAGTGTATAAAAAGCATGCATGCTATAATAAAACAGGTTTGAAGCCTTCTGAAAATGGAGTTTTGCTTTGTACTGTGACCGCCTAAACTATGACACAAGGCTGCCTGGTGTTAGTGGCAGTGGGTGAGCCAAGGACCCTTACCCAGCTGCTCAGAGCAGACTGGGAATATCCTGTTGGCCAGTTTGCAGAACCTACACCCAGGCCAGGGGTCCTGACGGTCTCCATGGCTCCTTCCTCCTCCCACTCCTGAGCACACAGAAGCAGAGCAGCCAGAGTTGCCCTCTCCTACAGCTCCTTCAGCTCTGACAGCCTCATTGCCTTTGTGCAGGGGCACAGTGTGAAATAAGGCTGGCAGGGGAGGCTGCTCTGAGCTGCAAGAAGTTTTCAGAATAAAAAATCTGAATGTCTCCTAGGCTGGCTCCAACATCTGGTGAGAATCACCTGCCCACCAAGAACTCTCCTTGCTCAAAGGCTCCTGTGGGTCAGCTCTTTGGGCTGAACAAATCAAACCAGGCTGCACAAACCTGTTCCAGACTACATGGGATTCATGCAGATGCTAAATGTACCCCCCTCCAGAGCAGTGTCTGATGCCCAGCTGCAATGCTGAGTTTGCCAGCACAGCACTGGTGACTCTGAGCAGCTGCTGCCTCCTCATGGCTCCTGGGAGCCCACCCCCAGGCACTGGAGAGAGGAAAGGAGCAGAAGGACTCCTTCAGTCCTGGCATCCTTGCTGAGGGCATGATGGGTCAGAGCTGCATGATGGCAGGGAGACAGTGTGAAAATCATTTCCCTCTTCTCTCTGTAAAAAGTAAAAATATTCATAATGAGCAAGACCTGGAGCTCAGGCTCGCCTGTGCTGTCCACTGAGTTGGGACACATCCCCCAGTGCATGTAGCACATAATCTGTCATCCTTCCCACGAGGGTGACAACTCTGCCTGAAGGGTCTTTTCTTGTTTTTCTCAGCATAGCATTGATTAAAACCCTGGCCTTTGATATCAGGAATGCTTTTCTCCCAAAGAAGAAAGCCAAAGGGCTGGATTAAATTTAGGTCTGCCCTCAACTCTTCTGAGCACCAAAAAGGATCTGTGCATATTCTGCCACTGATGATAACTTAAAGGAAAACAACTGCAGATCAAATCAATGGCAACTAGTTTTCAAATAGTCTTTTTGCAGAGGTAACAGATGAGCTGACTGAAAAGGAACAGCTCTCTCCCCTCCTCCCTCAGCTCATGTGTGGAACACACTAAGACTTTCAACAGACAAAATATGTTCAATTCTTGACCAAGAACTGCTCAGCAGATAGGGAGAAGAAAAAAGAGAAGGGAAGGTATCACTTTTCCCTGTCCTGAATGTGAGAACCCACCTGTCTTCTGCACCCAACGTGTTCCCTGCCATTTACACTGCAGAGACCCAGAGAGCAGCCAGGCAGCTCCATCCTGACAGCAGCTAGTCAGTCCCCTGAAATAATTGGGAATAGTTGCCTGTGCTGTATGAGAACATGATTGATGGGAATATGAACTGGTTTCATGTAAAAGGATGCCTCCACTCAAAGCAGCATGTTTTTAACCTGGTTGTGCTGGCATACAAGATGCCTTTCTCTCCTGAATTACTTTTGAAGCTGACTCTTCTTTGAGTGAGGGGTTGGACCACAGACCCTCACAAATCCTGTCCTGTACAAATTCTAGAATAAAAGTGTTTATGTTTTCAACACTAGATTTTCAATCCTGCCAGACTTTTCCTTCAAACTTTCTTTATATTGCAAGTAGAAACTAAAATCATTTAAGTTATCTTGCTGAACCCACCATATTTTCTTCTTTCCCAACTCTTCCCACTCCAGTGCCATTGTTTCCTCTTACCGGAGGCTGGTGACATTCCCTTACAATGACGTCAGTTTAGAGGTTTCAGAATCATCTGTAGAACATAAATCCATGGTTTTGGTCAGCTTTGAGCAGACATGAGTGAGTCAGGGTGATTCACTGCCCTGCTGAGGCACTGTTGTAGCCACAGGTTAGTCCCTGCAGATGTAGTCCTCTTGGCCTGAATAGCTGTTCTGGGGGCACAATTAATGAGTTTTAATTGTCTTCAGATGCCCCAAACTGCAGTTAGATCAGTCTGCTCCTTTAGGCACATGCCCTTCAATCAGAGGTGCCATTGAAGAAATCTCCTGTCCAGCCACTTCTCTATTCCAACCTGGAAGTTGTACCTTGAGCACTGATGGAAAAAGGAAAGCAGATCCCATCAGGTCTGGTACCAAGGCTCCCTGCTTAGACTTTGTTATGCACTGTGGTTGTGCCCACGTGGAACAAGACTTCCTGGGCTCTTCTCAGGCCCAGCTCCTCACAGCTTATGAATAATAAACCCACAGTTCCCTTCATTTCTCAGTTTTGTGGTAACACAGCTCACACAGCCTTTGTGTATGGTCTCCCTTTGCAGTCTGTCATCAAAGGTTCATCACAACTATCACTCATAGCCACCATCACTTAGCAATGATTTATTAATCTCTAGTTGACAGGAAGGAGCAAGGAAAACAAACAGAATTACTTCAGCTATTTCCCTGCTTTATTCAGCAGATATTTGAGGAGACACACAGCTATAGCCTTGCCATGGAGCTGAAACACAGTTGTGTCATTTGAGAGCTCTACCTATTCTGCTGTTGGCTGTGCAGTGTTTGTGAAAAAAAAACGTGCACAGGCTTAGCTGATATCACTGCAGCAACACTCTCAGTCAGCTGGGAGGAAATGGGGCAATAATTTACAGAAAGAGCTGAGTATTTCTGTTCAAAAGCATCCATGCCATGCTAGTGGCTGCTGCACTCTTACCTGAAGGCTTGATTGTCTGATGCAGTTGGGAGTCATGTCAGTTAACGATAAAGTTTAACTAATTGCTATTTATAGAGAGTGCTTGAAGGTCTGTCACTGGAAATGTTAATAAAAGCTCCAAGATAGAGTCATCTAGTCATCCTGCATGTCTTTTATGCTGGGGTTTTTTTGGGTGTTTTTTGTTTGGTTTTATTGGGTGGGCCATTGCTCTGTGTAAACCTTCCCCTGCATGACCTTGGCTCTCTTAATAAACAAAGTTAAGGCCCATAAATGACAGGGTCTTCAAAATTTACAGAGAGAATTGATCTCAGAAGCTGTTGGAGATCTTCTGGTTGTCAAAAAGCTCCCAGAAACATATTTATTTTTTCCCTGCCTCTTCTATGATTGGACCTGAGCCCTGCTGTCTTTCTGCATGCCAGGCTTTCCATTAGAGCTGCAGCGACATGTGTCTGCCTCCTTTGTCTTCAGCACAATGACTGATATACACAACCTTGGTTTTAGTTAAGCTGCCCTTGAGTTGGGTCACTGTGCCCTGCCAAAGATCACAGAGCCAAGCACTGAGCTGCTGGTGGAAATATCTCAATAGCTCAATGGAAATATCTCAACAGCTCAATGTCAAGCACTGAGCTGCAGGTGGAAATATCTTCTGCAAGGAGCTGAGTGACCTGGGCTGGGAGCTACGTCCAACTGGGAGCCTGTGTCTCCTGGGCCCTGGGTAAGCCCCATGGCAATGGGGATCTGAGCTGCCAGCAAGGCATGGGAGAGCAGGGAGCCAGCCACACACTCCAGAGAATGATGTCCATAGGAACTAGAGGGAAAGCAGGAAATAACTGGCTATTATACCTATTGTCACACAGGTCCCTGCATTAGTCCCCCTACCAAGGAATTCACAGAATTCCCAGAATGACCAGGTTGGAAGAGACCTTCAGGATCATCGAGTCCAACCCATGCCCCAACACCTCAACTAAACCATGGCACCCAGTGCCACATCCAGTCTTTTTTAAACACATTCAGGGATGGTGACTCCACCACCTCCCTGGGCAGGCCATTCCAGAACTTTATCACCCTTTCTGTAAAAAACTGTTTCCTGACATCCAACCTATATTTCCCTTAGTGCAGCTTGAGACTGTGCCCTCTGGTTCTGACATTTGATGCCTGGAGAAAGAGACCAACCCCACCTGACTGCAGCCACCTTTCAGGGAGTTGTAGAGAGTGATAAGGTCACCCCTGAGTCTCCTTTTCTCCAGGCTGAACACCCCCAGCTCCCTCAGTCATTCCTCACAGGGCTTGTGTTCCCAGCCCCTCACCAGCCTCGTTGCCTCCTCAGGATGGGCTCAAGTGTCTCAATGTCCTTCCCAAACTTTTGGGACAAGTGGGATGGGATTGGGTTCTCCAGTCATGGAGTTTGATCCTATCTCTGTTTCAAGGCCAAGGGTAAAACCACGCTCTGGGTGTGGATCCCTTTTCCATCACAGCCTGTTCTATCCTGGCAAACATTGTTGAAAAGGTTTGCATGTCCTCTGAAGACTGTTCCCATAAATAGCACGTCTGTACATCACTGCATGCTCTGGGATTTCATGCAAATCCTTTTTGGATTGAAACACAGAGACAGTAAATGAATCATGGATACAATTTAGAGATGCTGGTTTTGGCTAGATGAGTTGATCTGCCTTGCAGTCAGAGAAAAACTTGCCAGTTGGATAGACAGGGAAAAAGTCAGAGAGTGGAAGATGGGGACAGGTCTCTGTACTGACAATCTGGAGTTACTGAGGGAGGAGATGATGCCTCTGTCTTCTGACTGTTGCAAAATCTCTCTCTCTCACTGCATGAAATCCTAAGTCTGATGCAAGTGCAGCACAGCAGTGCTCTCACCCATCTCAATGCAGATTCACTTTCCATCAATTGGCCATTCAGAGCTGCTCTGATTTCAGGTGGATGCCACTTCACTGAGCGCTCGTGGATGGCAGATTGATTTAGCTGCGCTGCTCATTTTTAAATTTCTTTGCAGCACAAGTTCAAGCACCTGACAGAACCTTTAGAGAATCCTCTGTGGACGCTGGATAGATGACAGGAGTCAGCCTGCAAGGTGAGGATCACTGACTGACAGGAAGCTGAGCATCTTCTGTGAGTCACTGCTGAGACACCAGGGATTTCAGGATGGCAGCAGGAAAGGCCAGCCTGCCTGTGAGTCACCAATCCTGGTACTGGATTTACACAGGAGCCAGTACCACAAACTCCACTGCAAGGCCAGGCAAAGCTTTTCCCACAGCAAGTTTTACACCCAAGTTTCACAAAGCTGCGCTTGCTGTCCTTTAGCAGAGCCATACTCAGTGCAAGGAATGAAGAAGCAAATATCTGTGTGGAAAAAAAATTAGGTGGAAACAACCCTACCTGAATGTTTTCCTGTCTGGCTGCTTTCCACTCCTTCTCAGACTTTGGCTGCTCCTCCACCATTTCTGGTCTTTGCTTTGTCTTTTCTACTTGCCCAAGGGTCCTAGTTGGTCTCTTAATAGTTTTGGACCAGGATTCATCAGAAAATCTTCTTGCTACAAAAAATATGATCTAATGGCTGGCTAAGCATTAAAAATGCCACTATGGCTTTATGAGAACTTAAGTTATGACATTAAAAAAAAAAAAAAAGCAAGCAAACAAAAAAATGCATAAAACATTAACAGCAATGAAGAATATGGCACCTCCCTCCCCAGCACTTCTCATTCCAAGAAATATGAATCAGTATTCTTCTAGCTTGAGCACTGCTGCGAAGAAAGCACGATCTTCATTTACTTTGTTTGTTGGAAAATTGTTTTGCTCGTTCCCCTCTCAATTTAATTTGTGCCATATGGATGTTGTGTACGTACATATGTCACCATCCACTTGAATCTGAGTGGCAGAGCTGAGCATTCCTTGGCCTGCCAGCTACATCTCCCATTTCAGGCTCAGCCACCTCTCCCAGCCCTGGAAAGCGGAGCTGTGGCCGTGTGTCCATGACAGAGCCAGGCAGGATCGGACCTGGTGAGCTGTTCCCAAGGTGCAGAACCCAACACAACATCCCCCTCCATCTCTGAGAGCCTCTTTGAGGCTGGATTTCTGTCTTGCTTTTCCTAATCTTCCTGACTCCTGAGTCACAAACTGAAATACCCATCAGTTCTCTGAAAAGCTTATGCAAAATGAAACAGCTTATTGGACAGACATTGCTCTGAGAGATTTCACACCAAATGGTTGCCTCTTCCATCTTCTCAACAAGCCCTCTCCAGGTTCTTTGTTAGGTTTTTTATGCAGGCTGGATTTCCATTTTATTAGCTGGGAAATTGCTGCTTCAGCCACAATTCCTGCAATGATGAGTAACACAAGAACAACAAGCCAACAAGCCCTCACATTTACAGCAGAACATTAGAAAAATACTTTTTTTTTTTTTTTTGCAAGGTCTTATACAAGAGGGAAAATCCTTTCAAAATCTCTTTGTTGTTAGGCACGTAATCTGCTTGGTAAGGTATTTAAAACCCAACACTTATAAGGTATGTGTCAGCCTCCAAAAATAAATAAATACCTAGATAGATTGCTTGCAGCAATGGCCATGCACCTTGCTCAGGCACTCCCGTGTAGGAGAGCTGAGCAGGGAAGGAGCAGAATTCCCCAAGCTTGTGTAACAGCTTCAGTCTGTTATATACATCAACATGTAGGATGTATAGACACATCACTGAGCAACAACTGTGGGAAAAAAAATCAACTTCCCTCCCTTCTTTTGGACAAGGATACAGATTGGCTTGTGCTGAGGATTAGCGTCAGTTGTAAAACACATCCATCCACAAGTGAGCTTGAGATAATTTTTCTTCTTAATTTCAATAAACTGTTGGGACCATTAGACCTTTTGCATTTTCTTTTGGAAGGTTTTTTTTTTCTCTTTGCTGATTTAAACTCCTCGTTTCAATAGGCTGCACTGGTCAGAGAGAAAGGAGTGGTGGTGTTTTGGCAGAACTTGCTGGAAGCCCTGGACTCCTGTGTTTTGAACTGCTAAGCTGAAAATAAAAATCTGCTGCTGAACTGCTTTTACATTATTTTTCAAAATACATTTAATGTCAAGAGGTTACAAGCAGACAGCCTTTTCCAGCTGAAACACAAGAAATATTTCTGAAAACAGCTGGAAATTGGCAAGAAAATACAAAAGTTAGGACATATTTAAGAATCACTAGCTTACAATTAACTAGACCTGTAATTGTTTTTTAAAACCCCAATATTAGCTTAAAAAGATACACAGAGATAGGGTCCTATAGCTAAATCATCTCTCATATATACCTCTAAAATACTGAATACTTTATTTCTCAGATGAAAAGTCTGTGACTGGCTTTCCACAGAGCCAGATGGAACACATTTGCCATGAAATATTTCCATTTTAGCTAAAGCAACAACAATGACAATAATTTGGGAAACAGGCTACCATCAATTCAACCACTTCCTTCCAGAGAAGCCCACTGGAGACTCTTAATCCCTCCTGTGAGTAGTGGACCCATAAACCAAGGACCAGAAGCATAGAAAAGTAATTAATAAATATGCTTCTGCTTCTTTATTGTATCAGCAGAGGAAAAACAAGGAATGCTGTGAATTTTGTGTTTCATGGAATACGTAGGAAACTACCCAAATGTACAATGTATGGAATATTATGCATTGAATTCAGTAATAATTAGTCAAGATTTGGATTTCTGATCAATCTAAAAACCTTTTTGGGATACCTCATCTCCTCCCTGTGTTTTATGAGCCCAGAGAGAAAATTGTTTTTATTTCCTCTTTGATTATTCACCTTCATCCTTTCTGTGAGGATTTTCACCTAAACCTTCCCTGTATGAACCCTTCTTGTTTGGGACTCACATTCTAGGCCAGTTCCCATCCCAAAACAACAAGACAGCCCAAAATCTTTCTGCCTTTGTGCTCTGGGTCACCTCAGACAGGTGAGCTTCCTCAAAGAGCTTCCTGCACTCTCCACCCCAAGTAGACACTGCCCATCCCTTCATCTAATTTAATCAACTCCAGGCTCATGTGATCCAAGCTTGGTATTTCTCCTGCCTATCAAGCTGAAAATAGCAGAGACTCTTTGATGGATCATTAATTTCTTGAGCAAGAAACTTCCCAGACGTTGCATCCCCTTATGATTTTTTCCCCCCTTTTTCTTCCTCTTCTTCCTGGAACCTTTTCCCTTTTCCACGAGCCTTCACTGAGTTGAATAAGAGGAGTCCTTGTCCTCCCAGCCTTGGATGCTGCAAGGAGGCAATGCTGAGTTTCAATTAATTCAAGTGCAAAAACTGGCACTGAAGCAGCTGGTTCATAGCAATTACAGATGTGCTGGTGGGGGGAGGCTTCTGCAGGTCTCCACTCTCCAGTCTCTTGCTCCAGCTTGGTTGTGCCTTTGCCTTGGAAACCTCTAAGGACAGAGATAACTCACATGACACAAGCCCACATCCAGCTACTTTACTGCTTGAGGAAAAGAGGCCTGGACAAAGCCTTCTGTACAGAAACCACAGTAATGCACCACAGAGCACAAGTTCTTCCCTGTTTTGTGTTGTAATGGAGCCCTGGGAGGAGAACTCCCAGCTGTTTTTATCCTCCTGGAAACCTGTGGCTCTCATTTGCTTGGGAACTTGTTCTCACTGTGGCTCATCACGGGCAGAGGCAGCAGAGCAAGCCCCTCTCTGTGCCGGCCTGCAGGGCAGGAGCAGCCTCCCAAGGGGCTCCAGGGAGGCTCATGCAAGAGCAGAGCATGCAGAGCATCAGGAGAAGCTGGAAAGCATCAGGAGAAGATGGAAATCTGTTTGTAGGATCTCCCCACTGAAAAAGAAGCAGCCCCTGGCAGCCAAGCCCTCTTTGCTCAAGGATCAGAACTCGTTGGGAGAGCAGCAGCTTCGTGGTGCAGGGCAGTGACTGTGGTGTAGTGGTCCCTGCCAGTGTTTCCAGCTCTCTGAGGCACCTCTGTGCTGCCTTCCCACCCAAAGGTGCTGCCAGACAGACAGACAAGCCATGCGCACAGAAGGAATACCCAAAACTTGAGACCCACGATAGCTGGGGTCAGCTACCCTATTTTAATTAATTGTGTGTCAGTTCATATAATTAAAAGCATGCCAAATTAATTGCTAGTGAAGGCTGCAGAGGATTTATGCTAAAACAGAAGTAAGTAATAATTTGGAGCAGGACAGGGCTGTGCTATCCCACAAGTGTTCTTGTCATTACACATGAAACAAAGCTCTTTTTCTGACCCTTTGTTTCTCCACTTGGCATTTGAGAAGATCCAATTAGTTGTAAATTACACCAAGCCCCAAGGTCTTCTTTCTTTTTAAATATAAATTTAAATCTGGAAGCCAGCCAGGTTTCATAGACTCAGAAAGTGTCAGCCTGTCTTTTTTTGGAGGAGCTTGATTTCCTGGGGGGGTTCCCCTCCAGCCTCACCAGTCCAAATCAGCACTTGGGCACTCTCATCTGCCCAGCTCCTTTTGAAACCCTCTTGGCTGGAATAAGGACAATTTCAGGCAGAGACCAGGATGTTTTCATTTGCCAGAGTTACTCCCAAGTCCCAAGAGCTTCAGGTGGTCTCCCTCAAGCACCCAGATGTCCCCAGACCCAGCCTGCACAGTGACACCTTCCATCAGTTTTGGTGTCAGGAAGAGGGCACGTTGTGGGAAACACAATCTGAACAAAATGTCAGCATCAGAGAGAAGAGTAGGAATATCAGCCAATCACTCCAAAACTCACTTGTGGGCATGGTGGTCAAGTTTTTCAGAAACAAAACAAAACAAAACACAGTGGCAGGGGGTGAGGGTAGATTCCCTATTTCCCTAAATGACACATTTTGGAATACAGCCCTTCATGCTGGTGTAGATCCAGTATTCTGTTAGGAAAGAGGTGACTTTTTTTTTTTTTTCCTTTCAATAAGTTATTAAACAATTCACACAGAAATCCTGCAATTTCACTTAAAAGACTGGGGAAAACAGCTCCTGTAATATGGAAATAAGCAAAATTCCATTTCAAAGATTTACCCTCATGTTATGCAAATCCTAGAAAGTCCTCTGAAGTGCACCACTTTCAAGCTCAGCTTTAATGTCCCACATGTTGTCATAATTCTGGAAGCCAAGCAAGATGAAAACACGACCAGGATTGCACAGAAGGATGAGCAATGGGAGAACAGGGTATTTACTAGCAGTATCTGCAAGCTGCTTGAAATTTCAGGCTTAGCCTTGGCCATCAGCTTGGCCTTTGTGTTTGAGCCTGCTCTTGTTACATCAGAGCAGAGTAAAATGTTGTTTGCCTTGGCTGGTCACAGTAGCCACCCTAGGTAGAGGGCAAAAGGTAGTGCACTTCATGGGTTTAGAAATTTGGGTCATTGCTGCCCCCATATCCCTTTTCCGAAATTGGGAATGCAGAGGATGGAGTCTGCCCCAGGGAAATCCTGCTCACAGGGGTGTTTCTGCCCATGGGATTTCTTCTGGGGGTTGCCAGATCCTTTGGCAAATATGGGAGCAGGGCATTCTGGAGCAATAGCCCATCCTGACTCCACAGAAACCACCCCTCTCTGCAAACATCAGCCCATGGCTGCCACTTAGAGCCCTGCAGCCTCACCAGAAACCAGGTGATCAGAAAGATCCTCCTGCATTTTATTCCTTTAAACCACGGGCAAAAATATCTATGGATGGAGAAAGACGAAGAGAGAAAGGATGGAGAAGGACATTTATGGATTCTCCATCTATGGGTGGAGAAATGCTGGAGCTCCTGAATTTCCTCTTCCTTGATTCATGGGCACATCCTTCCTCCGTACTCTAACTCTGAGTGGGTTTGACACCAGGAATCAGTGAATTGTGCCCTTGATGGCCCCATCTGTGATCTCAAACTGCTCTGAGTCCATGGAGTGACTGGGGCTGGGTGGCTCTGGGAAGGACAGCATGCATTTCTGGCCCTGCAGAGGGAACTGGTGTTAGGCTTGTCTCAGTTTGTCACTCTCAGACCTGTGTCCAAGAGAGATCTAAGATTCATTTCACATTCCCTGTTCAGTGCAGCCAAAGATGTTTTCCAGGGATTAATGAGCAAACTGACTGACAGCTCAGGGAGCAGCAGAGACCATTAACCTTGTGGAATGCTAATTTCCTGCTACCCATCAGGGATGTTAGCAACTGGAAATAACTCCCAAACAGCAACTAGATTTGGGGTTGTTTGAATGGATAATGCTGCTCTGTTTCTTGGGTCATTTGTAGAAAAGCTGGGCTTTTTTACTTCAGCTACTGCTGATGCCTCAGGTTTTAGCTTTTCTATTTTTCAGATTCTATTCTGCTTTAGTGTGTGGGTCTGGGCTTCATCTTAGGGGACAGTAAGCTCTCTTCACAGAGCAGGGAGACAAAACCTTTCCTTCTCTAGCTGGGGACCCAAGGACAACAGATCTCAGGCCCAAGAGCAGAAACAACGTGGACTGAAGAGAGAAAACAAGGATGGAACTGCATGGGCTAAAGCTGTAATTGGACAATTAGCTCCAATATGCTAATGGACCAAAAGTTATGAAAGTGTGAGACCCTGTGACCTGTGGTCCATTTTGTCACCATTTTGGGTTGTGCTGCCCAAGGTGGATCTATTGATGCCACTTAATAAATCCCTACTTGATTCTTTAGCTCTGTCCTAGGTCAGCCTTCACAAGGCATCACTACCACCTGTCCTCTGTGCTTGAGACAGCCCAGATTTGCAGCTTCCTTCATGACAGGACAAAGGGTTGACTACCTCAGTGCCCTGCTTGGGTGGCAGGGATGGTGCTTCACCCCACATTGCACATCCCAAAGTTTGCATTGTGCCTCCATTTTCTTTGCCAGAGACTGGGAGCAAGCTGGGAAGGGCCTGAGCCTCTGTCAAAACAGAACAATTTTGGCATCACCAGCTGTGTTTCCATGGCTGCAGAACACACTGCATGGACCTGGCCTGCACTGCTTATCCCATCCCACTGACTCACAGCATCACACTGCTGGGAAGGGACTCTGGGAACACCCAGGGCAAGGCATCCTTCAGGTCTCTGGGCGGCTGTACCACCCTGGGGCAGGACTTTTGGTCACTGACAAATCTGAGCTCCCAGAAACAGCTTCTGCCTGTTGCACCTTGTTATAATGTCTATCACAACCAGCTTAACTGTAAAATCCTCTCAGAAATCAAGCAGCTGCTCCTAATTTTGGGGTCCATAGGAGCAGAAGGGAATAAGGGCAGAGATAACCAAGTTCTTCACCTTACACTGGATAACCACCACCAAGAGAAACTGTAAAATTCCCCTGTGGGTGCTGAGATGAAGCACAGCAGAAGAAATACACAAAGCCAATATTAAAAAAGGGGAACAAAAAAAAGCAAGGTACATTAAAATTGTAAAACTCTCCTTATGAAAGTTATAAATTTTCATTTCCTGATCCTTTTTCAGAATACAAAGTGAAAAAAAAATCACATTTTTCAAATGTTCCAGATAATACAACTTTGAGGGTATGAATCATGATTTTCTTCATTTTTATTGCTCAGGACTATTGTACTTGTTTAAGGGACTACAAAAAGTTTTTGTTGCTTTCCCACTCCTCTAGGTCTTGAGATTTAGGTTTTTATTCAGTTGTTATCTTCATAGTTAGAGGCAGAAAGCAACTAAAGTACTTTTTCTTCTGATCTCTATTTTTTTTAAGTTGCAGATATTGTAAAAGCTTGCAGAGAGAGAGGGAAAAAAGAAAATCCCACGCCAGGATAATCCATCTTCCAACAGTCAACATGACTGTGCTAGATGTAGATAACTTTCAAAAGCAAACTTGAAAGAGGGCAACACTTAGTTCAACACGAAACTTCTTTTGGAGCAATTATTTAATAATTTACCTTCTAAAAGGTGGAGTCTACAGCCTCTGGTACCAAACCCAGGTGACTCTGAAGTAACCACAAAAGAACCTCTTCACTAGAAATGGAAAGATAGGCTCGCTCTGCCTGTTTTTATTGCACATTTGCTGCCAGCAATAAAGCCATGAGCAGAGGCCAGAGCCTGTAGTAGCCATCTCTGGAGCAGGCATCCAAGGAACAGCATGAGGCTGGAAGCCAAAATCCAGGCCAGCTTTGCCCAAAGGGATGGGCTGGCCTGGCAGAGCCACCCTTGACTCAGCCACTGATTGATACAGGAGCTCAGACCAAGCACAGCAGAACCACATTAATAAATAAGTGTTGTCTTCTAATTATCCCATCTCACAAATAATCTCTGCCAGAGCCCCAGGTTGGAGAAGACAACTTTGCCAGCAGAGATGGCAGTGTTTGGGTAGGTAAAACCCTCAGCATCCCAGCTCTGAGGTCTGAGGGCTGCTAAGCTGGGCTCAGAGAGCATTGGGACCTAGGACACCTCCTCACTGCTGCCACACTTCCCCCAGCAGGGAATAATGCACTGAGATGCTGAGTATTGAGGGCATTTCTCATCTACTGGTGCAGGGTCCCCCATTCCCTCGTTTTCAGAAGTAACCAGCACGGGGATCAGATGTGAATCCCTTTGCCTGCAGAACAAATGAGGCAGACATCAGCTGGAAACCTGCCCTGGGGGAAAGCAGACTGCGCTGCTAGGGGCAACAGGGAAAATGGGTGCCAGGAACTGCTCAGGCAATTTGCTGACCAAAATGTTACACATTTTGGGCAAGAGGAATTCTTGCACCAAACTGCCCCTTTCGCATCATCTTAAAAGAAAAAGCAAACTTAGAGACCTTGAGGAAAGACAAGGCACTTTCCTCACATTTAAAACTGACTTATTTTTAAAGGCTTCAATGACACCATTGATGTTTTGCAGGAACTGGGATCTCATGCAAATGATAGTGGTGCTGGTGTCTGCTCAACTCCTCTGTGGCCCATGGTTCTTTTCAATTCCCTGCAGAGATATCCAGGTCACCTGCTCTTCTTCTCCCATTTCCCTGCCTTGTTACAGCTGCAGAGCAGTGCTCCCCTTTTGTGGCATGGGTAGCAAAGAGGGTTTCTCTTAGCAGTGTGGCCAGGAGAAGCTCTTCCCACTGCGTATAAAACTTCCCCAGGGGTTACAGAGTGGCTGGAGTTTCCATTAAGCCCCTTCCAGGTGTCAGATCTCTAGCTCTGACCCAGCATTACAGAATCAGGTTTGTGCATTGGTGTTGCTGCTCTTTGCTATGTATTCCCTTCATTTCTCTGTTATAGAAATATGCTGTATTAAACTGGTTAGATGATTGAGCTGACTGTTTTCCTATAATTCAATTGTATAGAATCATAGAGCCATAGAATGTCTTGGGTTGGACCTTTAAGATCATCCAGTTCCACCCCCCTGCCATGAGCAGGGACACCTTTCACTAGGTCAGGTTGCTCCAAGCCCCTCCAACCTGGACATGGCTAATTCCAGCTGGGAATCCACAGCTTTTCTGGGCAACCTGTGCACCACCCTCTGAGCAAAGAACCTTTCCCTATTATCTAATCTAAATCTCTCCTCTAAAAGCCTTTTTGGCTGCTGAAAAAAAAGTCCAACAGAGAAATAAACACAATGACAAATACAGTGAGATAACATATGGTTTTCAACTCCCTGTGCAGAGGGAATTCTCTTACTGGCCCTGAGTCCCAGCTTCCCAGGCCCTGAATGCTTTTTGTGTCTTACTAAACCACAGACTGGGACCTATCACTTTTGAAACCCTTGCCTGTACTGCCTCAATTGACTCACAACAAATATTTACCATGTGTAAATATAGGATATAAATATAAGATATAAATATCAGGATATAGATAGTCGAAAACCATCAGTTTAAACCACAGTAACTGGGAGATGTTTTGAAAGAGAATTCACAAGGCAGGGGTGTTCTGTTCCCTTCCTTTTATTAGTGCAGAAGGGCAGAGAAAATGGAAAAGAACTTGGAAGGGAAGGAAAGAAGGAAGGTACAAGAAATGCTATTATGATGATGATGATAATAATAATAACACTAATACTACAAAAGGTAAAGAGATTAAAAAAATTCCATGGAAATCATTGACTCATGGAGGTATTAAGGTACTCACAGAAATTCCCTGACAAGGTACACTTTTTGAGAACAGAGCCATATGGAGATGTTCTTGCATGTCCTAAAAGCAACAGACTAAACAAAATTTCTGCAGGGAAGTCCTGCAGTTCTGTGCCATGACAGTTATCATGCATCCACTGCAGAGCTCCTGATCTGCTCCTCAGAAATAGTCCTAGAGAATCTGTTCTCCACAAAAAAGAATCTGCCCTTGCTGTTGTTGAATATTCAGTGTCACAGTCAACACACAGCATTTGCTTTTATGAATAGGACCAAATAATTCATCATACATCTAACCTTTGATACAATAATATTATTTCCTTCTGCTTTAAAGTGGCTAAACAGGAGTTTTATTTTTGTGTTTCTTGGGGGCAGCATTAAGTGTGGGTAGAGGACAGGGACAGGAGCTGTAGGGCTCAGCAGATGATGCCAGAGCCCCACTTCTCCTGGTACCTTTAGGTGGGTTTTCCCTGAGCTCATCCTGTCAGCTCCTAGCAGCAAAGTTAGTTTCCAGCCATCAGCTGACTTGCAGGAAAGCTGCCCTGTGTGCACCTGCAAACCCACAGTAAATGTGAGCTGACTTCCTCACTTAGCTCTGATATCCAGCCATCTGGCTGTGTGGCTCCCCACACAAGGATAATCCTTAAAATCTACCTTCCCATCATGGTCCAAACCAAGATCCAACTCCCCTGAGTTCCTGGCATGAAGTAGCAGTTATTAATTTTACAGAAAGCTTATTTGTAATTTTGTAAAATTGGCCTCAGCTACAGGGTTTGCTTTTCAACTTTTTCTCTGTTTGCCAGGAGGTTGGATCTGAATACTGGCATCGCTCTACCTTTCAAAATTTATGAAGCATAAAAATGTGGCAGGAATATTACTGCTCTGCAAACATCAGGTATTAAAGTATTAATTGCTATTCTCACTCTTCTACTATGCACAGTTCGGAAATGAGAAATAAGGTTTTTCTGTCATTTACACTGATTCAAATAGAGTTCATTGAAATCCCAACATTTTTTTAGTGCCAGAAGTCAGGTGCACGGAGGGGTTTTAATAACATCAGGTCCCTCAGGACCCATCACCTCCCACTGAAGACTAATAACACACACAATTTACCTGGGCAGTTTCAATCCTGACCCCAACTGGCCTCAGTGACAGACCAAAGGACAATGAGCAGCAATGTCCTTTGATCACCTGGATATTGGAGTGCCAAAAGCACTCCTGCTCAGTGGGAGAGGAGGGAAATCTGTCAATGCTCTTCAGGAGGTGGCTGCAAGATGTGTTGGATGTGTGACTGGACAAAAACCTTAACTGTGCATTTCAGAAGAACATCCAGCTACCACTGAGCCAGAGGAGACATTCATCTTCCTCTTCTCAGCTCTCTGTCATGCAGAAGCCTCAGAAAATGCAGACACAACTGTGATGCTTTACCCACCCACCCCTGAAACAGGATCTCAAAACACAGGGACTGAGACATTTGCTCACGGCAGCTCAAACTCTGGGGGGAGCCTGTTTTGAACCAGGAGCTGAAATTCTCATTTTCTGTGCTCACAGTTTTTTCAGTACACCTTGACTGTGGCTGGAACAAGGGCAACCAAGACTGTCTAACACCTAATTGTTGCTCCTCTTGGTTTCAGATTGTGCCTGTGGCTTCCTGTGCTTTCTCTGTACCTCCAAAAAAGGATCTGGAGCTGTTTCCTCTGTACCCTTCCTGTGCTGAACAAGCCCAGCTCCCTCTGCCTCTCCCAGCCCTGACCATCTCAGTGGCCTCTGCTGGACTCCACTAGACCCGATCCAGTAGCTCAGCACAGCATTCAGATGTGGCCTTGGCAGTGCACCAGGGCCCTTACCTCTCCTGCAAAGCTTCTTTCCAATCTGTCTGCCCCACTTTGTCCTGCTGGCGGTTGGGTTTGAGCTGCAGGACTTGACATTTGCTTTACTTAAACTCCCTAAAGTTCCTGAATAGGGAATCTTGCTACCACATCAACATTTTTTAATGCACTAAGAGGAAAACATAGAAAAGCTGACGTTTTTCTGACAAATCCTTAATCTGTTTTATTTTAGTAACTGGCATTGGAAAAATTGAATCCCCACCTACTCAGTTCTCGCTTAGGCTATATTATTATTTTAAGACATTTTAAAATATTCTTGATTCCCAACCATAAACTGTAGAAAAAACGAAAGATGTCAGAAAAGAGGTTACAGATTTGAGCTTCCCTGCTGTCAATTCTCCCACACACACACCTGTGCCCCACTGCTGATCTGTGAGTTATTGAAAGAGTATCCCAGGGAGACTAAACGTATATCTAAAATAAGCCACAGAGATTTCCATCCACATCCATTCAGGCAAACAACCAAAAAAAAAAAAAAAAAAAAAAGAAGAAAAAAACGTAAGGAGAAGTGATTCTCCTAGTGACAAAATCTGAGAAGCTGCAAGGCAAAAATATCAGTGTGTGTTCTGGCACCTCTTCCTTCACCAGGGCTCAGTTTTTGTGTTTGTTTCCTAATTGCAGTCATGTGTAAAACTTATCTGGCCAGAACTGCCATGATTTCACCCAGCCATTGTCCCCCCTGCTGGCTCCTGCAGAGGGTGTGCTGTTGTACGAGCCATAGCTCAGGAGGTGCAGCCTGGACAGCCTGGGGATGAACAGTATGGAAAAGAGCTCAGCCTAACTCAAAAGGAAAACTGCCTCACCCAGAAACTCATAACTGCTGTCAACTCCCCGATTTTTACTAGTTTGATTCACTGTTGAATGGTGGTTTCCAAAATGAAACATGTTTGGATAACCTGTCTATGGTAGACTTAGCATTTGGGCCTGTAGGTGCTGTCAAACCTCTTTTTGGGCTGTATGTGTTGAGGGTGAGAACAACCCTTTCCTGCCTGTTGTGCAATGTATACCTGATAAGGGCAGGGAACAACCACCCAGCCTGGTGTTGACATCCATCTTTACTTGACATTTCACAGAATTCCCAGAATGACCAGGTTAGAAGAGACCTTCAAGATCATCAAGTCCAACCCATGCCCCAACACCTCAGCTTAACAATGGCACCCAGTGCCACATCCAGTCTCTTTTTAAACACATCCAGGGATGGTGACTCCACCACCTCCCTGGGCAGGCCATTCCAGAACTTTATCACCCTTTCTGTAAAAAACTTTTTCCTAATATCCAACCTATATTTCCCCTGACACAGCTTGAGACTGTGCCCTCTGGTTCTGTCAGTGCTGCCTGAGAAAGAGACCAACCTCACCTGACTGCAGCCACCTTTCGGTGAACTGTAGAGAGTGATAAGGTCACCCCTGAGTCTCCTTTTCTCCAGGCTGAACACCCCCAGCTCCCTCAGTCATTCCTCACAGGGCTTGTGTTCCCAGCCCCTCACCAGCCTCGTTGCCTCCTCTGGACACACTCAAGTGTCTCAATGTCCTTCCCAAACTGAGGGACCAGAGCTGGACACAGCACTCAAGGTATGACCTCCCACAGAGCTTGTTCCTTGTCTCTGGGTTGGAAGGGACATCAGGAGGCCTGGAGTTCCAGACCTGCCTTACCTTTGGAGCAGGACCATTGCCAGCACTGGTCAGGTCTGTCCTGGATCTGTCTAACCAGATCTTGAAGCCTTCCTGGACCTGACCACCCAGCACCACACCAAGTGTGCTGCACCTTCTCTAAACACCCAACCTAATTTTCAAACACGACTCAAGGATGCTGAAAGTGACTATGTCCTAAACAGGCTGGAAGTGGGAGAACCCTAAACAGATCTATGAGAACTTGGGATGCACTTCAATGTATCCATGGGAATTCTTCCTCAATTTTTCACATAACAGCCCAAAAGATAAATAGTCCAAGAGATGAGAAAGCAAAACATTGGGGTTTTATTAATGGACACAAGAGATTTTTTGCAGAAAAGTCTTCTCTCTGAAAAGAATCAATGCATTATTGCAATTGAATACAATATGTCTGGAAATCTTCCTTGGTTTTCCTGGATTGAAATATTTTTTAAAAATGGTGGTATCTATCTATCTATCTATCTATCTATCTATCTATCTATCTATCTATCTATCTATCTATCCACCCATCTTTATTGGTATCTAGACTTTTGAAAAGATATATTGGGGGAGAAACAAGGGAGAAAAGAATAGTTCCAAAAAATATTACATATCATTTTTACAAGAAAAGAACACACAGAGTCTTAAATATCTTTTTGTAGCATCTCTTTTCTTGGTGAGTCAGACTGGGATGTTTTACTGTCGAAAACTGAGCACACCTGTCCAATTATTTTACTAATTTGAAGGTCTGCCTGATAAAAAAATATGCTCTGAGTTTCATGACCAAAAGGGAGGCTGCTTAATTGGCTCATAATTTCTCTCAAAAGCAATGGAAATAATCAGCTGGTTGCTGAGTATGACCATGTCAGTGTTTCCAATAGTTACAAGACAAAAAAAAAAAAAATAAGTGGTGAAGGTTTCTAGATGAATAGTTTCTTTTTTTTTTAAAGAAAACAAATCCCACAGTCTATTTTCTGCAGACAATAGAGACTTAAAGAGCTACAAAATCCCTAAAAACAACCCTCAAAGTAAAGGTGTGAGCCCTCCTGATTGCAGGGCAGGCAGCAGATGATGCTTTGCAGAGGGGACAGATTCCAGGGGGGCAATGAGCTCCTCCATCCAGGCACATTTCAGTCCTAGGAGCAGCACCCCTGCCTGGCACATCCCTCTGGCTGTGCCAGCCCCTCCAGGGAGCAAAGTCTGCAGGACACAGAGCTGCTCTGCTCCGGGCAGTGGCTGCTTTCCAAGAGCTGGAACATGGCACGTGGCTGTGTTACTCCAGTGGGGTTTTTTTTGGCTGTGGCAGGTGTTACCAAAATGAGCTCAATCTGTTCTGGGAGGCAGGAGATGCTTTCCACAGGAAGATTTGCCATTTCCTCCCACTCCTGAGGCCTCCTGTGTAGAGTGAGCTGTTAGCAACAGGACATGGGATGAGAAGTTTTCCAGACATCACATACCATCTTCACCCACTCCAGGGATTGGGTTGACATCACAGCTCCCATCTACTCACACTCAGAGATGTGCATCTTCCCTGCTTTCTTTACTAACTCACCTAGATAAAATAAAAAAAAATTAGTGTGTTTTTTGTTTTAAAACCAGTGCAATCCTTTAATCCAGTGCAATCTCTATCTCCCTGTTGAGGGAGTGATAAACATTTGAGAAAGAAGTGAATGCTCTAAAGCTGTCAGAACTGAAATTCAGCTTTTTTGGGTCTGCATTTGTGGCACCATGGACAAGATTGTGCAGTACTCTAAATAAATGGACCTTGTTGTTTTGTCAGTGTCCAAGAGCTCTGATTCATCATTCCTTTGTGCCCCAGCCCTCTGCCATGAGAACATCTGTGAATTTATTCCCAGCCAACCACCCTGTCACAGGGACAGCTCCAACAGAAAAGCATTTTGGACAAGGTAGAGCAGTCATCACCTGTGTATTTCAGGTACCCTGAGGGTGAGGAATACAAAAAAATCATCACTCTAAGGAAGATTAAAGCAATCAGAGTATTGATCCAGCGAAGCAATTACATACAGACTTTTTTTTTTTTTTTTGTCAAAGCAACTAAACAAAGAGCTTGAGCATTTGGCAAAAGCTGAGCAGAGAAATAATAGTTGAAACCCAATGAAACTCGAGCACAAATTACATCCTAAAACCTGTACATTGATCAAAATGTTTGATTCTTGATTTTTTTTTCCCCAAGGACTAGAAGTATTTCAGAAAGCTGAAACATGGAGACCAGTCTCTCATTTAGCAGGCAGGGCTAAGTGCAGGATAAGATACTGTGGCAAAGCTCCCTGCCCATAACACTCCTGGGAAGACATTAATTTAAGAAATGCAAGAAGAAGTTGCAGAGCCTTTCCCTCAGCTGCTGTAGGACACAGCAGGGGTGATTCCAAAGCCTTTGCAGCTGACGCAGGGACAAGGTAACACTGAAGTCAGCGCTGCTGCAGTCCCTGAGCTCTCTCCTACACCAGAGTGGTGCTGTGGGGGCAGCTGAGCACACACCATGGCTCCCACACTTGGCAGGACACTCTGGAGCCAACCAAACAGCCAAGGATGGGCACAGAAGGAAGATTTGTTTCACCCCAAGCAGAACACCGGTAAATTACCACATGAATCTTATAAATGAGACACAGGGAACACCTGGGTGGGAAGGTCTGATCTAAAATCCATTTCCCAGCCCAATCTGTACTTGGACCTTGGCTTTCCAAGCATGAGGGCTTTGTTGCCAGATGAACCTCATCACAGTCTGTCTCCTGCCATAATTGAGTTTCTGCCTCATCATCCAATGGAGAAATGACTCAGCTTCAATTATGGGAGGAAAGTGTTTTTTCTCTTTGTAGTCATTTCCTCCAGCTCCTCTGTCTTGGGGAAAAAAACCAAACCAAACCCAACCAAACCAAACCAAACCAAACCAAACCAAACCAAACCAAACCAAACCAAACCAAAAAAAGAATCTCTGTTCTTGAGATCACTACACTGATTTAAAAATCAGTTTTGTTTTAAGTCCAGGGGGTTTTCCAGGGTATATCTCATCCTTCTAACCAGAGAAAAGGCATAATGGCAGTTCCTGTTTGCTGAGTGAGCCCAGAGAAAATAATGCTATTATTGCTTTATTCTTATTTTCTACCTTTATTTTTTTTGGCAAAGCAGAAATATCATGTGGGAAATACTGGCTTTTAAAATTGATTGCAGTTTCCACCCCTCAAGGAAGGCTGAAACATTCACAACCAGCTCTGCTAAGAGTAGAATTTATGTTTTTTCCATCTTGGTCTTCTATCAAAGCTTTGCCCATTTCTAGTAAAAAACCTTCTTAATATACAAATGTGTGGGCAGTAAAAGGGCTCTAATACCCAAGTGTCATAAAAAAGGAGAGAGATTTAAAACTCTACCAAATAATTTCTGTCTCTCCAAAGCAATATACAGCCCTCTAAAACATGGGGGTTTGCTCTGTTATGTACACAAGCCTCCTATGACATCTTAATCTCTTGATTGAAAAACCTGGTTTTTTTCCCCATCTGCAAAGAAAATATTTCCTGTGCCCTTGGAGGTGGCAGCCCCTCAACCCATCAGCACGAGTGGTGTCTGGCCATTCAACACATGGCCAGCCCTGGAGTGGCCCTGGCTGTCCCTGCAGCAGCCAGCTGTCCCCGAGGCCACCATGGGGAGGGAGGTGCATGGCTTTGGAACAGATTCCAGCTCTGCAGTGGATCCACTGCTGCTGCCCACGTGCGGTGAGATGAGAGCAGACGGCCCAAAGCAGGGTCAGCACTCACTAGTGGAGACCTGAGGGCTGGAGGGGGAAATCTGTGATCAGAGAGACGAAAGCCACTCTGACAGCAGAGTCCTGTGCTGGAAGCTGGGGAAGGAGGGTGGACAGCCAGCAAAGGAGGAGCATGGAAATAGGATCCAGATCACCGTGTGCAAGGGCAGTGCTGCCCACGGGCAGCCGGGTCATTGCTGGGCTAAATCAGGTCAGTCTCAGGGAGAAAGAATTCCTGGACAGCAGGAAGGGAACAGAGCCCTCAGGATGGAAAGAGAACACCTAGGGCATGGAAGATCTGGAGCTCCTTGATCTGGGCTCCAGGCAGTTGGTTACTCCTCCTTGACACCAGGGTGTGGGAGAAAAGGAAAACCATCCCTACCCATGAGCTTGCAGAGGGATGGGCAGCATGAGCAGGCAGCACACTCAGCAGAGCAGTGGCATTGTCCAGATATGGCCCTCTCAGGATGAATTAAATTAAATAGCAGCACACAGGCTGTTTGCAGCTATGAAAATGTGTTCTGTTTTTGCAGGGGATAAAGAGATGCATGTTCTTCACCAACAGCTCAGCAGACGTTCTCTGTCATTCTTACCATCAGCCAACTATGTTCAAAAATCTGGGTGGGATGCACCCATCCTTCTAGTCACATGCTGCCAGTCCCTAAGGTAAAGCACGTATACAAACTGAATTCATCAAAACTGATCCTGTGCTCGTGCTTTCACAGATATTTCATCCTTCCTCCAGCTTGTCCATGCTTCCTTCTCTCCCACTCCCTCCCCCTCCCAATGGCAGTAATCTCAAAATCATGAGAAAGAAAAATAAACCAGCACAACACAAGATATAAAACAACAGAGCAATTTAACAGGAGCAGATGGCATCCACAAGAAACTGAAATACAAGCACACATCAATTACTGCAATATTCAGCCCTCGTAAACTTTCAACAAATATGTTCACATAAACAAGATCCTACATTCTGCATCCTAATTAATCTTCACATTTGTATAAAAACACTTCCAAGAACAAGGAAAAAAATGCTAAAGGAACACTTGCTCAAAGTGTTTTTTTTTTTTTCTTCAAGTAACTGAAAGAAAATTCTAGGTTTTTTTCTATTGCAAAATGATACTTGAATCCCCTTCTCAAAATTTCGTAATGATTTTGGAGAAGGGCTAATTTTACTCACAGCTGTGGCTTTTTCTCTGGAAGGGGCTCCTAGACAGTTGTATGGGCATAAAATTTACTTTTGCTTGGCATTTTATGGGAAGTAAGGAATGAAAAAGGGAACCTGACTGCAACAACAAGCCAAACCACAAAGGAAACACAGAGTTTTTCAAATAACCGATTCTTTGGCTCAGTAACTGTAATGAGGAGGTGGGAAGTGGGAAGAGTTTCAGGATGAAACCTGAAATTCTGCAAATCACGGCGGCTTTGAGGCAGCTTCTGCACTGCCATCGCTTCCTGCCCCAGCTGCAGTGGTTGGCACACCAGTCCTGGTAGCCCACACAGACCAGGGGCCCACAGTCACCACTGCCAGGGCATCAACTCCATCAGTCCTTGCACATGCTAATACATGATAGTCTTAACTGGAGTGAGTATTTCTGCCAAGACAGTGAAATAATTTCTTTTGCAGGTCAACACCACTTCTTTTCTTGCCATGAAAAGTTTTGTATCAACTGCACTTTAATTCCAGCACAGTGGTAACAAACCCAGGAAATTTCTGCTCTGGAATGTGTTCAGCCACGTTAACCAAATTAGACTCCTAGCAAGGATACAGCAGTGCTGGAGGTATTTTGGCAATCCTTGCAGTTGGAGCATCTTCTGTGCATAAATCATCTCTACTCCTCATTGGACTACCCAACCAGTGTCACAGTCACACAGGAATTGCAGCAATGGACAAGCCAATGGGTGACTTTCCTGAAGGCAAGTCTTGTGCATTTTGGCACAATATCTATTTACAAGCCTTCCAGTGCACATATCTGAACTGTTCTGCATGGTCACAGCCAGGCACACAGCCCTGGAACTGACCAGGCAGCCCAGAGGCTGTAGAAGATGCCACATCTTTCCAGCCACTTGTGCTCACTGTATCACTCAGTGTGTCCATAGCCATACCTCACTATTGTATTTGCATTGCCTCCAGACAAAGGAAAGAATGATGAATCTGACTCCATGTTCTCAGAAGGCTAATTTATTATTTTATGATACTATATTATATTAAAGAATACTGTACTATACTAAAGAATACAGAAAGGATACTTGCACAATGCTAAAAAGATAATAATGAAAACTCATGACTCTCGTCAGAGTCCTGACACAGCCTGGCACTGATTGGCCAATGAGTGAAAACAATTCACACCAGAATCCAATGAAACAATCACCTCTGGGTAAACAATCTCTAAACACATTCTAGACGAGCAAAACACAGGAGAAGTAAATGAGATAATAATTGTTTTCCTTTTAATATGAGGCTTCTCAACTTCCCAGGAGAAAAATCCTGGGCAAAGAGATTTTTCAGAAAATGTGAATGCCACACCTCACTACCTTGGATTCCACAGCCCAAATTGTGGCAGCAGCAACTGGAAGCAACCTTAAGCAGGGAGAATTATCTGCCTGCTTTCAGGAGGGAGATGAGAGGGACATCACCAGAAGACAGCCATCTGCAGATGTAGTTTCTCTGTGCACACAGCCAAAACCATCCAGTTTGTGACAAAACAAGTGCTGCTTTTAGTAGGTTGTGAATCTCCAGGAAAACAAAGTATTAGGCTTGCTTGGCAAGGACCTGAGGATGATATTTTTTCTATATTTCTTGTAGGGCTTCTGGGGACAGAGCTAAGGAAATGTGAACAGCTGGAGTTCACAGCGCCTTTGTTTCCACTCCCTTCATCCAGGCAGCATCAACCAGAAAGTTCTCTCCAGCCCTCACTCACTTGTCCTTTCAGTACCAAAACTCCAGTAGCACAAGACACAGCTGGCATCAGACCCCAGGGAGCTCCCAGGTTCATTGACTTCCAGGCAGAGTTTAATCAAGGTTTAATGTTTGTGAATTTGGAACTTAGGGTCCCTAGACTAAATGGGACTTGGGATCAAGGCTTGCAGAAATAAGCTGTAACAAGGACCAGCATTTAGTTGTGAGAAGCTTTTACCTCAGTGCTACTTTATCCAGGGCCTGGTAATAATTTGGAAAAGAACACTCATCTGGAGCCAGTCAATGCAATTAGAAATACAGGAAAAGCCTGATTGTTTTTCCATGTATGAAACATTAAGAAAATGAAGTAATTTCTCTTCAGTCCAAGTATTGACTGTAATTATAGATAGCAGGCAGCCTTAGCTGCTATAAAATATTGAAGTGCTTTTATATAGTTACTGCTATAGTTTACTATTTAGGGACAGGAGAAAGGTTGCCTTTTAATGAAGTGCAGTTGCACAGGACAATGGAAAGGAGGCCATTACTACATAATACTCTGCCCTTTCCATTATTAGTGTGAAAGCACTTGCCAGATGAATAGGAACTAGTTTAAACTTGGTTTATTATTTCTATAATGTTAATTTGCCTGGAGCAGCTCACTCTCTGTGTAATCTCTGCTTGGGAGAGAGATTTCTATCTGACAAAAGAGCATTTAGCATATTTTAGTTTCTCAGAGTTTCAAGTGGCTCTTCTGGTTTGGCCAGGGTCAGAGGTGAGGGAAAATGGGTTACCCTGCAAGTGTTTCCTCACAGTCAGGCCTTGCTCCTCAGCTGCTGGCATTGGGCAGTACCCAAGAGTTCAGTCACAGTCCAAAATAGCTCTGCCACCTCCTAGTTTTGTAGGTGACAGCAAGCCTTGGAGGGGCTGGAGAGTCTGTGACCCCAGCCTGGACAAGATACAGGGGCTGGAAATTGGGGTGACCAAGGGCACCTGAGGACAGACCCGAGAGGTTCCTGCAGCCCAAGTTCCCTGGCTGTGAAACAGCATGTCTGGATTTTATTACCTTTGAAATAGGGATGAGGCACATTGGTAAAGAACAGGGATTGCTTAGAGGTGAATAATGATGGTCTCATCACAGATTCCTCACAGTGAGAGCAGGTGAAATTGCCCAGCAGGCCTGACAAGTTCTCCTGCGTGATACAGCAGGGCATGACCACAGTGCTGCCAACAAAAAAAAGCTGCAAACAAACCCTGTTTCACTTCTAGAATGTGGTAAACCACACATGGTAATGCCCTTCAGAGCTACTCAAGAAAACAGAAGCACAGTGTGTGGCATTTTCCTGAAGGTGCCACCTGCAGCAGCAGTTCCCTCAGAGAGGTGAATGGAAGTGTCCCTTGCCTCCCTCAGACCTGGGGGGAAGCAGGAGATGGGGGAGCGCCTCCCCTGCCCTGGGATGGGAGCAGCAAACAGCTGGCACTCAAATCTACAAGGGGCAGAGACAAGAAGTTAGGCAGACACTCCAGTTTTCCTAGTGGTAGATGAACTACAACACTCTGCACTCTGCCACAGCTGCCGTGGACAGAAATGGGAGGAATTCCTGGGCCGGGGAGATGGGCCCAGGACCTCACTGCAGGAACCCAGGGGACCCTGTCAAAGGGTCTGCACAGGGCCCAGCAAAGACCCCATTTGTTTGTTCAGGTTGCACTCTTTCACTGCATTGTGCTGCATTGGGTCAGCTGAGTGTTTTATACTTTCTTGGTTTTTTACACTTCAGCTGGGGGCATGTTTTTAAATTTAAAAGGGAAGCATCATTAAAATTCCTCAGAAGCAGTACCTGCAATTGTACCTCACTACAAATTTGTATCCAAACTGCTGGAAAAAGTCAAGGTCAGCCTCTGGAATTTAGCACTGTCAAGGGCTATCAGAGAAAGTTGCTGAGGCTAAGGTTAAACCTGAATGTAATTAGTTTCCAGCCTTGAAGGAATAAACCTAGGTACTAGAACAGACTAAAGTAATATTCAATTAGGAGACACCTTTGCTGGCAGTCAGATTAGCTTGAAGAGGTAAGACCTACCTGCAGCTGTGGGTTTCGCTCTACCAAAATTATTACAAAGAACCATATGCAAAAGCAGAAGGCATTACAAATATCCTTTGATTAGCAAGATTAAATAACTGTTCTTACATTCCAGGGCCTTATTTTTTCTCTTGTACTCCCAGCCTCTTGCAACAAGTAAAACAGGAGGCAAAATGGGGTGAGAGAGACCTCATTCATATCTACACTCAGCAGGCATTGGGGTTGTCCAGGGCTCTGTCTTCCACTCTTTCAACATTTCTACTTCCCTTATTCAGGGAACAGTTTGGACAGACCAAATCCAGCCCACAGCCATCTCACACAAGCATCCTCTTGAAATAACATCCTAATTGATCAGTCAATAGACATCTCAGTGCAACCAATTAGCAGAGCTCAAGTATTTATTTCCTTGATATCCAGTTAATAAAACCTAAAGACTCTTTCTTTGTCAGAGGAAAATCGCTGTTTCCTTGGTGCTAAGTCAATTTTAAAAAATGAAATGGTTCTCAGGTGGTCACAGTCCTGGTGTGCAGTTTTTCCCAGATGTTTGAAGAGCCACGTGATCTTTATCAGGTCAACAGCCCAGGGCATGGCCAGGTCTGCAGCCCAGTTCATTTAAGAGGATAAGTTTAGGTGAACTAAGCTTGTACTGGGGAAGCTATATATGATAAATTTTATTTTATAATGTATATTATAAAGAAAGATCAAGAAGTTTCAATACATCTCTGAAATTCAGCAATCAATAGTTTCAGCAAAAATCCTGGGTTTAGAGAGTGGGATTTACAGTCAGTGGCCTCACAAGAGTTGCACAGGGAAGTCCTAAAGGTAGAGAGGATGAGGGAGAGGGAGCGAGGGGGAGAAATAGAGGGATAGAGAGGAGCCCACGGAGTCAGAGGTCAATCCTCATGGAGGCAATGATCAATGCTCCATTTATTGCAAA
This sequence comes from Melospiza georgiana, assembly GCF_028018845.1. Taxonomy (NCBI): domain Eukaryota; kingdom Metazoa; phylum Chordata; class Aves; order Passeriformes; family Passerellidae; genus Melospiza; species Melospiza georgiana. Next base: position 25,614,459 of record NC_080432.1, on the reverse strand, counting down.
TCTGAGGGTACATTTTTATGGTAATGCAGGGTTCAGCGACGTGGGAACACATTTGATTGGTTACAAAGTACTCTGTATAAGACAAAGAGCTAACGTATCTGTGGTCACGCAGCAGGGCTTGGCAAAAGTGTCAGCAGAACATCTTGCCCCATATCTTCTCTTCATGTCCTCAGAACATCCTGCTTCACATCCCTTTTCCTTGGGTACATCTTGGCAAACTTCTCTGTATCGTTTGCCCAAGGGCAGCCTGTCTCTGCTGTCAGGCACAAATTCAGGGCTGTGCAGCTTGCCTCTGTCCAGTGTCTGCTCAAAATGCTCTCTGCAAAGTCCACATAAGAAAATGAGTGAGGGACATAAAAGTCCCCATAAAAGAAGGGTCAGGTCAAAGATCCAGATCCTTGTGAGCAGTTTTGTGCCCCAACCCTGTACCTTCCTCACCAGCTTTATGGAAAAGGTCTTTCTCTTTTCTGCTGTTTAGGATATTGGTACCTCCCAGACTTTGGAGGATTCAAGTACATTTTTTTGGAAGTTAGATAAAGCTTTTGCTGCGCTTTTCTTGGAAAGCTTGTCTGATGGACCAACAATTCTGTACAGTTTCTTTCAAGAAGAAATACCAGGAGCATCTAGAGGAGTAAACAGAGTTGACTTAAAAGGATGTACCCCCAAAAGTGGAAAGAGAGAATTATTTCTTGAATATTATCCTCTGGATGTAAAGCAGTTGCCAGAGCAACTAGGTTTACCATAGAAAGTGCTGTTAACTTCCAGACTAATCATCTTTTCTGTAAAGCAGCAGATCTTTTGTAGCTATCATGAAAAAAAAAATCCCACCCTCTGAAATACCAAAAACATTAATAAAATAATTTCCACACTCCATTAGTGGTGTAGCCATGGCAAATGATTAGTTTATTTTGTTTTCTTCTACTGGAAAACTGCCTTTTAAATTTTAATCACTTCTCTAAAGCAGCTGCCAGAGTTCTTCTTTTTCTATAATGCATTTATATACTGTATATTAATTTAACTGCCAGTTTTGATGCATAAAAAATGGCTTTGCATTAAAAATATAAATAAAGCACAATGGAATGCCTGCTGGAAGACAAAATAGAGCAATGTTTTCATCAGTATATGAAAGCAGATTGCAGAGTGTTCTCCTTCCTTGCAAGCATTTCTCCTGAGAAACCAAGGCAGATTTAGTCAGAGCTGAGCACAAGGAAAACGCTTCTGTGCTGGACTTCAAATACATTGTGAAACATATTAAACAGAATTTTCTGCCCTAAAAAATATCTCATATTGTGCTTTGGTGAACAAAAGACACAGCTGATGTGCCCAGATGTTGAAACCCTGCATGAAAGGTGATGAAGCCCATCTGCTCCATAATAGATGTTCTGATTTGGTTGCCTTTATCAAGCACATCCCAAAAGTGATTTGACATTTCTCTGGGTAGCTGTAGCTTGCCTGGTAAATCCACCCACGAGCATGTCCTCAAGCTAGTCAAGCCCTGGCACCACCAGAACTTGGGTCATTGATGTATTTTTTTATTGTTAAATAAACAAAGAAGCTGACCCGTGGGGATGGAGACCCAGAACTGCTTGAAGAAGCTTTCCAAAATGCAGCCTCAGTGCCCATCCCTGCCTGCCACCCCATGGGCAGCAGATCAGCAGTAGCTGCTGCCCAGAGCCACAGCAGATAGTGCAGATAAAACATACTGAAGGCAGAGTTTGGACATGGAACAAGAAGGTCTGCAGAGACATGTGGCTTAATTAAAAATTGCTCCTTTTTCCTAGATTGCTTTTGGCAGTTTCCACATGCAAAGGAAGAGACTGTTAAATGAAAAAAAAAAAATTAAAATGCTGCACCTTATCTGCACTGAAAGAATCTGCACAAACTTGAGGTGGCTGAGCATCCCATTTCAGAGGCAGAAATAGGTTAATAGGTTGCCTCCACAAGCACTCCTGTGCTGGATGGGATTTGGCAGTTTTGGGGCTCCCTTTACAGGTTTGAGGGCAGCATGTTTGCCCATGCTGGATAGAACTCCCTGCTGTTGGTGTCTGTCTGCCATGCTTTGGCTGCCAGTCTCTGCAGGAGCACCCGTGACAGGTGAGAGTGTTTGCTCCTCCAGCCTGAGCTCCCTGGGTGCTTCACTGCTCCTGGGTCCCATCACACATGTGCCTTCCTTGTGGGCTTCCCACCGTGGAGGATTTGCACACTGCAGGATGAACATTTCTCTACAAGAGATGGCAAACAGGCTATAGCTGGAGCTCCTCTCCAAGGAAATGGCAAAGAACACCACACCCCAAAGTTTCAAGGCAGTACTGGAAGACTAAATACGCTGCTTTTAAAAGAAAATCCTGGGAAATTTTGCAGGGTTGCCAAGGATCTAGCTGAGAAATATCTCTCCAGTGGAGACCAGCTCCTAACAAAGACAGCACACTTGGATCTGACAGCCATACCCACTACTCTAAAAGGCCTCTGCTTGTTCCAAATGGTGACAGGCTGCATTAGGGATCAAAGGGAAGCCAGGGCCACCAGGACTCCCAGATAAGCAACTGCCCTCAGGAAAAGTGGAACAGCAGCACATGGAAAATTTCCCTGCTGGAGAGGGTGCAAATGATGCTTGTCTAAAACGACAAGGACAAGGAAAAGGGATAGAGCAAGACCTTAAGGAAGCTTAAAAGTGAGTGGGAAAAGAGTGGGGGGTGAGGGAGAAAGAAGCTGCACACAATTTTCCATAGAATATCTTCTGCTCCACCAGCATCTAGGAGCCCAGACAGAGTCCTCCATCTCTGACAGACAACACAATATGACAGTGCATGAGATTTATAGAAGAAATTGTCACAGTAAAAAGAGTCAGTGCTGCTCTGACCAAGGGCAAGACAAGACCAGAAAACAGAGGCAAGTTTCACAGATGAGGCACCCAGTTCAGGGATTCTTGGGTGACGTCTGAAGGAGAAGCCAGTGTGTCGCAGACATCTTTTCATTAAAATCCTTTCTTAGGATTTTTCCTGCTGGAGCTGAGAAGTTTTAGCAACAAATGTAAACAATTGTTATCTGCTGCTGTGGAATGCAACAGGTCCACCTGTGATTGGCCCATCTTGGATGTTTACAATTAATGGCCAATCAAGGACTGAGCTCTCTCAGACAGAGTCTGGGAGAGCTCCTTTGTTATCATTCTTTTCTATTCTTAGCTTAGCTAGCCTTCTGAGAACTTTTCCTTCTATTTCTTTTTAGTATAGTAATAATATTATATATATATCATAAAATAATAAATCAAGCCTTCTGATCAGAGAATCAACATTCTCACCTCTCTCTTCATCTGCAAACCCCTGTGACCACTGTCACACCAGTGTATGTCCTTCTGTCTTTCCTTACTTTCTTGACTCTTCGGCTTTGCTCTCACTCCCATGCTCTGCCCAGGGGATATTAAGCAGGTCTTGGAGAAGCTCCAGAAAACCAAAATCTTGGCCTAATATCACCAACCAAGTGGTGATCTGGGGTTTCCCCATCTGCCCAAGGTCAGGATAGGGGTTTCTGCCAGCACATCCCACCTCTTTTCACCAGCAGGGAGTCTCATTCACTTTAACACCCCAAGGGCAGGAACAAAATCCCATAAATACTTTCCTCTGTCTGACAGATAAGACTCACACAAGCACCACTTCAGAAAACTGGGATTATCTCCACTCCAGCCTCTCACTGGAAGCAGGATGATCACAAGAACTGGGCCAGAGCAGCCTCAGCTCTGGAGGGAATCATGATGGAGGGAGCTGTCCCAGATGAGGAGAAACTCTCCTTCCAAATTACCTTTTAAGCAAATAGTCTGTCTCATCTGTGTTTGCCTCCTGGACTGATTTCCTACATTAATACTACCCTCCCAGAGAATCTCTCTGCTGCTTGGCAGTCCTTGCTTTCCTTCCTTTCGTATTCCAGGGCTTGTCTGTTCCCAGTTTCTCCAGACACAGTGTCCCAGTAGTCCCAGTGGATTTCCATCAGGCACTAACCCTGTTCTGTCTCACAACATCCCTCTTCCTCAGTCACTTTCACTCTCCAAATGATTCTCCTTCTCCTACAGACATTATCACAAACACAAGATCAAGAGTGGAACACATTCCCAGTTATTAAAAAAACTTCCTTAAAAATCAAATTGCTTGATTGGAATAAGAGGATCAAGAGAGATTTAAGAAAAGGGTAGAGTTTTAAATTTATTTTTAGGAAAAGGAAATGTGGCTCAGGTGGATTTGGATTGTTCAGCATAAGGGTGAACTATTTATAGCTGGGCAGGCCCAGAATTTCTGATTTCTGTGTATTTATCTAACAAGAAATAGGAAAGGTGATGGAGTACTGGGACCTGGAATGATGTAAATAATATGGAATAAGAAGTGAATGCTGTCCTGGAATCAGCAGTGGCAGGTACAGTGCTGTGTTTTTGATTTAGGATGAGAATAATGCTGGTAACACCCTGATGTTTTAGTTGTTGCTAAGTGGTGCCTACCCGGAGTCAAGGATTTTTCAGTGTTCCCTGCTCTGCCAGTGAGGACCTGAACCAGAAGCCATGAGTTAGCACAGCTGGGACATTCCAAAGGGATATTCCTTACTATATAAACTGGGGGAGTTGGTTGGGAGCTGCTGATCACTGCTCAGGGATGGTTTGGGCATCAGTCAGTGAGAGCTGAGCAATTGCCTTGTGCATCCCTTGCTTCTCCTGGGGTTTGTTCCTCTGTCTCTTCCCTTCTTTTCATTATGATGATTATTATTGTTACTACTGCCACTGGCACTGCATTTTATCTTGTTTCAGTTGTTGAACTGTTCTTATCTCAGCCCACAAGATTTACCGTTTTTTTTTTTTTTTCCAATACTCCTCCCCACCTGGAGCAGGGATGGGGAGTTTTGGTGAGTGAGTGAGTGAGTGAGTGAGAATGAGAGTGAGTGAGTGAGTGAGTGGCTAAATATTGCTGAGCTGCCATCAGGGGTGAAACAGTGACATAAACACAGCAAGAATTAAGGCCACAATCTCTCAAAGGACATCTCTGGAGCTTGCTGGAGAAGGACTGAGAATACATTGTCATATTTTAAGGTTTGCCACGTGCCTTATTTTGCCCACCTATCCCACGTGTTTTTTGTCTGTCAAGAAAAACATCAAAGGCTTTGTCTTGCTCTGAGGCACAAGGAGACCAAATATATTTCACCTGCTCCAGGTTCCCTGGCCTTTCAATGGCCCCTGGCTGTGATAAATGACATTAACAGCAGTGAGCTCTACATTAGGCCCCCGTGAACTTTTAACAACCACCTCCTCCAGCAGAGATAGGGAAAGCACTGCTCAGTAAAAGGGTGGGGAGAGGAGAAAAGAAGGCACAACAGAAACAGAAGAACAGGCTAGAATAGAACAGGACAGAGTAGAATAGAAAATTTCAGTAGAAGGGATCTACAATGATGTCCTGGTTTTGGTTGGGATAGAATTAATTTCATTTCAGTAGCTGGTACAGAGCTGTGTTTTGGATTCAGTGTGAGAATAAAGTTGATAACATACTGATGTTTTCCTGGGTCAAGGACTTTTTTTTAATTTTTTTTTTTTGGCATCTCATGCACTGCCAGTGAGGAGGGACACAAAAGAAAAGCTGGGAGGGAGCATAACCAGGAAAGGTGACCCAAGGTGATCAGAGGGATATTCCACAGCTGAGAACATCATGCCCAGTATATAAACTGGCCAGGATGGGGTCTGGCATTGGTCAGCATATGGGGAGCCATTGTACTGAGCATCACATTTGTTGTTAATCATCATCATCATCATCATGTATTATGATATTTCAATTAGTCTTAAATTGTTAAACTGTTCTTATCCCAACCCACAAGTTTTACTTCTGATTCTTGTCACCCACTAGACAGATGACTTATTTTAGAAGGACAAGTATACACTACCAAATATGTATTTCACTGTGCATGTTGTCCTTTCAATGAAGGAACAAGAGCAATTAAAAACAAAACCACCAAACAAAAAGACCAGCCTCACCCCCAACAGCAGTATATTCACTGTTCTAAAAGCTATTCTTTCTTTTGGTACCAAAGACAAACACAATATGGGTCTGAAAGAAAAATATTTCTTCTTTCCTCTGAGGAAACAAGCAGAGCTAGAAGTTCTCCCTGCAAAACTCACATTTTTGTTTTTCGTTTGGTTTGGTTTTTTGATGTTTTGTTGTTGTTGTTTTGTTGGGATTTTTTGAGTTTTTTTGACATATTCATTTCTGGGTTAAAAGAAACTGTGAAAAATCAATAGCTAAAATAAAACTGTGGTCTCCTGTAGATGCACTAGTTTCAACTCTCCTCTTAAATGCAATTTCTCTTGAGAGGGCTGTAGTACCACACAGCAGAAAAAAGATTACCAAGGTGGTGAGTTGCAGCATTTCTCAGAAGAAAATACTGAGCTTTCATAGTAAAGATGAACAACAGCAGAAAGTGGCAAAATACTGCATTGCACTGTCCTAGTTAATACCAGAACTGACACATCAACAGGGTGATAAAAGTGTGTTTTCACATCATTCTGCAGCTGCTCAGGATTTTAGGTAGCTTAATATTTTCACACAGACTGTGCCAAGAGTTCAGTTGGTCTCTCCAGCCATGAACAGTGTAATTACCCTAATTTACAATTGCCACTAATTTGTTTGGTGAGGTTTCTCTAAAAGCTTTTGCATTCTGCAGCCCATAATAAGATGGGTTATTTGCAATGCTAAAATGTCCACGAGGAGGAGAGAAGAGTTGTATCCAGCTGAGGAAGTGTGAAAGATCTCATCTCAACCAAGAACTGACTTGGGAGCCAAATTTAACCAGGCTGGAGGAACACAGAGCTCCATTGTGCTGAGCACTACCCAGTCCAGAGAAGCAATTCCAGAGAATTTAGAGCCTGTGAGATTGTAGGGGTGTCCTGCATGTTTCTCTCTATTTGGGAAACCTAAGAAACAGCAACACATTGCAGAACAAGCTGTACTAAGCTGATATCTATCCTAAGGATGGTCATCAGCCACCATCAGCTGATGGGCTGTCAGCTCCCTGAACCATACACCCCAGCTCTCTGAAATGCATTTACTGCCTGCTCACATGGTGAGTTTGGCTTGTAACTCCCCCCTACCCCTCTGCTTTGGGCTCACATGTACATCTTTGTAATTTCTGGGGTTAAAGCAGCCAGCAGACAGCACTTTGATTCATACATTGTGTGCGATTCAGAGAGCCCAAGCAGCCTCAGAGAAATTGCTGAACCTCATCTCAACACTCACTAAATGCTCCATTAGTACCTGGCATGGAGCAAAACACTCAGGCTCCTGCAAACTGTTGATTTCCTCTTCAACAGGGGCAAGCAAAATAGCCACAGACCAAAGTACAAATTTTTTTGGAAGAGGTATACAGGACAGGTCTAGAGGGAGAGATAGAGAGGTGTACAGGGCAGGTCTAGATGGATCTTCACCAACAGACTCAGACAGAAGTGCAACAGGGAGAGTAAAAGAGAAGCAGTTAAAGGACATGGAAAAGAAGAAACAGAAGTATTCTCCATAGTGGATACCAAAGGAGCAACGAGAGCAGAATGACAAGCAGCAGGGCAGCAAGCAAGGAAAACAAGAGTTCTGAGGGCATCTTAGAAGATGATCTCGTTTTTATCACAAAAAGAGCAAAGAACTGAGGTACATGGGAGACAGCACCTGAAGAGAGAGCAGCACATGGGATGTGCTCAGACAGTGCCAAGGTACTTCCCTGCAGCAGCAGATTGCCAAAAGCTTTGGGATTTCTCTCTCTTTCACAACAATGCTTTACAAAACATCACTCTTTTTGGTTTTTTGTTGTTTTTTTTTTTTCTGAGTGGCAAGAGGCATCACCCAATGTCTATGTGAACTTTTAGGGAGATGTCAGCTTCCTCTCCAAGCATTCCACCTCCAACACATGAGCTAGGGAGCAGGCTAACCCAAGAGAATTGGTAAGCAATGGATAACTACTGCTGTCCTCTGTAAAAAACCTTATTGCTGCACTGCCACTGTGTGAAATCAGAAAGTGTCCTGCACCCCTGACAGCACAATCCTAGCCCTATTTTGAGAACAACACCTCACTGCTAAGCACTGCATGTAATTCTCCCTATCAAAGGTGCAGACTGGTCGGAGGAGTCAGCCTGAGGTCACTGCTTTATGCACCAATGTAAATTTAGTTCTCCAAAGAAATAGCTTTGAGCCAAAGAAAGGTCACCAGGAAATCATCCAGAGTAAGAAGCTCACAATACAAAAAAGTGTCCTGCCTAACACAGCATGCCCTCCTCTCCCAGCCCACCCCAAGAAACAGAGAGCAGGAAAGCAACATTTACAAATTGCAAATTAGTTTCCAATGCTCTGGTAGAAAAACATAGTCATTCAGAGCTGTTTTGTTTAAAAATCAGTCTAAGCATTATGGGCCTTATGCACAAATGGCCTTAAGAGCAAGCATAGAGTGATGATTACTTGGGGACAAATGCATTTGGAAACACCAGTCAATAGTCATACACCACGCCCACATACTCTGGCAGCAATAGGCCCCAAGTGATTGATGTCTTAGAGAGATATTTAATACTCCCCTCCCCTCAATTTCTCGAAATGGCATTTCATTAAATCCCCCAAAGCAAAAGGACCCGTGCTGGGAGTGTGAATAATGAGCAGTGCTTTGGGGTTTGCAATTCAAACGGAGTATGTGTGTAACAGACCCCAAACAAGCACTTACACTCATCCCTGCAAGCTCTCAGGACTCAGACTGGTTCAAATCACCAGAGAAAATTCAAATATTTTTGACAGCTTTCCAGTAAGTTCCAGCATGTCCCATATCATGGACATTGCTCAGCAATCCCCATCATAATTGCAATTCTGATGGGCCTCACTACCTGGGGTTTTCAGTGCAGGAAGATGCACTCTCCTGGTTTGCTTTCCTTGCTACCTGCTGCAAAGTTTTGTGCCTCCAGGATGCACAGCAGCACTGCAATGTGCACACTCACACTATAGCAATCCCCTGGGCAGAAAGCAGGACAACAGCAGAAGGGTGAATCTTGCAGTTGAATACTTCCAGTGGGGCTGCAGCTCTTTGTTTGTTCCTTCTGTCTCCCAAGGAAGTGGATGGAAGATTTTAGTACTCTCTAGATTCAATTTTAAAAGATGGTTATTCATGGTAGATGCTAACAGGCCTATTTTAATATTGTTCATAAAAGCAGAGATGAATCTTTCATGAAAATATGAGAAGGAAAGTACTAAAAGGGAAGAGACTAATGGTAATTAATACTAAAGCCTTTTTACTTGCAACCAAAACTTGAAGAAAAAGTCTCATTTACGCACAGGATTTCATTTCAGCACAGACCAGGAGATCATCATTTGCCCTTTTCTATAACCAACCCCAGGTCATCACCTAACTCTGCCTGTGCTAAAATAACTTGCCAGAGGGAAGCTATACAGTTGTAATAATTTGAAGGCATCAAGAGCTGAAGGAGCTTGGAGGAGGCTTTCCTACAACACTTACTCAGTACAGAAGATGTGTGTTCAGCACCCAACCTGAATTTGCATAGCTTTGATGTTAATCTTGCCTACTAATTGGAGGTATCATAATTTCTCTGCATTTTCTCCCTATAATACATACCTAACACAATAACCAAATTTGAACAGTGTTTGGTCAGAAAAAGAGCTGACTCAGTTCTTGATATTTCTTCATGAAACACCCAAGATATCACCAAATTAGAACCCAAATGTTGATGTATTCCAAATACTCTGAGATGAGAGGCTAAGACTGAAGTTCCTAAAAGCTGTCCAGGAGATTTTAGACATGGGTCTTGTTAAAGCAGGAAAGATATGTCTTTTCTCTCCCCAATCTTCTAATTTGGAGGATTGACAGATTCTCACAATCAATATTAATAGTCACAGAGTAGCTTGGGGTAACTCTCAACTAGCCTTCCTTCAAAGATAATTTTGAAACAGATCTATTTAAAAAAAACATCCAAAGGTCCATCTGTGACTTAAATTTTTAATTCAAATCCTGATCATGTTTTAGGCATGAATCATCCTTCTACCCTTCTGTGGCCAAAGGCTGGCAAAATCCTGATGCATCCCACAACAACAAAGCAACAGAAGTGACCGGGGTTTGCACAGCTCCTGCATAATTTTGCATTTCTAGCCACAAGCCTCTCACTTGCTGTGTGGCTTTTCATCCTGTGGTCATCCAGACACATCTTCATAAGCCCCTCAGATCACTCCTCCTGGGAAACAGCCCCCAGAAAAGAGGGGAGGTGTCTTTTCTGGAGCTTGTAGTGACCCTGTGGCCATTTAAACCCTGTGGACCCAAGCTCTGTCTCACTGCTGATGATCAGTGCCCGGCAGATTCTCACAGACATCCCTTTCCAGCCTCCTCACATGTGTTGTTTCACCTTTGCCCTAGCAGGGCTTCACCAGCTTGACAGGTGCCAAACCACCTCTGCAGATCCTTCTCCCCCAGCACCAGTTCCATTTTAGCAGAATTTGGATGTGCTGTGAAACAAGAACAGCCACAAGACAGAGCGCAGGGTCACTCTGCTGCAGGTCCCAGTTTCTGTTGTGTTTGTATCACCTCTGGTAGCACTGGACATGTGAAGAGAGGACAAGTCCCACAAGGCAGGGGCTGACTACACTCTTCCACAGAGGACTGGAAGGTACTTGGACAATGAACTGGAAAGGTGCACATTTTTGTAGAGAATTCTCCTCCCAGTTCTGCTTCCTTAACAAGCCAGTTTGCCAATTAGTGGAATTTCTCCCAGCATGTTTGTACTCTTGAACTTTTTCCTTTCTACTTTTCCCCACTGCAATACTCACAAATTCTCTCTGTGTTTCACAAGACATTTGCTGCTAATCTCTCCTTTCAGCTCGCCTTGATGCTTATTTGGGTCAACTGCAAGCTCAGGCACCAAACTTCTGAGTCAATCAGGACTGTTCTTTTGACCAACAATTTTCCCAGTGTTTGTAGGAAATTCAATAACTCTGGGAATGCTGCTCATTCGGTAGATTGATCAAGTTTGTCAGCCAGGGTCAGGAATGACTGGGAGTGGAAGAAAAGTCAGACAGAGGTAATGATTGTGCCAGCCTCATTCCAATAGGAAACTACAGCACTGCTAAAGCTGGGGAGCACTGCTAATTAATGTTATCCCATTAAACCTCAAAGTCCCTCTGCACCACGGCAGGGAAAGACAAGGCTTGCTTCTAGCAATGAGCTGGCAGGGGTACCCTGGGTGCCTGATTCAGCAGCCCTGCTGCAGAGAGCCAGCTCCAGCAGGCTCAGTGCATTTATTCAGGCTGGGAGAGCAGTGAGGACTCGCTCACACCTCTCCTCGCCATCAGTCTCATCACCCTGCCAAGCACGCTCCCAGTGACAGCTGTGCAGGCATGACACCAACACAGGAACTGCTGTGTCATACTCAGCTTCCAGAGGCAGATCTAAAACATGGAAAAAAACCCAAGGTGGAGCTGTAGAGAGGTTACCAAGCACGCTCTCCAACAGGTCTGGCCTGGGCTGCCTGTTGAGGGGACAAACACTCCATGACAGACACACAGCCCTGGCTATTGGGGTGACCCTGCCCCGCTGCTCTGCTCTGCTCTGGTGAGATCCCACCTGGAATGCTGCATCCAGCTCTGGAGGCCCCAGCATAAAAACAAGGCACAGACCTGCTCAAGTGGGTCCAGAGGAAGCTTCAGAAACCTACATGCACAATCTACTGTGGTGAATAATAACAATGCAATTAAAATTAAAATCTAGTCGTTCCTTCATCAGCAGCTTCAGGCCATCTTTCAGAGTATTCCTGGTTTTAGTTAAATTGCACTTTCATATTTAATAAGAAGTTTATTTACCCATTTTAACTGTCACAATGTGACAGGGCACTTGGGTTCTGGCTGAAAACCTCATTTTTCATCTTCCACTATTTCATGCAATTGCAGCACATTTGAGTAAGGGGCCAAGCCTCACTGACTCTCACGCACAAATTCAACAGCATCCATTTCTGCTTCTGCTTCATTATTTACAGAATTACATTGGAAACTCCACTATTTCCACTTTCATAACCCTTCCAGTTTGCAAAACATTTTCCATCCCA